>NW_021939798.1:6526736-6794122 GCF_001715985.3 Manacus vitellinus | reverse complement strand
GCCCTCCTTCCACCTGTCACTGCGTGTTTGCCCAAGGACCTCTTCCAGTCGCTGGTGCCAACCTGGGACAGCGGTGGGAGTCACTGTGCCATAGGAAAGCAAAGGAGGGCCCTGCCCCACACAACTTACAGTAGATTCAGGACTTTAAAAAGCGACACAACGAAGGAAACTTTATTCCCAGTTATCCTCACTTTACACACAGCTCAGGTGAAGTAGGACTTGCTTGCCATGCATCCCAACTCCTCTCTTTCCTTCCCGCAGGACCTGCCTGCACTGGGCCTGTAAGCGGAACCATGCTCAGGTGGTGTCCTGCCTGCTGGAGGCTGGGGCAGATAAGCAGATCCTCACTGCCAAAGGAGAGCTGGCTGCACAGTTAACATCAAAACCAGACATCCGGAAGATTTTGGGAGGTACCGTTCCTGTCTTTGAAGTCATCTAGAATTCTTGGTCTGAACACTTAAGTGTTTTTAGTGCTTTTATCTGAGGCAGTGGATTGGCGAAACTTTGGCTGGGACCATTGTATCTCATTAGATAAGTGATTTTTAACTCAAATTCATACTTGGGCAAATAGACATGGGATTTCAGGTAGGAAGGCTTTGTATTCTGAGCTGTGTCCCCAAGGGATGGAAGAGCTGTATGCTTTGGTAAATGTGCTGCTGCAGTCCTGTTTGCTGTCACTAAGCAGAAGCTAACATGCAGGAGGCTTTCACAACTGTACAATTGGCCTGTTGTCTGACCATAATTGAAAATTACAAATCCTTTCGAAACAACTGCACCATTCCAGAAGTTACGGCTTCTGAGCATGTTGTTATGCTGCGACTTGCAGCATGATTAATTTTTGCCCCATAATTCTGCCATCTACACCTTTCATATGCAGAGCAACCCCAGTTAGATGCCTGTGACACTCCTGAACGCCACCAGTGTCTGTTGCCAATCAGAATTTAGGTACTGCGCTCCAGATTAAAATTTTAAAGTGCTTCACCTTTGGAAATGTTGATGTTCTGTCTTCTGCTAATTGCACTTAAATTGCCCTCTACAGTGATCTGCTCTTACATCAACAGTTCAGGATTATCTTAAATGAAGTTGCAGCTAAATTGTGACTCAGGTTTCGACAGTCACCACTCAAGGAATGACATGTTCTTTGCACGATACCTTTGTTTTCTTTTGGGAAAGGTGCTCATCTCTTGGGCTTAGTGTGTGGCAAATGACTCACATTGTTTTTACCATCTACAGTCAAGCACATGAGGATGAACCCTGTTCAGAGCTGCCGTAATTTTCTGTCTGTTAAGCTTTAATGTATTTCCTAGGGAATAAACACACATCACTTAGATTCTCCTAGTTTTTATTCTGGGAGTGTGGTGCTATTAAGCTGATCTTTCTAAACTGCTTTGACATTACTATTAATGTCCTGTAATCCTCAGTCAGGCAGGAATGCCACTTACTGTAGTGTTTTAAGCAAGAGAAGAGTTTGTTTGGGTATTACAGCAAGTAGTCACTTGCCTGAAGAAATACTGGGTTGAGTTTGCTGACCTGGGTCATAGTAAACTATTTACAGCAGTGCTATTAAAGCATTGTAAAATGAGATTTAATAAAGAACTACTGGTCATAGAATTCCTTTGAAAGCACTGGAATAACACTGCTAGAAATTACATGTCTTTCAATGGTTATTTCCCCCCCCTTTGTCTTTAAAACACAGGATACACTGTAGACATTTCTAGGTTTTTCTTTCAACTTTACAGCTACTTGCCTCCCAGGTATTTCGTGCTAATGGTACATTTCTATCATCCTTTGATGACCTCGGAATGCAATGTAGTTTTAAGACACAACAAGAAAACTATTCAAGATGAGAAAGATCTGTCCAGTAACATGATGGTTTATTTTCTCTCCCCGTCCCCTACTTCCCATTTTCGAACTTCATTAGTAGAGGAAGAAACTGAATGCCAAGGAGTGAAGGATTTAAATTTGCCAATTGTTGCAAACTACTTGGCCAACCCACCATTCCCTTACGTTTACACCGAAGAAAGCATTCCAGGCAGCTTGGCAGAATCCCAGAATGAAAGTGCTTCCATCTCTTCTGCTTCCCAGTGTAAAACCAGCCCTTGTCCATCAACAACTCAGGTCGACAGCGTACGCACACCCTCGCCATGCAGCAGCCAAGAGGATTCCCCCGCGCTGGACGCCACGGCCCCGCCGCCCCCCGTGCCCACCGCGGGCACAGCCCCGGCACACGCCAGCCCAGCGGTGCCCAACGGTCCCGTGTGCCCCCCGGCCATGCCCCCCGGCACGGGGCTCTGCTCCCCAGGAGCACCCGGCCAGGCTGGGCCTCTGCAGCCCCACACATCAGTGACCAGCCCCACCCCAGCCTTCCAGCCCTTCTTCTTCACTGGGACCTTCCCCTACAGCATGCAAGGTAAGGAGGGGCTGTTTACCGCCCTTCTATCCCAGTGTGGGCCGTGGTTTTGTTACTGGGTGAACAGTGTTAATTCTGCTTCAGACTCAAGGAGAACAGAGGCAGAGATGTTGAGTTCTGTGGGCAAAAGTACCCTGAATTTTTTCTCCTGCTCTGCTGCTGTGATGCCTGTATTTTAACCACGTTAATACTTTGCAAACCAATAGAAAGATCAGTCCAAGTAACATGAAAAAATAAATTCTGCACTATATGATATAGAGTCAAATGCAGCTCTGGTAGTTTGGTAACAACTTGATTTCATGACTGGATGGATGAGAGTTTAAACAGTGTAAATATGGTTCCCCTGTGTATTTTTGCTGGAAGCTTCTATTAACTCACAGTATTTCTTAGTGAGATCATAGGGATTACATTATAAAACCTGAATACAAAAGATAATGGTAAATTACTGTAGTGTTGCCCTTTGTGGTTGGTTTGTTGTTTTTAAAAAAACCCACCTTTTAATCCTTTCTGTCAGAACTTGTGCTTAAGGTGAGAGTCCAGAACCTCAGAGACAATGACTTCATTGAGATTGAACTGGACAGACAAGAACTGACCTACCAAGATCTGCTCAGAGTGAGCTGCTGTGAATTGGGTGTTAATCCAGAACAAGTAGAGAAGATCAGAAAACTCCCCAATACATTGGTAAGAAAGGTAAGAATTGAAATCAGAGATTAACTTAACTTTACACTTTGCAGACATCAGAGAAAGTATTTTTGTAAAAAGATTGGTAAAATGTCACCTCTGTTAAAAATCAAAAACTGACTTCAGCTCACAAATTCAAAAGGATGTTGGGCTTTTCTTAAAACTTCATTGTAACTTACTTAAAAATATTGTCAAAACAGGCAGAGTATTCCAGCTCCTAAAGCAGATGAAACTATTACTGACTTTTTTAAAATGTATCAGAAGCAGTGCATTAGGGTGCTTTTAACATAATTGCTATGTACTACGTCAGCATCTGCTTGCCTAAAAAGAACAAACAGTAAGGGGAAATAACCTCCACAAATTGGCATATGAATAATTTAAAGATATGCTGTTAACAAATGAACATGCTCTTCTGTTCCAAAAATATCGGTTTGGGAGGTCTGTAAATGAGCTTGATCACAACTCTGAGGTGAGTGACACACACAAACACTGGCAAATCATAATGAGGTTCAAGAAGAAAACGTACATTTTAAGGAGAAAAAACAAACAAGTCTTCTTTGAAAGAAAGAAGGTATGCTGGTAGGATTTTTTTTCCCTCTCATTATTTATTCCTCTCATCAGGCGTAACCTCCCCGAAATTTTAGTTTTTACTTTAGCTATTTTATAAATAATAACAACCAGCTATTTTTAGGAGTAATGTGTCATTCTGTCTGTTCTTTAAAAGGACAAGGATGTTGCCAGACTCCAGGACTTCCAAGAGCTGGAATTAGTTCTTGTGAAAAGTGAGAGCTCTCCTTTCCGAAACGCTGCAGCCGCTCTGACAGAGAGGCCGTGCTACAACAGCAGAGCATCCAAGCTGACTTACTGACTCTTGGAGCTGCATCTGGAATGTGAACACCTGGGAAGGACAGGCTGCTGCCTTTGGAAGGCAGTGAGTTGAGTGTGTGTAAAACCTTAAGTTATTGTTAGGGTTACTATTTTAACTAATAGTTTATATTTTATATTTAATAACCCCTTTGCTTTTATTTTTTTACTTGATACTGTATTCAGCTAAGGGATACCTCATTTGTCTTCTAAAAATCACATGCTTCCAATGTATTTCGAGGAAGTTTATTGGTTGTATTTGGCAGCAGAGGGCAGGAAAGACATAATTACTGTTAAGAAAAGTATGTTGAGTATACCCACTCTGACCAAACAAGAGTCAGGGAAAGGGGATTCAGGAAATTATGTGTCTGTGTGTGTGTGTATAGATATATATATTTTAAAGTTCCTGGTTAAGTTAAATGTCAGAGGGTATCTAGCAGACAATGAACAGTTTCTCCCTAAAAATGTAAAATGTGCAAGTCCTTAATCTCTTGCCCCTTCCCAAAGACTCAGATGGGTTACCTAGAAATCTTAATGCTCTGAAGTGACAGGAGAAAACACTTTCACTGGGCTGAAAGTAAATGGAGTGTGCCCACATTTAAATGTTTCTTTCCCATGTGAGAATACTGTACCTTAAGTGATGGCATCCCTCCACCAAATAATACAGAAGCCTCTCTTAAATGCTCCTTAATTAAGTCACAAAACAAGCTGAAGTGCCCTTTCAAGAGAAAGCCCTTATGCTTCAAGAGATAGGGAGCAGACCCCCAGTCTGTGTGCATGGTTTTATTTATTTCCTTTCCAACCCCTGTGAGCAAGGCACTGCTCACACCAGGTGTCAGTCCTGTGCAGTCAGGTAGGCTCTTTGTGGCCCACCCTCATTCAGCAGTTACAGGTTTCTGCTGTTTGAGGAGCAGGTGAAGCACAAGTGTCCCTGTGAGGGATCACAGCTGGAGGGAGCAAACCAGCTCTTGTGAGCCAGACTGAGTGGGAAACACAGCACAAGCAAGTAACTAACCTTCACTTTACACAATGTACAGTCTACTCTTGCTTTTTTTCAGTTAACATCCATCTGTGGGTTGAACAAAGCATTTAAGCTGCAGCATTGCTGGAGCATAAACAGGCTGGAGCTTTTCCTGTTAACGTGGCAGCCTGCAAAGCTACACTTTTGGAGGCTTTTTGTTTTGTACCAAAAACTATGATGCTGACCTTTGCACCAAAACCTTAACTGGGTCCTGAGGTGGGTGGAGGCACGAGGGACATTTTTTAGCATGAGCTGATTTTTCTTCCCCCTGCCCAGCTGTATTGATTTTCTTTCCCTCTCTGCTTTATGAAGCTGCACTAGAGCAGAGCTGCACAGCTGGTGCTGTATTTGTTGTTGTTGATCTGCACTGCAATGTTGACAGTCAGACTATAAATAGTACCAGCACCATGTTTTGGTAGGAGCAGCATGGCTGGACCCTCCCAGTGTCCTGCTTTACTCCCAAGGAGCTCCCCAAGCCCGGAGTGTAAGTCTGCTGCATGCCAGGAGAACACAGAAACCCATTCTGCCAGCAGAGACTACGGGTTCAGGATTTCACCAAGTTACTTAGGCTTAAAATTCCTTCTTACTGTATTGAAAATAATTATCATCCTCTTCCCCCACATGCCCATATACATCTTATCACCTCAACCCTGCTAACTCTCCACTCTCAATCCTGGCCCTTCTCCAGCCAGGAGCTGAGCTACTTTAATGCCAGATTCAACTCCTGGGAAGTTCAAGACTGTGACACAGTATGAAGTAAAATTTCCTAACTAGGGCTCCCACTTTGTTTTTCTTGTAGGACAGGAAAGGAGGTTTTAACAATTGTGTATTTATCTTTCCAGCATAGCTTGGAGGTAGCTCAGATTATGTGCAATAACTGTTTGAAAAACAGTAGTGGTTAAATGGCTCTAAATTAATATGAGTATCTAATTTCCAGTTCCTTTGTTTAGGAAGCCAGTGTAAGGACTGTCTCCACTAACTACTGAACATTCTGCTATAGAAGCAGCTGGTTTAAAAAAGCTTTATTTGCTCTAGTTTCCACCAAGAATAACTGTTAATGTGTTAAGACTTTAATCATGATCTAACTGTAACAACAGTAATAAGTCTATGCATTCAGAGAAATATTTTTGTATGTTTTATGCAGTTTGATAAACTCAGAGGCACACTAATTATGTTAACTGTTTTTTGTTGGGTCTTTTTCTTTGAACAATAACTGTTGGTATGACAACTGAGACTAAGTTTACAAAACTTACCGTTCTTCCAAGGACTGCTTTTGTTTGCACTACAAACTTGTACTGAACTGACATTGCTACTCTTCACTTACAATAAAGTATCAGTTGTTTCAAGTACCTCAATCTCTTCGGTTTTGGGGTGGGGGTAGGATGTGGGGGGTGGACAGGACACTCCTAAAATTTTAACACAACTTTGAAAAATCACAGGCCAGTACATTTTTAACACCCAATAAAAGACTATTAGGCTGTCAAAAAAGTATAGAAAAAGCACGTAAGAGGTGCTTACTTTAAAAAGGACCTACTTGCATTTTGCTTAGCATTCCTAGGAAATCTGGGATGGTATTTATCCTGGGCTTGAGCTTTGAAGATACTTCTCACAAAGATGAACTTCTGGTGGAGATGTTCATACAGTCAAATCTGGAGGCAGTTATTAGAAAGGCACTGGGTTTCCTATGCTCTGCAAAACAGAATTTTCCTTCATCTTCAAAGCACTAAAGACTCCACTATCAGACATGTCAGAATCTGAATCCCAGCCTAATTTACTACAAAGTACCCCATTTTATCATTTTTACTTCTGCTAAATAAGGGGACATACAAGTCCTGTAACAAACATGTAGGAAAAGGTGCAAGATGAACATTTTTGCCACTGAAAGAAGTGGCTGAATCTTGTATCACAAGTTTTAGAAGAAAGGTGTCTGCAATTAGAACTTGGTAATAATATTACTTGCTCCCACTTTTTTCCAAAACCCCCACCACACCCAGGCTCAATGCCCTGTGCCCCCCTGCATGCGTACCTGCTTTAGAACAATAAAAGTCAAAAAAGGAAGTGGTATCATCCCCTCATCCAAACCCCAGCACTACTCACCAGAGGGACCAACACGCAGACTCTGAGTGCACTTGCACACACACAGGCCACACAAGGCACACCACAATCAGCACAAGCAAGTCACAATGGTGCTCTGTCCGTGTCTGACTTCGGTTACAGGGACAGTCATGTCCTGAATACTAATGGGAAGGATAGTGCTTTTTTAAAAGAATGTAAATTCAATGCCTTGCAGCCACAGCACTGACTAGTACAGGTTGCAGTTCTTTTACTCCTGCTTGCACTACAGCTTCACACGGAAGCATAAGGCACATCTCCCTTCCCCTGTATCTGTTCTGACATTCAGACTGTGCTTACCAACTGCATAAATTAATATCCCAAATGAACACTGCAAAGCAAATATGGGGCAGTGTCATGGCCAGTCCCAGCACTGGCATCTTCCTGATAAGGCTTTCAAAGTTGAACTGCTTTTATAAAGACTTAATACCTACACTTTTATTGCACGATTTCTATAATTTAACCAGCTGCAGCATAAGCTGCACTTTTTAGGGGACACTGAACCCAACAGCATCTAACTGCTGACAAAGTGACCTTGAAATTAAATACTGATGGCACCAAAAAATTCCAAACCCACAAACAGCACAGAATAACTAAGCATCCAAATTAATGGACTAAGCTTGAAGACATGAGTAGATTTATTAGGAAAGAAACTTATTTAATATTAAACGTTCAATGACAGAGACAATCAAATTTGTAACAGAAATTCAAAGATATTTTATTTCCATTTCTCGTATATCAAGAAGCTAGGAATAGCTTAGTTGTAAAAATGGGATTTCATTTTAGTTCGATTCACACAAATACTAAACATTTATTCCTGTGTTTTAAAGTCCGAGAATGAAAACTTGCAATTAAACACTGAGCAAGCCATGTGTTCAGGTTATGTTGGTTTCTTATCTTAAAAAGTCTTAAAAGAAAAAAAAAGTATACAGGACTTATATTCTCAGTAGCATATGTGCTATTATCAACACATCTTTCTGAACTCTGGGAGGAAACACCAGTCCTGAATTAAATTTTATAAAAAAAAATTCTAACTCAACTTTATATTTTTCTACGCCACTACAGCTTTCTTTCACCTCATTTTAAAGCAGATCTTCAGTTTAAGCTGTCTTCCACTGTCTTCGCAGACTCTTCACGTAGTAGTCCTATAATGCAAAATTTTGGGAGAACAGACGATTAGACAGCATTATGAGCATTTTGTTTACCACTCCTATACATTGGCCCAGTTGTTAGCTGTCATCTTAACTCTACAAAAACATCACCATTGACCATGACTGGCTTTAGAAGCAATGATGTAGCATTAATGGTTTAATATCAACATTAAGTGTTTAAGAGTTCCTAGCATACATAATGCAACTACAGTAACAAATTATGTTGCAAGAAGCTCATTTATCAGCTGAACTCTCCACTGTTAGTTCCTTACTTCAGGAATACAACTAAAGACCTTCTGTAAGAAAGCTATGTCAAGCGTGGGGAAAAAACTTCAAGTTTTCCTTTTAATACAATATCATATTGCCTATTGTTTAGCTGCTTCATTTCCCACAAACAGTTTCCAGCATACATTCCTGCCATCAACACTGTAATCATTTGGTGGCATCTGTCTCTGCATTTACATCTGCCTTACAAGCCTGTTAACCAGCCATTCCACTGCTCTGTGCTATGGCTGACTGCAAATTCTCCTACACAGTAGGAAATATTAAGCACATACCTCTTAAAGACTTGAATTGCATTGAAAGTAACAAGGCGATTATTATGTAGTGTTTATTGCATTTTAAACTCTTTAAAGATATCTAATTCTGGGCAGCACTGCATCCCTACACACAGTTGAAAGAAAATTCCATTCTGTTAACATCAGATTTACAGTATTCACACAATACACAAAAAAGTCCTTTGCACTATCTTCAAAATCAAAAACACAACAGTAAGCTTAAAGATTACAGGCAACAGCATTCAAACATGGATGTGGGTAGAGAAAGGAGTACCTGGCATGAGTACCTGCTTAGTTTGACTGAATCCTTGATTTTTAATTTGGCTTTTCATGGGCCGCTCACAACACCAACGCTGTGTGAGGTATGGTAGTCAGCTGCAATAATTCATAAACCCTACACTTCCATCAATCCAATGCTACTGGCTCTCGAGTTACAGAACAAACTGCATTAGAATGCAAGGCAATAAAGCAAAAAAACTAGAAACATCCTTGACAAAGAAATACTAGCAGTTTATATGAAAACAAAGTAGTCCAACATGTGCCTCAAATATTAAGTATTAAAGCAAAAGTTTCTGCTGATGTACCAACACAATATGGACTTAAATACAAAAACAGTTCAACTTTTTTTTAAAAAACGATAACAAAATCCCTAAAAATTAAAAAAAGGATAATTAATTTTTCTATGGTGACTATATTACAAATATGTCCCAAAGAGGCACACTAATGGGGGCACGAGTCTGCTACAAAATAGCTGAGACAAAACAATGTACCTCAAAATGTTTTGCAGGACTACACTGTCTTTTCCTTCAGAAGGTGCTTTAGTTTGTCTTCTTACTTGACTTAGTTCCATCTTCATCTGTGCATACTTACGCTGCACTGTTAAACAGTAACAAAAAGCCCTAATCAAAGTTTGAAATAATGCACTTACCTCTGTCTGATCTGAGGTCATATCAGATCAGTTTTAATTGGACTGAGTGTCACCTTCAGATTTAATGTCTTCACTGGTCCCATTGACCTCATTCTTAGTCTCACTCTCCTTCGAGTCTGTATTTGTGTCTTCACTCTGTTTTTCTCGACTACTGGACTTCATACTACTTTTTTTATCATCAGATCCCCTCTTTTCTGCCATGAAAGAAGACATTGACCATGGATTTCAAAGTAAAAACAAACATTGCACATGTGAGATACATACTGCATACAAAATGGGACAATTACTTTTATAGCAATAACAGTAGTACTCATAAAGTTACAGAAATAGGCTTCAGACTACCATGCTGGAATGGAGAGGGGACAAAATAAAGGTAAAAGGGGACAGTAGAGGGTGGGGGAAGAGGAGAAAGGTCAGACCTCCTAACAGAGGCAGCTACTCAGCTCTCTGTCAAAATACACAAATTGGGGGTTAAAGAGGTTAGGCAAATGTGTAATTATGGTGCATGGCTTCCTTACTTATTTTGGGACTCTTTTGGTCCCCAGGTTTTAATTTCTGATGTGTAGGGCCTTCTTTGGTGTACAATTCTCATTAAGTATGGTTCTTGAAAGAGAATCAGGAAAGAGTGGTGGGACAATGCATTGTTGTGTTATCAAATAAATTGATAGTTGCCAATTAAAAAAACAGCAATCTTAAACTATCAAATACTTGGGGAAACAAACAATATTTAGCACTGCCAGCTTTGAAGGTGGGGATCACAGTGACAATCAAAATTAACTTTGAAGCTGCCACGTTTGTCAGCATTATTAATTCTCCATTTTATAAAAACATCAGTCATTTATAAACCACTCATTAAAAAGGCTTGGGGAGACAATTTGGAAGATATATAAAAGCCATTTTTTTCAGAGGCAAAGAAACAGCAAGATGGGAAGGACCCTGCAATTTCATCACGAATTGGAAAGCTGACTGAAGCATTTGCTACACTGCTGAAAAACCCATCTTTTCCTCAATAATCTTCAAAGAAGGAAGGAAGCCAGAAGTAAAAATATTTCCATGGGAAGAAAAACATTCAGTATTAGAGCTGTGTGCCTCATCTGTAAATTCAGTATTTGCAAATTTAATAAAAATATCAGTTCTTTCTGTATTATTTCAAACCATAATATTCAACCCTTGATCAGTAAAGACACTTTGGAGAGAAAAAAAAAATGCAAAAAACCAACCTCTCAGATGTCATCATACAGAACAACATTCATGCTCTTTTTTTCTGATTATTCCCTGCTATCCGGGCAATTAAAATAAATAATATAGATATATAAATCCCCAACACAGGAGCCCACAGATCGAACACTCTGAAAAAGCTATTTTAAATAACGTTATCACCTAGACTGGCATAACACACTTTTATATTCCAGAAGACAAAGCAAGAAATTAAGCTTTTAAAGAGCAGCAACATCCCACCTTCTTTGTTTTAAAACAGATCACCAAAAGGGAGGGGTAAAGCCCCCACACAGAAATGAGGGCACAACTGCCTAATGACCACCAGTACTGAGGATTCACCTGCAGCAGCACATCCAGTGCAGGGTGCTTGGAGAAAGCACAGGGCAACGTCACACGGCTCACTGAAGGACTAAGTCATTTTGGATCTGTCTGCCCTCGGGTTTGCAACTCCGCAGGTAGATTGCACTCTAACTAACCTTGTTAAAAAGTCTTCGTTTTGTGCCTTATAGGTATCTCCGGTGCACACGTAGATCCACTGAGGAATAGTAGTCTTGTTTCCCCGCAGAGGACTAGTAGTCAGTCCAATAATCTTATCTTCTGTCCTATGTAGATATGGTAGATCTTAATAGCCCTATGGATGTGCAGTGTGCAGGGGTTTGTTCTGTCTTGTTTGTTTTCTTGGATGTGGTCAGGAAGGATAATTTGGTTTAAGGTTAAAAAAAAACTACTGTTAAACTGTGGTATGAAAGATGAAACTCTTCTAAAAAATTTTAGTAATGAAATAGGTTTACCAGAGCAAACCTCCAGTTTGCCAAGCAGAACTGAAAAAGTGTATTCAACAAATAGTCCAGTAACTGAACTTTTCAACTTCTGGAGTATCTGCAAGAAATTAAGTTCCTCCACTGTATTTTTAATCAGTAAGAGTTCTCTCTTTAAAAGCACATACAGTTAGTTTGCTGTTGAAACTGTGTGCATTATTTCAGCTGTGATCTATTAGGTATAATCACATAATATTGACTTTGTTTCCTGATTCAACACATGCACATTTTTCTGTTTGAGTTCGTGTGGGCAACTGAGATGTATTTTGTGAGAATTCTTACCACGACAAAATGAATGGTTTTACTGTTCAGAGAATGCAAAAATCAGTCAAATATAATATCCAGTATCACTGAGGGTTTGGGTGTTCTGGCAGTGTTTGCTGAGGTTTAATCACTAATACAAAAACACAATCACAATTATTTTTATGTAAGTATCAGAATCCAGATTAAGGAAGGTAAAGAGCCAAGCTTAAGTGGTCTGGAGGCCCATTCCAATATTAACCCCTCATAAAACAAAGGTACTTGGAGAGCAGTTTTCCTTTTCTTATTAAAAAACCCTATTTATTTCATCTACTCTTGAGAGCTTACTTGAACAGTAGCTGTGTTTTGCTGGTTTACATTAAGCTGGTGTTTATGGCTGATGGCTCCCTCCTCTAGCAAATGTATCCCTGTCCCTGGAAGCTGAGTCACAAGTTACGTGCCTCCCTTTAACACGGACTTTTTTCTTGCAACCTTGACTGCTGTCTTCTACAGTATTTTAGTGAACAAGAAGCCAGGACTTCTGAGTTTTTAAAGTGTGGCACTAATTAATGAGTAATAGTAGGCAAGTCTTGGGCAACTGTGCCTTGGTTTTTTGCTGTTAAAGAGTCCTGTTTATAAAGCAGCCTGAGATTTTCAGATGAAAAGCACTACATGAGCAGTTACAGCCAGGCCTTTGCTGCTTACTTTTGTAACTGCAGATCAGTGGTGCCTATAAAGACAACTAGATTCTGAAGCCAATATTCCCAATGGAGCATCAAAATGTAGTAAGTTAAATCTTAACTTCTACATTACTACCTTCTGTGCAAAGAGTAGAGCAGGAAGCCACGTGCTTCAAATATATGAATCTCTAAAGCTCTCCACTTAACCACCTATCTACAGTGCCACATTGCAAACATGAGGATGTAATGCTTACAGAAATTCAGTGTTTGCTTAGTAACTACTACTGCTTTGGGTTTTTCCTCCCCCTCCACCTTTTTTGGTATTTTTTTCTCCTAAAGATTTTCTCAGCAAAGGGAAAACCACAAACTTCTTCAGCATTACAGTCCTGCTCTAAGGCCTATTTGTGTTTCTACAAAAATTAGGGCTGCACAGTCAAACAAAGTTATCGATTTTCCCAGGTGGAATTTTCATCACAGCTCACAGCATCACCTCACTGTTCTCATTTCTGGAGGAAGAAAGTAGCAAGCAGCAAATAAAACAGCCAGCAAGGAAATCAGTCAAGTTAAAACTAAAAATACTGAGATGCTGAAGAAAGTTCACTAGCTCCTCTGCTTATGGGGAGATAAAGGAAAGAACTGAAAAGCTCAAAACCAGAGCAAATTGGAATAAATAAGAAAACAGTTATTTATATGCACAGATACACACATTCAGAAGAACAGGACATTCTTGACCAAGTACCAGAAATCTGTTCATAAAGCAGGCAAAAAGGGTACAGTATCAGGTAGGAATAGAGTAACAAATGGACAGATTTAGGCTACAACACTGAGTCTGAGTTTAAAACCTGCAATCAGTTCCACTGCCAACGAGCAAGCAGCTAAAACCACTTGCCTATAAGGCAAAGGAAAGCGAGAGAAGAATCAATACTAAAGATGCCCCATAGTATAAACCAGAAAAATTATAACAGTCCAAGGAAGTCAGGCAAGAGAAACATATGAAGCATTACCAACATTTTGGCAACTAACCCGCTTGATAAATATGGAGAAGTAAGGGTCGGGCAGACAGGCCTATGGAATCCAGAAACATGCACAGAGCACCTTTCATTCCAGAGAACCTCAAAAGTACCTTAGGAACATAAAAGAATAGTTTCATCCATTACTGATGATCAGCCCGTGGAGTGGGGTGGCTGTTTCGGACTGGACATTAGTCAGCTCCCCAGAGCCAGTGGTTTAAGCCAGAAGTACTACGCTCCTCCAGAAGTTTCAAAAGACTTTTAAAGGGGGAAATTTAGCAATAACAGTTAATTAGTATCTTCTCACAAAATGGGAATCTGTAGTGTTCCCTCTGTAGCTCTTTTTAATTCTACTTAAAGTTTCTGAGCACCAGCCTCTGGTGAAGCAGTGAGTCACCATCAGTGCTGTGGTACATGGCATGTACAGCTATAAAAGCATTCCAAGGACTAACACAGCTTTCTGTTGAGACTCACCTGAATACTGACAAAGCAAAACTCACTTCATTTAAACAACAAACAAAAAGCCAGAACAAAAAACAAGGGAGAAGGGTTGGGGGAAGAGCAGGAGACTGGGGAGAAGGCACGAATTGTCATTTAGAACATTACAGAAATTCTGCAAGATTTATCCTGGACTGCATTCATAGATTGGAAAAAAAAACACCTTAAAAGTACTGTTAAAGGATAAGAAAGGAAACATGATAGTGTTGAGAAGTAATACATGGTACAGGTGAAAAGTCAGGTACCAGTCTCCCACAAAACATGTACCTGCAAAGGGTAATATCAGAAATATCTGCTAACGGTAGGAATATAAGACATTCACTCTTAGGAAATGATGATTACAGGTTTATGCTTTCCTAAAGGTAAACAGGTCTTAAAACATATAAAAATCCTTGCACACTTCATTTGCAGACAAAGTGCAACAGGTGTATGTATGCACACACGTGCAGTAACAGCAACTGAAAAAAAAATGCTCCACATTGGTTAAAAGCAACATACACAGCCTATAAAACCAGATCTGATTTGATGCTCAGAGCTCTCAGTCACTCACTGAAAGACTAAGAGCTTTTGAAACCCTAAGACAAGATTAGTTTCAGAACTTGCTATGAACTCAGTCTTTACACAAACATACCTTTTTCTTTTGACTTCCTGTCTTGTTCTCTCTCTCTGCTTTTGCTTCTGTGCTTGTAGGATTTCCGATCCCGGCTCTTTGACCGTCTCCTGTCCCTACTGCGAGACCTGTGTTTCCTTTCTGATCTGTCGTGACTTCTGCTCCTTCTTCGGTCACGACTCCTGGACATTCAGAGAAAATTTCAAAAATGTCAATCTCAGCTGCTATTTTCTAACTCAGAATATAAAACAGTGAAACAGCAGCACTTTCTAATACACTGATTATTTGCAGAAAACAAATCTTAACATACTGTATCTAAATACTTCTCAGTACATTAGGGCTTCATATTGCCCTCTTCATTTACTCCAACATTTAACTACACAGCTTAAAAATATCTACCACCAAGAAACAAAGACCAACTTAAGTAAGAAACAAGACCCTATTCTTTGGGAGCATTTTTATGAGCTCCCTCATAAAACCACTTCCACCACAATGGCGTCACCTACTTCCAAAAATGGAGAGAAGACAGTGAACACGTAGCAAAAACTTGCTTATCCTTAGAACCAATGAAGTGTGTCTTTACTTAAGAGATAAGAAAGTGAAGTTAACAAACCAGTGATGTGACCCAGGCTGAAAGATATTAAGATTTTTATCTCTTGGAAAGTTACATGAAAATACATCACACACACACACCTGCTTCGCCTTCTCTCCCTGCTTCTTGACCTTTTGTGGTCTCGTGACCTTCTGTCAGACGTTCTGCTCGAGTGCCTACTCCGGGAGCGACTCCTTTTACGCCTCTCTCTATCACGAGCCCTTTCTTTCTCCTTTTCTTCCTCCTCACGCCGTCTCTTCCTTTCCCGCTCTTCTCTTTCCCGTTCCCTCTCTTTCTCTCTCTCCTCTCGTTCTAGTTTCTCTTTTTTCAACCTTTCATCACGGTCAGGTTCTTCTGTTCTTTTTCGTAACTTTTCCTTAAAAAAAACAAGTTCACAGGAAGAAATGAAGATCAGTCAAGCTAAATCATTGAATATACTTAGTTTATAGATTCTGAGGATGCAGAAGCTTAAGCTTTTAAAATATTTCAGGTGTTATTTTCTAAACAAAGGACAGTACTTCCTAAAATCCCTGAAAAGAAAATCCTTTGTCTTATTTTGCTGGTCATTCTCTCAAGAACAAAGGCCACAAAGGCCATAAAAATTTACATCTTTGCTTGTACCTGGTGTAATCATATACAACAAGGTCAAGCACACTCCTAAATAGATTCCATTCCTTGGAGTGTTTCACTCTCTTGAGGAAGTCCACTGGACAGCCTTTTATGTACCATGGGAAGCCTCCAAGCAATTTTATCATGTTCAGTAACTGGAGGAAATACTTACTTTTAAATCTTCTACAGTAGCTTTTATTTTGGCATAACCCATGTGCTGCTTTCCCATCAAGTGGTCATCTACCCTGGACTGTGCATCTCCTACAATTAAAAAGGCTCCACAAACTTCACAAACTTCCATTTGTTTTTCTTGGGCTGCAAAGCTCTCAATTGTCTGCAGAAAGAAAAATATTTGATAAGGCAAAAGAAAAACAAGTTTTAGCCAGAAGCCAGTGAAGGGTTTTAGAACTTTACTGTTACTTTTGTCAAATCCCAGGCACTACTGAAAGCTGAAAACTGTATCTGCCTGCTTTGTCTTCAGGGCACTGCACCTACCAGGGTGAACAGGGCAAAAGATACCTACAGTCATTCCATGTGAGCCACAAGGAAAGAGTCCAATAGAAACCACAGAATTACTCCTCACTGCATGTACACTGCATGTACATATTTGCAGCTTCCTTGTAATCTCAGAAAAACAAAATTGTAAGTTTTTCTTTTACAGCTTTCCTTTTCAGTTTTAAGATGATTTCTTTTTCATCAACTGAGATGTCAGGAGCTGCAGAATAACCCTGGAACATGTCTCAAGGAATCAAAAGGCTAGAATATCCCATGAAGAAATAAAAAAAGGAATGCTGAGCTTCTCTTTAAAAGGATGACAGTCAAACTGATTCAACAGACATATGAGAAATACACTGAAATTTCAACATAAACCCAAGTGTGGTTACTGCTGTACAATGTTCATAAATCATACACTGTGGACATAAACACACTGCCTGCAACATTTAAGAACTTTTAAAAAATAAGACTCAATTTGAGCATTTCATTAAACTCCAAAATATAATATTTAAACTTAAGCTTCTTTTTACTGACAGGAACTTGCTACTTAACACATTCCCTCTGGCTTCTGTGGCTCTCACAGTCAGACAGATGCCTGTCTGTAGCCACAGCCCTGACACAAGGGCTTTCTGTAACAGCCACACTGGTAATTCAGTAAAATTATACCGCAGAGGGTACAGGGTAAAGTTTAACTGAGACCAGAACCAGAGTAAGGTGCAAGCTCACCTCCAGGACTGCTGGGTGAATAATTTCATAATTTGTTTGCAGGAAGCCCACTCTCAAGGTGGAATGCAAAATAAAACATTGGGTTAACATGTTTAAATGTCCTGTTATTATCTAATCAATTCTGCTCAGACCTTGCATGCCTTCAGTGGAAGGACAAGGTTATTCAGAATGTACTGCTGCACCAAATTTTGAAATGTCTGACAAAAAACAAACACATAACTTACTGAAGTTGTAGATCTCAGCAATTCTCTCTCTTCCTTTAACTGTTCAACAAGTTTCATCATTCCTTGTGCCTCTTCCACCTTTCCTTCTGAACCCAGTTCTTCAATCTAAAGGACAATAAAAAAATTCAAATGTAACTTCTGATCAAGTAACAAAAGCAAGAGATCTCTCTTGGGGGGTTAAAAAAGCCTCACCTGTTGTAGAAGTACATCAATTTTGTCAGTTAACACCTGAATCTTCTCCTCGTTTTTACCGGTGGGTCCTGCTCCCTGCAAACAGTACAAGTGTGAGTTGGAGGTTTTTTGTTTGCTTGTTGGTTTTTCTTCTTTTGTTAAAACAGCTTTAAAACACAAAGGTATGTCTTCTCATATTTCAGAGACACTTCAGGAATAACATCCTCCTGCCTCTTCTCAAACAAGGAGCTG
Source organism: Manacus vitellinus (assembly GCF_001715985.3). Lineage (NCBI taxonomy): Eukaryota > Metazoa > Chordata > Aves > Passeriformes > Pipridae > Manacus > Manacus vitellinus. Next base: position 6,776,255 of record NW_021939798.1, on the reverse strand, counting down.
CTAATAATAGTCTAGTCTAACATAAAACACTGCTTGACACAGCTTACTCCACCCTTGTTGAGTCTAGTCACACTAATTCATCCTAAGTCAACAAAAATGTTCAAGGTCCTGGCCCATAAAAGGTAAGATATCCAAATTCAAAGTCCTAAATTTAAACTCTCAAACTGCCATGCAGCTGTTACATATCTTTGCAGACATTCAAGTATGACTTAGAAGTTCCGTGGGCTTTGAAATTCGACTTCTGAGCACAAATGCAAAAAGAATGTCACTTCCAAGATGTATCTGTTAGCAGTGTCCTCTCTGCAGGCTGTCAAATCAGACTTACTGCCTCCCTCCCACCTTTGCTCTGCTCCACAACCAATATCTCTCTTGACTGGATACTGTCCACAGCTCCTTCTGAAGCAACTGCACTTTGCACAGAACAATTAGGTGAAGCAGTAAAAAGGAGCAAGGCTGTCCTGGCAGTCACAAAACCCACAGAGCACGGGCCACAGTCACTGCTCCAAACCCATCATGGGAAAAGATACAGCTTACTAGTGCAGGGAAGAAGGAATATTCAGCTAAGGGAGAAAAGGTAAATTGAGGTGGTCAGGGCAAAAATAATACTAAACAGGATTAATATTCCCAGCAGAGATATTGATTCTAAATAAACAGATGGGGAGAAAAGAGAGGGGTTCTTGCTGACTGTGAAGCCACTTGGCTTGCCCATTAGGGCTTGATGCAATCTGCTGGCTAACAGATGAAGAGACTTATCTAAAGGGAATCTTCTGGAAGACAGTATGTTTTACCTGAAAAGATAAGGTAAAGACACCACAAAGATGCTATCTGCAGGAAAAGCTGCCTCAGTGGTTCTTCCAGACTCACCCCAGAGGACTGCTGGTTCTGTGACAGTGCCAGGCGGGCATGGCCCCTCCGGATCCTGCGCTCCACCTCTGCCAGCAAACTCTGCAAATAGCGCAGGAAGTCCCTTTCGTAGCCCACCTTCATAAACCGAGAGCTCTTCTCATACCTGGTAAAACATTTTACAAACAGAAGCTCGCATCAATCCACCACAGACGGAAAACAAGTAACAAAATACACAATATTATAAACTCTTGCTCACAGAAAGAGAGTATTATACATTTAAATAAATGTTTACATAAATCAAAAAGCAATAACTTTGTCGTGTTTGGGTTGCTTTTAACAAATTTCAAACAAAACCACTATTTGCTTTAATGTATCAACCAACATACTTACTGTTTACGTAGATTTTCATCATGAATTTTTTCACAAGGACCTAAAAAGACAACACAAAAAGTTTAAGTTTGCATTCTCGAGTGGTGCATTCACATTCCATCAGCATTTGTTTGTGCACCATCAGAGAACAGAGTTACAAACACTTCCCAGGGACTTCTATGCTTCTGCCTTTCTGCTTCCTTTGCTTGGAGCTTGAAAGACACGTTAAAGAAAAGGCATGCCAGTATGGTTTAGTAATTATAAAACCAAAACAGACTCTGAGTGACATACAAAGTCTTCATGTAAAATAGAATTTCCAGATCAAGTTTTTACATCAGTAAATCTCAACTAACAATGTAATATCTTAAACACCTGGGGTCTTAAAAAACAATTAAAGAAAAATTACACATGAAGGGTAATTTCATCAGGCACTTTCTAATTTCCAGTGTTGTTTGCAACAAGCTGGCCACTTAAAACACTGATCTTCAGAGTCAGATCAGGAGGTATGTGCTCAGAGTTCACAAAGGTACTCATGTTAAAACTTCCCACCTTCCCCAGATTCTCAAACTCTTCAATGAACTCAGTAATTAACTCTAAGACAAGAAATATTACTTACCATCTCCAAACTACCATTGCTTGAAAGCCATCAGTAATTTAGAGCTGGCTTTCAGAAATAACTACTACAGTAGATGAGTCTCTAAAGTAAAGTAGCTCAATAATATACAGTCACACAAAAACACTTAAAATCCTGCCCAGGTAGAGTAAATCAAACTAGAACCAACACTTCAGCAGGAGAAAACCACCCCAACCCAGTAATTTAGCTCACACTGTAATATAAAAATTTTTATACAGTTTTTTCCACTTAGACAAAGTAGGAACTGGAATAAATATTGTTCTTAGCATATTATATCACTGGCAACCCTTTAGGAATATAAAAGCCTATTTTCAAAGTGTCTTGACAGAGCAATTAACAATAAAAATGTAGTTTGCAAACAAAAGCTCAGCTGTAATTACATGTAAGTGAATAAAAATGTCAAGACTTAGAAACTTACCTAAATCAGAACGGGTATTTGTAAATAATTCAGCTGGGCAAAAGCCACAAAGGTAGTATTTGCAAACCTGACAGAGAAGAAAGAAACAGGCATTATTTTTTGTCTCTTAAACTGGCAATTTTAGGTAAACACTATTTCTAAAATACTGTGTAAATCTTTCCTTTGTACACCACAAAATTTCTGAAAATTTTACACACCCTCTGGATTTCTTGGCAGCACTAAGTGCTACAAAGTGCATCTTGATGACAAAACACAAAAAAATCTTACTTTCCCTTGCAATAACAGTATTTCTTAATTTTACCACTAAATATTTAAGATTACAGGAAAGTGTCACCAATTTATAAATATAAATATAAATATTTCCAGTGGAAGTAAATCAGATTGGACTATTTAATAAGTTACAATGAAATTCTTTAAGTGTGAAAAGCTACAGGAGGTGACAATGTCTGCCATGGAAGCGTGGAACAAGTTCCTCTGCTTGCTGGGAACAACTCTGTGTTCAGGCTTCACTTCCTCAGAGCTCCTGGCCTGGAGAACAGGAGCCACCAGCACCCAAACACCAGGTACTGTCTCAAGGATTCTGAGGGCAATTAGAACACTTAGGGACATGTATGGTAACTATTCAGAAGCTTTCCCACTCCAATGCTTTTAAAAATCCCTGCTTTAGGAATGAGAGGCAAAGAGACATCACATACCCCTTCAGGCAGGCAGGGAAGACACTCCTTTAACCTGGTTTCCTGCCAACTTACAAAGGGTTTGGTTTGTTTCTGCATAGTCTGGTTTTGCATTACCAAGTCAGGTTTTGATAAGAGAAAACCACCACCAGAAAGTTCAAAAAAACCACCAACCTGTTAAGTCTAGTGAGTAAATACTTAACATATGATGGGATAAAACCATCTTTTGTTAAAAAGGTTATTTACCCTCACCTGTGAGCGTGGGCTTAGCTAGTCAAGTTGGTCAGTTCCTGAAGTTCATAACACAGAAATATCTCCTGCCTATCCATCAGAACAGCCATAAGGGTAAAATCAGAAATCCTTTCACCCTTAACTTCATAAACATTTCAAATAACTAAGTCTTCACTAGACCATTCTTGTAGATGTGACTGCCATTAACTAAGGTGTAAATCCAAAACTAGCCTGGACATTCTTCCAACACCTCCTCTATCTTATATTTCTAACGTCTGGCAAATCTAATAACTGTGATTTCTATTACAACCATCTGATCCTCTCACATACACCAGGGACAAAGATTTGCAACCTATTATTTCCCAAGATAAAATCTGAAGTATTTTAACAAATGGGGGTTAGGAGAGAGACCCCAAGCCTACCCCACACCACCACCTCACTGAAATGCCTGTGGCACCAGTTGCCCAAATAAGATCAGTCTGATTTATTTTTCCATGCTAACTGCCAGACTGCAAATCAGGCTACGGAAGTTAAAACTCTACTGACTGCTTTACAGATTACACAGAAAAACAATCGGGCTTTCTACTGACAAGCCATGGACACAAAACACAAACAAACAAAAAAATCTCTCATTATATAATGTGAATACTTCTCCCACGATCCAGGTTAGGACACTGGCACCTATTTGAAGTAATTTATTAAGAACAGCTAAGAAAATATATAAAATCACTTTTTTTTTTTTCTTCTCAGAAGCAAGGAGAAAGATATGAACAAAATCTGATTTCTGAATCTGCTCTCTTCTCTGAAAGCTGCAATATCCCTTGTTTTAATATCAAGATGTTTCAAGGGAAGAGTTTCTGGTAAGAACTCCTGTACTTGTCATCAGAAACTTAATTCCTCTCTACATTAGCTTCTTCCTCCATTTTCTCATCCTCACATTCAAGTTTTAGGATCAGTGAAAAGGCACTTTTCAAAAAATTTCAGGGATGAATTAGACAAATTTCCTAAGACATAGGTCAGAGCATGGTCTGACCATATTATGCTGCTAAAAAGTTGTAGAGTATCTCTTATCAACTCAAACACTAAGCAAACTGTTCTGTAATACTTCTGAAACAAGTACCAACGAAAGGAGCAAAGGAAAAGTTATTCAACATAGAACAAAACAAAAAAACCCCACTCCCACCCAAAATCAGAAATTATTAAAACTGCTTTATGAAGCAGCACTCCTCGGAAATGCCTCCCCTTAGGAAGAGATAGCTACAGTGAAAAATTGTAGTAACCAATACTAAAATATGCAGCTTTAACAGTCACATACTGGTTTAATTATTTATATATTAAAAACCCAATCAAACAAAAAAAACCCAAACCCAAAACGATAAAACCTGCCCACACTGAAAAGCTGCCATAATTTTCTCCTACCAGCACTAGGATGGCAGCCAGTGAATTACACGACATTCTCTCCTAGGAAGCACCTGCAGAGAAGTACTCACTTCTGAGTGGTTCAGATCACTGTCTGCAGCAATTTTCTCCTCCTCCCATACCTATTTCCTTATGCTCACCAACAGAAAGACACAGCTTGCTAGAATCCTGCAGAATCTTACTTCCAGCTCAGCTTCACCACGTGGAGCATCTGCCTTCCCAGGCTGGACACACCATCAACTGCACTCACAGTCAGTCCTAAATAATCAGTGATGAGCAAGAACAGAAAGGGACAAGGAATGGCTGAAGCATCACAGAGCCATTAAAGGACTGAAACAGAGGTGACTGATGAGCTTCAACTGACATCACTTATCCATGGCTTATCAGGCCACTGCACTTAGCACAAGTAATATGGAAACACATGTCATATATGCAGGAGCAGAGCAACAGGCAGTTCAGTATGGATAATTCCCTAGGCAGGTAACAAGCATTTATTCCTTTCTGCTGAATTATTCTGAGGACTCCACTACCAAGAAAGTGTAACAGAAATGTTACTGTCAAAGTGTTGCAGTAGGATCAGCCACAGCTGGTGTCTCAAAGCCCCTGGGATCTCATATTTCGATAAGACACTAGAATGCACACAGGCACTTGGAACTTTCCACTTCTTCATCTCAAATTCACTAATCCTTGAAATCTCCTGGAAGTGGGAAAGTAGTATCCTCTACCTCGATGTCCACTAAGTTAACAACAAGAATTGCAAGCTCTTCTGGAGTTTGGGAAGCAGTTCAAAGCTTTCCCACATAAAGAAGCTACTGACAGCTCTCTATGGTTAATGCTTCTACATTAATACACTTCTCTTCTGCAAGAAATCTATTTACTGAGGGAGAAGTATCTCTCTAACAATGATAAACAATTATGCAAGCAAATTCCTTTAGGCAGACAATTCCTAGTAAAAAGACTGAGAATAAAATCCAGCAGGTTATGGCTTACACATCAAAAACTAGTAAATTCCTTCACACAGATTAGTTCCTTGAAACCATTAAAGCTCCCATGCATCAGACATTTTATGAGCAATGCCCACCCACCCAAACCCAAACAAACATAAGCCCTTCTTCCAAACCCACTCTTACAGATAACCTTCCATTACTAATATTCTTCCAAAACAAATAACACTTAAGTCCTCTCCCTCCATCCCCTGAAGGATTAAGTCCTTAAATTCTACCTAGATGCATTTAGGTCATTGGTATTATAAAAAAAAAAGTGTAACACATCATAAATACCTAAAACCATCACATGATATTCTGAAAACAGAACCTTCATTTTGAGAAACTGCATTATCAGAGATAATGGGTCACAGTTATTTCTCTGGCTCTTCACCCCTCCCTGCTATCTGAAAACATGACTTTGCCTTGAAGGAAGCACCACAATTTCAAAGCCTTACACAGAGCACAGGCAGTCCATGCTGGGCTCTCCTGTGCTACAGACCAGGCTCAGAACTCTTACGCAATCGCTGTTTCCGTATGAGCTTGCTCTGTGCAGGTACCATATTAGAGCAGCAACGTGTGAATCAACAGTTACTGTTCCAGAAATACACTTAACAGTAAGCAGAAAGACTGAAATAAATGATACAAATAATTATCTCCCTATATAAAACAAAGCCTTTATGCCAAAACCAGGATTGATCACCTAAGGACATGCTGCAATACTGAAATACACAGCGAGTGGGATTCCAATTTTTAAATATGAAAGGTTTTAATCATGTCAAAGTTTTAAAGTAAGAACTTTAGGTCTACAAAAGGTTTTACAATACAGATCAACGTGTTTCACTGGCTCTGCAAATTACTGCTCAGCTATCACACACACTGCTCACACACCTTCCTCTTCCACTCCCATCTTGTATTTCACTGCATCTCCCAGTTTCTCAGAGCCACCTAGATGCAATTTCCAAATGACAAACAAAATACAGATCAGCTTCTTCTGATAATATTCCATGCCTAAAACTGATGAAATGTGACACAAAATCCTAAACTTTGGGAGGAACACAACATGCTGACACTGAAAAGGCTGCATGTTTATCTATGTCTAATCTCAGAAGAAACGACATTAGCGCATGTATTTCATCTGAAAAGCAGAAGAGCAGTCAGGGAGAGGAATTAACGTTACTATTTGAACCTTATCTGCATTTCCTGTGTTTTAAAACATGTCAGCACTGCAAACTGAATCATTAGGAGATGCAGAAAGTCGAACACGTGTTTTAACGGTAATTTTTGTTTTTTATGAACTCGTCAGTTGACTACAGAAACCTAGGAAAACATTCCTTTCAGAGAGGTTGTATTTAATTATGATCCTATAAACTTATAAATAAAAGCAAAAGGTGAGCAAACAGCAGCAGTTCCTGCAAAACTGAAGGCTCAACCCTGAGGCTGTAACAGTCCTGCTGGACTCAGACACAGGACAGATCTTACTGTCTGAACTGTCAGAGGGCTGGGAAGGAGAGATGAGGCCCGTTTCTGAAACAACAGAACTGAGCAAGAGCTTAGAGACAGAGTCCTGTGACTATAGTCAAACTCTTCAGCCTAAAACTGTAATTGAAAAAAAAACCTGAAAATATTCTGTGATTTGCTCACTCGAAGATGAAGAAAACAATCCAAACTTGTCAAAAGAGAACGAGGAGGGGGAAAAAAACCCAAGAAAAAAAAAAAGGCTTTGTCACATTAAGGAATAAACCAAACCAATCCCCTTATTTGTCCTACCTGGACCAACATGGCTCAAGCCATTCACTTCACTTTTCATATAACTCCTTCTTGAATTCACAATCAAAAGAAAATATAACTGAACACCTAACTGAATAATGATATTTGCTTAATAAGTCTAGAAAAACATAAAGAAGGTCCTGAACTCACAATTTCCTCCTGACTCCCACTGTTTACCTATACAGCAGCATTTTTCAAGGGAGGGACTCGCAATTGCAAAATCTATGGCAGGACAGATACTGGTCCTTATCTCATGCATTGCAAGGCAAATTCAAACGTGTACTGTCCATCCTTATAATGACATATCTCTCGTTTAAAAACATGAAATTTCCGCTTCTGTGATTAAGATGCGATTTAGAACAGTCAAACCCAAGGATTTCTCCCTCCTTCCAAATTAACAACATCCCAAGAAAATGCTAAAGCAGGAGGAGCCAAATGCTTTGTGCAGCTTAAACCACAGAAATTCCCATTGCATAGGTGATAAATTACTGTAAGTGTGCACTTTAACTCGAAAAATATATCATGAACGGAGAGAAAATAAAATTAAAAAACACATCAGTGTTCATCTCTCCCAAAGAAGCAGCTACAGAACTTTGTGGCTACCACTGAGTTTTTCTGAAATAACTTACAATACAATTATGATGGTCGTCACTAAAAGTCATCATTCATTAAAGCTCCACCATTCTTGGGCAGAATAATAATAAAATAATAATTAGAAGTCTTGTTTGGGCTACTTATTGCAGAAAATGAATGAATCACCACAATAACAAAAATACGTAACTACTGCTAAAAAACAGTCCTGTTTATGTTTGTGTGCGCCCCCCCCCTTCCTCTGACTGAGAAGGCATGAAAAGAATCAAGCTTTTCCTAGCCAAAGCTTCTTTTCAGAAGTCTTACGGTTCTTCTTGAGCTACAACCTGCAGACGTTAAAGCCGGTACTCCCGGACCCTCCTGCTTCCTCCCCCAACACCACCCTCAGGAAGAGATCCAGAGACATTTGTCTTCCAAACTACGAACATCTGTCTCATCCCTCTTCGCGCAAGCCAGCAGCTTCTACTCAGAAGCGCAGAATTCCTTTAACCTCAGCCTCTCTCCCCGCCTTGTATTTGTGTTTCCCCACGAGAGAGCTCCGCCACCACCGGCCCTCTCGGACCGCCCGTTCCCGTTAACCGCGGCCCCGGCCGCCGACATCCAAACAACGGGGCTGTCCCTCCAGCAGCACAACAACAGCCTGGCTGTGGCGGGATCTTATTCTTCCTCCTTCTCCTCTTCCTCCTGCTCCCGGTGAGGGCCCGGCGCGGTTCCCGCGCCCGGAGGGGCCCGGCCCGCCCCCGGCCGCCATGCAGGGCCCCAGCGCGGAGGGCCTGACCCGCACCCCGGCCAAACCACGGCGGAACCCCCCGCGCTGCCCGCACCTCATCCCTTTTCCCCTTCCCCCTTCCTCGCGCTGCCCCCAGCCGGGAGAAAGCCGCCCATGTCGCTCCGACAAAACCTCCGCCCTTCACGCGATGCGGGAAGCGTGAGCGAGGGAGACGAGGGGAGAGGGGCGGCCCGCTGCACTCACGCTCTCGTGGTCCCACGCACGTTGCTGCGCTGTCTCATCCGGCCAGGTTCCTGTCCCGGCCCATGAGCTCATCGAGAGCTTTGGGCGGGCCGATATCATACGCTGCGTCCTGGCCGAATCCCCGCCTCGCCACACAGCCGACTCGCCGCCTCGCCCGCATCGCCCCGCGGGCCGGCGCCTGACAGAGACAAAATGCGCGGCGCTCGCCCTGCCCACAAATGCACCGAGCGGGCCGCGGCCTCAGGCCGGGTCGTGCCGGCCCGGGAGCCGCCGGGGTGAGCGGCGCGCTCTGAGGGACCTGAGGGGCCTGAGGGGCGGGAGGGGGCGAACCCCCAAGAAACGGCGAAATAGGGAACAGCGACCGAAACAGCGAACAGCGACACTCGTGTGTGGCTCGATGTGAGGGACGGCGGGAGCCACACAGTGCCCAGCCCTGTGTGGTGTCACGGCAGTGTCCTGCCCTGTGTGGTGTCATAGAATCACAAAAACAACTAGGTTGGAAAAGAACTCTGAGATCATCGAGTCCAATCTTTGACTTAACACCACTTTGCCTACTCGACCATGGCACAGACTGCCACATCCAGTCTCTTCTTAAACACCTCCATGGGCTGTGACTCCACCACCTCCCTGGGCAGCCGGTTCCAATGCCCAGTCACTCCCTCTGTAAAGAACTTCTTCCTAATGTCCAACCTAAACCTCCCCTGGAGCAGCTTAAGACTGTGTCCAGCCCTGTGTGCCCTCACTGGGCAGCCTGTTCAGGGTGTCCTTCATATTTAATGTAAATCTTTCTGTTTGACCTTGGAACCAGTTTTGGCCCATTTTGTTGTTTTCCCTTTATAGATGTGATTTTATACCTCATATGTACTGAATTTCACATAGCAATTTTCAACTATTTTCCAATTTCTCAACATCGATTTGAACCACTTAAGTGGATGAAATTAATTAAATTTTAATTAAATAATATTTTATAAGAGCTTGAAGCCTGTATTCATGCAGATCCTGTAAAACCTACAGGACTCACAGCAGCCTTTTTCAGCATCACTGAGGGCTTTGTGCAAGCACCAGTGTTACCTGAGGAGTTATCTTTTGGAAATCTCTCCATCACAAACTTTTTTCAAGCTTTTCAATTTTGTAATGATTGAACAACCCCCTGGAACTGTTGGAAGAGTGTAATTGAAATCAACACCACACAACTGAATTTTCAGTCAATATCCCACAGTCTGGGTTTGGGGGCGGGAGGGAAGGCGGGTGTTTGTGTCAGAAATTGGGGCAGAACTGGGCTGTTTCAGCTTCTTTTCTATTGCTCCGATTGCATTGAGAAAGCAAACAGGTACCCTGGAGCCCAACTGCTGCAGAATTCCCTGGCATGTCAGTGTGGCTGCACAGAGCAGGATGGAATGGAAAAGTCTGACTGAAGTTCAAAATAATTATTTTGACTTTTAATAGTTGTGAAATTTTTACCAACTGTTCTGTAACTTGATTTAGGACATATCCACAACGACCAAACCCAGCTTTTCAAACCAAGCAATGCAAATGGCAGGACTTACCTATAATCTTTCCAACTGATTTGCAGGCAGCTGTAGATTTTTATTTTAATTTTGGGGGGCAGGGGGTTGGGGATTAATTGATTCTGCTGAGAATGCACAAAGATGGTGAGAATTTCCTAAGCAGAACAACAGGACGCTCCTGTGGAAGTGTCCATGGCCAGGTTGGACGGGGCTTGGAGCAACCTGGTCCAGTGAGAGGTGTCCTTGTCCATGCCAGAGGGTTGGGATGAGATGATCTTTAAGGTCCCTCCCAACCCAAGGTCCCTCCCAACCCAAATCCTCATAATCTTAAAAATCTCTTCAGTACATCCTTTCATGGCAGTCAGCAGACAAACCCAATTTTTCCGAATCCCTCTATTTACCCTCTTTAGCAGCAGGCTAGTGCAGAACGGTGGCCATCATAACATTGTTTCCTTAACCTGGGTAAAACCACTGGATTAACTGAATCTTACTTAAATTACCAGAGATACTCAGTGAGCTAGAAATATATCCAATCCCTGAAAGTATTCAAAGCCAGGTTGGACGGGGCTTGGAGCAACCTGACCTAGTGGAAGGTGTCCCTGCCTGTGGGAGAGGGGGGGGAAGGTGGAACGAGATGATCCTTAAGGTCCCTTCCAACTCAAACCATTCTACGATTCCACGACTCATTCTATTAACGATTACAGAGCGCGCAAGAACAACAATCAGACCAGGAGACACCCTCTATTGTGCATTTGTACGTTAAACAATATTAAATGACGGCGGGAGCGCCCCGTCCCGCCGGGCAGCGGCCGCGCCCCGCCCGCCCTGCGCTGCGCCGGAACCGGCTGTCGGGGCCGGGTTGTCACCGGCAATAGGTTCCCCCGTCGCGGGGGTGTGGGCCGAGGGTCCCTGGCCGCCGGCGGGATGCGGAGGCGGGCACGCGAGGCTGGCGGAGGCGGGAGCGGCAGGAGCGGCGCGTGGAAGGCGGCGGCGCTGGGGGAACGCGGAGGAGGTGCGGCGCGCGGGCCGCTGCGTGAAGCTGGGGTCGGCCATCGACTCCAGAAGCGAAGTCAACGCGATGGTAAGGCCAGCCCTTCCCCGGGCCCCCCCCCGGCGATCCCGCGGGCTCGCTCCTCACGCGAGGTGCCAATTGAGAAGGAAATAAAAGGTGGATCCGCCGCGGAACGCTCTGTGGAGCGATCCCTGTTCCGGAGGTGCGGCTGATAACCGGGGTCTCAAACAGGGGTCCCCATCCCGCCTCCTGCGCCTTTCGCTGCTTCTCGGGGTCGCTGTGCACTTACTTTGTATTGATGGGTTTGGGTTTTTTTTTCTCCTTCTCCAGGTCACTGTGTACTTACTTTGTACTTATAGTGGTGGGTTAGATTGGGTTTTTCCCAGCCTGAGACAGCAGAGGCTGTCAGAACACAAACCTCGGCTTTACGTGTTCACGTCTATCTAGAAATATTTATTATTGACTCTAAACCAAGTTTGAAAATGGCTTTCCCTTTCAAGTAGGGACCCTGCAGGCTGTTTCAGGGGATGTATACAAACGCTTTGGTTTTGACATCTCATTCACACCCACCTGAGGACACTAAAGCCAAGGCTGTTCTGTAATAGACACACAAACCACAGCAAAACAAAAAACCCAGAGCGGAAAAGTCTTTTGGGGGCCGGACTTTCAACTAAAACATTTTCTCCGTCTAAGTTTATTTATCTCTCTTTTAATTCTTAAAAAAATAAATAAACTTGGAGAAGGGTTGTGTTCATTTTTCTGAAGTTTCCTTCAGCTGGAGCTAAAGAATTAAGACATAAAAAACTGGAAAAAGGTCAAACACCTCTAGAAGCTGGGATAGGAAAGGATGGTCTGACTGTATAGCAAGTTACATGTGTGAGTCTAAGTCCCCAATACTAAGTTTAGTAGCTTTTAAATAAGTTTAGTAGCTTTTAAGATGTTTCCTTACTATGTCTCTCTAGTCAGTGACTGCAAATAATAATTAAAAAACATAGAAAAGCATTCAGTTCTGTGCATCAGTTACAGATTGCAGAAAACTAGAGTTGTCTGCAGATCAAAGGAGGGGAATTGCTGGTGCAGCAAATAGCAACTGGGCAAAGAACTGTGCTGAGAAACTATAGAATATTTTAAGCATTATTTACTTGTCAAAAGCGCAAGTCCTTGTGCTGACAGCATTAATTAAAGAGTACAAATAGCATCCTAGAGAAGTATCCCTAATAGATTATGTATACATACACGGACAAGTATTTTAAGTACAGATGATTTTTTCAAAGATTAAGATAGCATGCACAAGATTTCTTTTTTATATTTAATTTTCCAGCTAAGTTTATAGCCTAAAGAAAGGACAAATTGAAATGATCTTGAACTTTAAAAACCCTACTTTGGTAATTGGTATCAAGAGCATTAGAGTGAGGGAAAATGACATCAGCAAGTGCCATTGCAGGCTCTGAATCCAGTGTACATTTCCAAGGAAGTTTGCAATTCAAACCTATTTTGCTGGGCATGCATTAGGTCTTGTTCTTCTCACAGGCAGCAAGAATGAGTGGAAATGAACCTGCTTTGACACAGAGTTAATGTTTTCCACGTGCAGGACATGTTTGCACTGGGCCTGTAAGCGGAACCACGCGGCCGTGGTGGCTTATCTGCTGCACGCAGGAGCAGACAAGGACATCCTGACCAAGAAAGGAGAGAGGCCAGCCCAGTTAACATCCAAGAGGGAGATCAAGGAGATGCTGGGAGGTAACCTAGTCACTGTGCCCTGTGACCATCAAAGACTAGTAAAGGGCTGTTTAAGCATGTGTGCTCCAGTCTTTGTTTTGCATGCGAAGAGACTGTGTTTGGATTTCAGTACTAACTATACTCGATTTCTTGTGTTTACTTGGGAAGAAAACAAAGTTTAAGAAAAGAGGATTACCAACAAATTCCATACCCAGCTAGCCAGACTTTTTTCTAAACACTGACAAATTAGAAAAACTGTTATTTTGAAGAATGCCATGCAGCAGACAGATACAGCTTCCTGTTTTTAAAAAGGCAATGGGAGAAAAAATCTCTCGAATTTGTAGGAAGCCCTTATATGATCAACACCTAATTTTCCTGATGTTCTGTGTTGAATAAATCGAAAATTAGCAGCTCATTAAAGGACATTGGTAGAGCATCTTTATCTTGTTTGTAACTGCTGGAGCAGAGTAGGATTTGCTGCTGGAGCAGAGTAGTATTTGCTGCTGGAGGTAATAATTTGAAATGTGGTCGATTAACAACCTCTCCCCTCCCCTTTGTACTCCCAGGTCTGGTTTTGTTTTCATTGTTGTCTCCCAGCTGTTGAATGGGTAATGCTGCAGCTCTCCCAGTACTGCATGTTCCCTTCCCTTTATCCCCTGCCTTAATATCGACCCTTTGTTTTTTGTTGCCTGATGCATTATGAAAATGACACCACCAGAGACTGTGTTACAACACGCTGCTATGGATTAAAACAAACCAAAACAGGAGAACTGCCGCATTTAGAAGGAATTAGTACCCCTAGAATCACTAGAATCAGACTCAGCTTTTGTGTTCACTGTATGGCAGCACCTGAGCACGGTTCTGTTTACTGTGGGGAAAAAAAAGGTGCAGGTCTTCCTGATACATTTTTTAACCTGTGATGCTTTTAACACTCCACTCCCTCCCTATAACAATAATAATAATAAAAAAGAAATAAAGCAGTGCAATAGCAATAATTCTTTTTTTCCCCCAAGATAAGTCTCGGAGAATGTTGTTTTGTTTGTTTTACAGTGGAAGACGATGAACTCCCGGACCTAAAGCAAGATTCAGACCTGCCAATCATCCCCAATTACCTGGCTAACCCACCTTTCCCTTATGTTTATAACACCACGGGCAGCAGCATTCCAGATCCCACTGTGAATGGGAGTGTCTCCCATTCTGAACCGCACGATGCCGACTCCCTGTCCGTGCCTGACGCGGAGCTTTGCAGACGTGCGCCGCCACAGCACGGGAACGCTGCTCCCGAGGGGGCTCCCAATGGGGACATGCCACCCCTGCCCCGAGGGCCTGTTGGGCCACCACGCTCACACCCTGTCCTCCAGAGAACTCCTGTTTACCAGGGGCCGTTGTCGTGGAGCAGAGGCCCCCCTTCGCCGGCAGGATCCAACCAGTCCGTACCCCAGCAAGAGAACGGCTCCCGCGTGGGGCCTGTGCCAGCCTTCCAGCCCGTGTTCTTCACAGGAGCTTTTCCACTCAATATGCAAGGTAACAGCAAAAGTCTCCTCTCACTTCATCTGAGATCTTCTGTCACCTTGGGCAGTGCAGACTAATCAGGGTCACACGTACTCACAGCACTTCCAGAGATTTTCAGGTTCCCGTGCTTAGACATTCATGAAATATTTGTAGAGAATGAAAGATGCAGGTATCCTGTTTCTGCTGGAACTGGTATTAAAATATTGATGAAAACATTTGCTGTTTGTCTCAATTGTCATAAAAGCATACAGGCCCCAGGGTAATCTAATTCTCTAAATAGCATAGTCCAGGCTGCAAATACAGAACGTGAGTATGCAGCTGGTGAGCTCAAGAGAACATCACATGGCTCAGTCTGCACCCAGGTCTTGAGCTGAATTGTTCTGGGATCTGCCAGTTCTGCAGGGAAGCTTTGCCTGCCTAGAGAGGGAAATCTGCAATTCCAGTTTCTGTTCAGAATTTAATGCTTGAAATAAAAGGTGTTCTGATGCCATGGGTTGGCAATTAGAATTGAACTGATGACCAAAAGAGTAAATAAAAGCAATCTTGGATTGCTCAGGAAACTGATAATCAGTATAATCTGCTGTTAAGTTGGCTTAAATCCAGTAAGGTGAGTATTCATGCAAAGGCTCAGACATCCACACACACACACTGCATTAGATTTGTAATGATTTTTTTCATATAGGTTGATGAAAGTCAATGTAATGGAAACTCTGCTCATACAATTCCAGTTTTTGCTTTCCAAGTATTCACATGTTGTTACAAATGACACAAACAAGGTTAACAGAATACAGAAGTATTCAAAAGTTAGTCTATAGTTTTGAATTCCTTTATACATCTGCCTATTAATATGCCTTTTTATTTCTAATAGAACTGGTGCTTAAAGTTAGAATACAAAACCCTAATCTTAGAGAAAATGACTTCATTGAAATTGAACTGGACAGACAAGAACTGACCTACAAGGAACTGCTCCGAGTGAGTTGCCATGAGCTGGGTGTGAACCCCGAGCACGTACAGAAGATCAGAAAATTACCAAATACAATGTTAAGAAAGGTAAGAACTCTACATTTTGAAGCGCATTAACTTATAAAAAACATTTTTAGATTACTGTTATAAAGGGATAATTTTTGGGTCACCTGCATAGGCCTACGTTGGAAAAAAAAAACAAAATGAAAAACCTTCCTTCAACTTCCAACACTGAGCAGTTGTTTTGGTTTTCTGTTAAGTAAAAAGGTTCTCCAGTTTCTTTTCATAACCATTTGGTTAGGCTCACCTGATTTTGTGAGCTGCCATCAGCATTTAAAAGGCCTGCAGAACTCAGCCGAGCTCTTCAAGTTCATCAAGGCCTGGCTGGAGTCCTTGCACAAACAGAGAGATGTTTCAGAATTACTCAGGTCTCTGAACAGAACTGTCCTTACTTCAGTGGACGTTCACCCCTGCAGCAAACACAAAAGGCACCTGTTTTACCAACTCACCACTGACCTCTCTTTCACTCTGAAATCCTTGCAGAGCATTGTTGGCGTCACTCGTGGGCCAAATCTGATTAGGAGTAATAGACTTCACCCTGCTGCATCTTCACTGACTATAGGATGACTTATTCCGTGTTAGTCAAGAAGTGGAGGGAAAAGAAAAAGACACAAGGAATTCTGTCACTTGCCAACTTCAGTTACTGTTGAAAAGAGTTTTTATATCCAGCTCTAATCTCTTCAGGACACTTACTGTTCCTTGAGGTGACAAAAACCCAGTTCTGTGTCATGCTGTTGGCAGCAGAGCAGGGCTGTGGGGGGCCCAGAGCTGGCCTTAGTGGGCTGCTCTGGAGGAAGCTGCATGCAGGACTTTCTTTGGTATATGCAAGTACCAATTCATGAGCTTCTAAGAATTATCAAGCAGGAAAAAAAAAGAGGAGTTGGGTGGCATGCAGTAGGTCTTGACAAGTGCAATTCCTCTAATCACTTGCACTCACCATCAGTGTTGCATTCCTTCTAAAAATAGACTTAAGTGAGTAGCTGAATAGGATCCCAAAATAAATATAAGATGCAACAGGATGTCTGCTTTCCAGCTTACTGTAAAGAATTGTCGTATTTATAGATACATGTGTTAGTATGAGATAGTTTTAACTTACCTCTGCAAAATTAACAGACAGTATCACCTAACTACTTATTTTATTTATTTAAAGGACAAAGATGTTGCAAGGCTACAGGATTTCCAAGAATTGGAGCTTGTTCTAAGCGACAGAAACTTACTTTTCAGAGTCCCAACACTTTCTGAACGGAGTGGTTATAACAAGAAGGCATCAGAACTTACATACTGATTGTTCAAGGAATAAAACAAAATATTTGTATCTCTCATTTTAAAATTAAGTTTGAAACACAATATCTATAAGGGCTAATGATGTGAAAAAAAATCTATTTTGTTAACCTGGAAATAACTTAAAGTGGTTATGCACAGTTACAGCTTCTAGTTAATCTAAGAGCAGTGAGTCTGATATGAAAGTAGCTCAATGCAAAGGAAGTATTGGCAGAACTATCTGTTAATGCGACACTTTTCCTTACAAAAAGATAATCTTCAAACACTGCAGAGTTAGCAGCTCTCAGGGAAAGGCTTACCTTAAGCTGTTCTAATAATTTGATTGCTATAAAATAGCAGAGGTACTCAAGCTAAAGAACCTGCCACGAAGCCCATTTAGTGTTTGTACTGAGTCCATTACCATTAATGTTCCCTT
The DNA here is from genome assembly GCF_001715985.3 of Manacus vitellinus. Taxonomy (NCBI): domain Eukaryota; kingdom Metazoa; phylum Chordata; class Aves; order Passeriformes; family Pipridae; genus Manacus; species Manacus vitellinus. The sequence continues at coordinate 6,758,877 of NW_021939798.1, read as the reverse complement.
TTTAGATTGTGTATATTAAGTCATATCTTACTTAGAAGGAAAAAAACAGAAGGGTTTAAATGTGTGGAAGAAGCACAAAACTATGTCTCGTTTGAATACTATCAAGTGACTTATTACCTGTGATTTCTTAATCCCTGTTTACACTTTTCCCCATTTCTCAGGTTAAAAATAAAAGTGATAGTAATTATCCAAATAATAAATATGCTCTCAACCAAAATCCCTTTTATTGTTGTCTGTCAGTATATAGCAATTTAAAATGTGCAATTTAAAATCCTATTCTTCTTACTGTATTGACATTTCTCCAATGCTGCTTTAATTTCCCCTTTTAAAAGCACAAAATTGTAATTTTATTTTCCTTTTGCTTCTGCATTCCTGAGAAAGATTGCATCTTGAACCTATACAGCTGCCTGTGTAAAAAGAAACTAGTGAAGTGCCCAGTGATTTCTGGGCTGATATTAAATCTTCCTGTGTTCCTATGCAATGCATTTTATTTTTTTTCCCTCTGACTTGTGTTTACCCATGTTGTTTACTGAAAAAAAAACCAAAAACACAGTTACTTAAAATTCAGAATTTGACTAATTTACTGTGACATTCTGGAATAAAGAAATTGAAAAGTATTTAAGAGCTGGATTTTATCTGATTTTTTTTTTTAGGATTTTAGTATTTAGTCTCTCCACTTGCATTTGATGAAGAGTTCTCTCGTAGCTTAAGTGAAAAGTGGATGCTGTGGATTAGATGAGCAAACTAAAGTATGAGATGTAACAGGCAAACAGAAGGCACCAAACTGGACTGAATTTTCCTGTTTCTTCGTCTTCCCCTTCCCCCCCCCCCTCCCCCAGTTTCTTTGGAAACTGCAGCAACCAAAGGAATTTATCTTTGTCTTGTCTAAGAGTTCAGAGCTGTGCAATGTCTGTACCTGCCCGACAGCCGAGGGGTGCTGAGCTGGGAGCCTCCCAGACCAGCCGGAGGCAGCGCCGAGGCCAGCGCAGCATCCGGAGCTCCGACTGCTCCAGGTGACTCCCCCTGCCTGGGGCTGGGCACCAACCTCAGCCTCGGCCCCTCTCTCAGAGCGAAGCAGAGCAGTGACCTGTCCCACAGCCAGTACCTGGGGAACTCGCCCGCCCCGGCCGTGCTCGCCGCTCCGTGCGCAGGGAGCGGCTCCTGCAGCAGGGACTGAGCACACAAGAGGGAGCCCCGCTCCCAGCCTGCCGTCCGCGGGATGGCCGCGGCTCACCCGCAGCACGGATCGGTGCAAACACCCCCGTTTCCTCTGTGCCAGTTCACTCGGCTGAAGTTCGGTCTCCTGAGGTGAATACAAAACATTTTGTCGCATCAAAACAGCCTCTTCTGCAAAAGTGCTGGAGGTCAAACAGCCCGAGGCATTGGCAATGTATGATTTTTATATCAGATTTCTGGTGGAATATTAACTTCTGTAGAATGGAATAACAAAATCGTCATTCCTTGCATCACCCTGGCTGTTGCTTTCTCCCTGGCACACAGCACAGGATGGGTCAGGCATGGTCTGAGCACCAGCTGAATCCAGGAGGGTACCAGGGTTAACCAGCCAGAGCCACCAGAGGAAAGCTCGGCTGTTGGGTCAATGATCTTGCACAAATGCTGACCCCTATCTATGCATTCCCAGGAATATTTTTGTGTCTTATGCAGTTTATGCACCGAAGACACTATTAGCACTCCTAACAATCCCATCAGTGTATAACCACTACATTCTGTGTGTGATAAATAATTCATTGCTTTGTCCTCAGCTATATGAAATGTTAATGCCTAATGAATGCTTGGCTGCAGATTCACGTTTCTATTTAAGAAGTATAATTTGTAAGGATTAATAAATTATTATTTTTGTCTTCCCAAAGTTTTTCTGCGCTTGACTCCTGGTAAAATTTTTTCTTGCCAATGGGTTTGTGGAGTGCTTGGTGTAGGAAGAAAACAACTAAAGCAAAAGAGGTTCTAGCAGCAAATACTGTTTGAACAGAGGACTCCTTTCGTCTGAGGAGGCCTGGTTATCAGTAATAAAATAGATATTTATTACTGTAAAACAAATCACACATTATTTCAGGTGATTAAGGAGTTGAACAAGATAAACTAAATACACACCAGCTCAGCATGCACGTTCAGCTAAAGTGGAGACTTACTCATGGTGACTCCATACCTAAGAGAGATACAGCAAAATTCTAGTACTTCTGTGCCAATCATGTCCCTGTAGGCTTGTGTGGAGCCTACTGAATTGGAAAAAATTGTGTGGTTAATGATTTATATGAAGCCATTTGTAGGTTTAGTTTTAAATACATGTTACTTCTTATGCTGAAGAGGAATTTTATAATGCTGAACTTGCCCTGGGAAGGCATCCCAAAGGTCCTGGGATAGCTCACAGCCTGAAAGCTGCAACATTCAACTCCCTTGCCCTGGGGAAATATTGAAAGGAATAGCTTGGAACCACTCAGAGGTTACACATCATTTCACTATTATTCAGCTGAGTCACGACTTAACTGGGCCTGTTTTCCACTTCAAACCCAATGAATCCTTATGCAGAAAACACACAAACCAGGTGTATTTTGTACCATTAATATAATTTACTAATTACAAACCTGAATGCAGTACTTATTGCCCTGCAGTACATACATTTTCTTGGCAGAATGTTTGGCCTTCTTTGGGAAAAAAAAGCATATAATAAAATACTTTATGTATATAGAAAATATTTAAAAATATAAAATTCACTTTCTGGTCCTTGTAATTGTAAAATACTTTGTTCACATATCACAAGTTGAGTCTACTACAAAAACTGTTTTGTAAAATTACAGTACATTCACAAGTCACTTTTGTGGCAAGTCAGTAAGATTAAAAAAACACCAAACCAAAACCCAAGGGGTCTTCTCTTCATGCCAGTCCAGCATCTTTGGCCATACTGTAGAAAATGCCCTTTGCTGCTATAAGGTTTGCAGGTGTGTCAAATTCAGCTATGGTTCCATTGTCTAGAACAAGAACCCTGTGAAAAACAAAACAGGAGGCAGGGGGAAGGTATGTCAGAGAATTCCTAGCAAGAAATGTGATACCTGTTTTTATCACAAAGCAAACTGCTCTAATCTTTACCTCACCTTTGTTTTCCTCAATTATTTTCACACAGATGATAAACATTCTCCCTGAGCTGCTGTTTGGCTAAAAAAGGTAGAGGGCAGTCACTATCTCCTCGGTCAATAAGAGGGGAAAAAGTGTCATGCCACTAGTTCTGGAAAATACAGTTCCAGAGAGCCAAGGAGATAAAAGCTCATGAAGTATACTAATATATTTTCAAGTAATTAATATGACATGCTGTTAGTGAAAAAGTTACAGCAGCTGCTGGTTTAACAAGGCTGCATAAGCTTCCTGACAGTGCCAGGAGTGCAGCTGGGCAGTGTCACCTGCACAGCTCTGGTTACTGAATATAGAACCTGTTTCTTACGCCAACAGAGCCAAAGTCAGGACTGGATATTCTGGGATTATATGGCTTAGACATCATTGCTTACATGCTGCCCAGCAAGAGCATCAGTGTGCCTATCTAGGGACAAACCCAACCCCTTCAGGTGCCGCCTCACATCCCCAGCAAAACCACGAGCCTCCCCCCCACGCACACGGAGGGACTGTACCTCGTGTAATCCATGATTGTGTTCAGCCTGTGTGCGATGGTCAGCACCGTGCAGTCCTCGAACTGGGTCCGGATTGTCATCTGGATGAGATCGTCCGTCTCCAGGTCGATGGCCGCCGTCGCCTCGTCCAGGATCAGGATCCTGGTCTTGCGCAGGAGGGCCCTGGCCAGGCACACGAGCTGCCTCTGGCCCACGCTGCAAACACACACAGGCTTTCACCAGCGAGGCCCCACAGCTCACAGTCACCCGTGCTGGAGCAGGTGAAGTTACCCAAAAACCCCCAGAATCTTTAGCAAGCAGCCTTGCTAAATACACACAGGTTTGCAGCATGCCAGCACTGACTGAGTGATGTGTTACTGCCTGACCCAGTGCTGGCAGAGCCACCAAACGTCCCTTTTATCATCATGACAAAAGCCAGGGCAACTAATGATGACAATGCTTCTGCCCAAGCTCTCAGAAACACTCACAGTTCTAACAACAGAAAAAAAAGAAAAATGCTAATAAAAAGGAAAAAAATGTTATGAGGCTGCAAATCCTTTCTACCATAAAAAAAATAATATATGTATATATATGGGCAGCCAGACTTCCTCCTCTGCCACAAACACAGCCTAGGCTTAGTCTTTGTCTGAGTGTCTGCAGGATGAGGAAGGAGCTGAACATTCATCACAGGCATAATCTGGTGACACCACAGCCTCGGAAGCCAATGAAGCATATCAAAACATGGCATTTTTATCATCCCCAGTCATGTCTTCACAGGTCTTCCAAATAATAATGGAAAATGAACATTGCTAAAGTGTCAGGCAGAGGACTCTTATTCAGCACAACAGTTGTGTATGTTATCAGGGCATTTCCCTTCCTACCAAACTATGTTAAAGGACTGCCTGTCCCTACTATCTTGTCATCCTGAAACTTCTTTCTTTACTGATAAGATGGGATTTCAGTTTGGGAAAAATCCTTCCTGGAAGCAAAGAAGAATCAGATCATTTGTGGCTGTGGCAGAGGCAGAACAGGAGGCAAATGTTTGAACCTTAGAGGCTTTCTTGGAAAAGGAATAGGGGGCTAAACCATTTCAGACACACCAGACCACAGTGTCAGCCTGTGCTCAGGTGTCCCACACTGCCACAGCTGAAGGAGAGCTTACTGTGTGTCCTAGTCCAAGCAATCCTCACCTGAGGTTCTCTCCACCCTCTGAGCACTCATAGTCCAGCATGGATGGCTGGCTGCTGACAAACCTCTTCAAATGAGACAGTTCAAGGGCTTTCCATATTTCCTCATCTGAATACTTGTTAAATGGGTCCAGGTTCATCCTCAATGTTCCAGAAAAGAGAACAGGATCCTAGATATAAAGCCAGTTCTCATTAGACAAGTGGTTTAGCTGTTTTAATACTATGTTTTAGATACTATGAGTTACTTTGAGGTCTCCATTGCATTGCATGGAGGCCACCTCCTAACCCCATCCACTCTGACAATACATTACATTATACACACTTCAAGTTCCAACTGTAAAGATGGTTTATCCTAAATCCTGTTTTATCACCCAGCATCAGCCTATAAGGTGGGGGAGACAGAACCACTTAAAGTATAAACAGTTTGTTTTTCTGAAACAATTTTCGAAGTGTAACAAAGCATTTTCCTCTGTGGATAAACCATTATTTACGGTTTGTTAAGCTGTTAGAGATCCTTCCTTTCCTGTGACACACAGAAACAGTACCTGAGGAATAATTGTTAGCCTCGATCGAAGGTCATGGAGACCAATTTCTGAAATTTTCACGCCATCAATTTTAATTTCCCCTTTTACAGCTTCCAGGATCCTAAAGAGACAGAGCGTCATGGAGGACTTCCCTGCTCCGGTTCTGCCAACAATTCCAATCTACAACAAATTGCAGGTTTAACAACAAAGCATACGGTTAAGAAGAAAACAACACCCAGCAAAAAAACCCCAAAACAACCCCCCAAGATTCCTTGAAGAGGTTTGACACAATATCTGAATCTAAGAAATCCTTCACTAGTAATCCTGGGAATACACTAAAGTACTTATGGTCATTCCTGTAATTGGAATAATATTCCATATAAATATGTGCAGGCCTAGAGCCATTCTGTGTAACTTTGGGTGATTAGCTGGAGTGCCCATGGTAGGAGTCCAGTCACTCAAGGACAAGAAACAAAGACTTTTGGGTCATACTTCGTGGTAAGTATGTGTATCTGCATGCCAGAAGGATGCTGTCATTCTGTCTGCCTAGTATAAGGATAATTCTCTTCTCTTTTAATAACAGCCTGTTCAGGGGAGGACTTTCCCATACTAATTGTTCTGTCACCAGCAGGCAAACCCCAGAACTTTCCAATGAAGCATGTAGAAATGAATCTCTCAGAAGAAAGACCATTTCCTGATTAAGAAAGCAAAGAATGTCATTTCCTTGCATGCCAAAAAATTCATGGGGAAAGTCAGAGAGTAGAAGAAACTGGAATTCCTTCTCCCATCTGCACTGCTTCAGAAAAGTGTTCTTGTCACTGAATTTTTGTCACTTGCACTGGTACTTCCCACACAGTGTATGGGAAGCCTGTTGCCAAATGAACTTGGAAAGTCCAGAAAGTCCCATGCAATTGGTGCTACTGCTTCCAGCCCGCAGGATGCTGGCACAAGGACAGCACAGTTGTCACTGCTGCTCCTGCATTGCCAGCTGGAGGAGGTCTCCACCACTGGGGTCAGTGTGCTTGTAGACCCTCTCCTCTACTCCACGGTTGTCATTGGAGGCTCAGAACAAAGATCTAGCAAAGACATCCAGCTGGTAACTCACCTTTTCCCCACCATGGACTTGGAGGTTTATACCCTTCAGCACCAGGTCCAGGCCCTTCCTGTACCTCACTGAGTAATTCACAAACTCCAGCTCTCCCTTGGATGGCCAGTCTTCTGGGGGACTCTTGCCTTCAATGATCCAGGGAGCCTAAGGAAGACACAAGTCAGAAATGTCTCATAAAGGTTTAAGAAAAAAAAAATTCAAACCCAGGTACAAACATTTCAACTGATAAATCAAATATCCATTATCAAATAGATTTATAATAATGGAGGAAAAACATGGGTTCCAAGTATCTACCCATTTGTCTTTGATGTGAAGTTTACAAGAAAAAACGTCTGAGCACAAAGGGCTGGATCCTCAATGGATATAATTTTTTTCCTATTAACTTTAATAGAACACTGCTGGTTTCCTGCCAGCTTGAGCTCTGGTTTATAACATGTATCATGCACCTTGTCTAGCTTCCTTCTAGCTTCCAGATTAAACACTTGATCTCCAGAACCACACACTGCAGCTCTCCTCAGGTCCTCCATTTCCTAGTTCTTAGTATGTACACAGGGCTAACAAACCCCAGTGTGTCCAGAGAGCAGCAGCTTTCTTGGCGTAGCTCCATCTGCCACCTTCAAAAGCCTTTGGCAACAAAGGTAGATGATTGGATGCTTTTCCTGGATTAGCAGTACAGTGTTCCTAGAGATGTTCTTCTCTCATGGGAGGTGAGGACTGATTAAGTTGATTAAATAGAAATACTATTGAAAACACGTGTGAGGCCTGATAATTGTACTGGAGCTGTGCTCACTAGCAGGATCACAGCACCAATCATGCAGGTAAGACTGTGCATCAAACACTTCAGACCCAAAGGGACCAAGATTCTGATGTGAAACTTATCTCCTGTGCTAGCCACTCACAGCAGCAGAAAATGAGATGCTAAGCACAGGCTGCATGACAGCAATAATAATTTGGAGCTGTGATAGCATAAATTACAGTTCAGAGCGTGACATTTGTTCAGGTTAAATGATAACTCAGAGCAGGAACTGTCTCTCAGGAGTCTGAAGAAAGACCAGGTAAATGTGCACATTAAAATTTCACCATGGCTGTTGCTGAGTACACTTGACCCTTGGCAGCTGACCTCTGTTTCAGTTTCTGAATACTCTTTTATTCTTTCCACAGCCACAATGTTAGTTTCAAGTTCAGAAGTCATTCGGACCATCCAATTCAGAGACAAGGTCACCTTGGAGAAGAAAAGGAATAAAATATCACCCCCAGAGGAACAACAGATATACTACTAATAATAACAACAACAACCACAACAATAATAACAGCAACAGCAGACACTGCTATTAAGACATTTCTGGGAAATTGCATGGAAGGCTACAGAATACACAGTTTTGGGTTACACCCATCCAGTGATGAACTGGTCCCAGTTGTTCTAACTAGGACAGACGTGGATTCACATTCACATTACAAATTAAATAATTGCCTTTGTATTGATGTTAATACAGTTACTACTGGGACAAGGAGTCTACAGATTATCAGGTACTCATGTGAAGAAGCACATGCCTCCCACAATGATTTAATACATGGCCCTCTCAAAAAAAGTTGGTTGGAAGTCATTCCCCAAATCATGGGTCTCACTGGGAAACTCCCAGCAGCAATCCTGCACACTCATGATATCTAAAATTCTTCTGGCAAGAGTGAGGCCATTAAGTCTGCTGAACTGTCCACAGCTCGGGTCAGTACAGTTTACCTTTTCTAATTATGAATCCTACTGATCTGCCTGTGATTGCCTGGATGCACCAATATGCTACGTAGCAGGAATGATGCAGGACATGTTAAACCCCTGCTGCCCAAATGACCTGTTCTTGGTGGGTGCAACTGACACTTTCTGAGCAACCTGTGTGTCACTGCTGGGGATACTGGGGTGCAGAACAGCATTGATGCTCTCTAAGTGCCCTGAAAGCCTACTGCATGCGAGCTTGCTGATGATCTGCCAGCCTTCACTGTAACTCTCTAGTTTCCAGACACCCCACAACTCATTTTTATTATTTCCTTATTAACTTCAGCGTTAACAAGCACTTAAATTATTGCTAATATATCCATATCATCTACAAAACTGCAAACCCACCAACGAGCAGAAAGCTGTAACATGTACCTGTAGCGCATAAGACACTGACAGTCCCACCAGGCCAGCATTCAGGCTGTTTCTACCAATCACAGCAAAAAGGGCAGCAAAAAGGACAATGCAGTTCCCCACGAACTCAACTCGAATGCCCAGCCACCTGGGGAGAAGGCAGATGTAAGCACAGTGGCAAAGGGTTGCTTGGACCAGTTTTGCAAACACGGGATTCTCTAAGTGGAAACAAGAAATGATGTGCCTGTTACCTGTTTGATACTATCCCAGGGTAGTAACTCTTCTGATTTTCATCCACCTTCAGATCACTGATGTCCACAAAGGCCTTCACTCTCCTGTAGGCTCTGATGACACTGGCCCCTGACACTGTCTCTGAGAAGTGGGAGTAGATGGGAGATCTGCTCACGGACTCCAGGCGCTTCAGCTGGCGGGAGGTGGCGACGTAGAATCGCTGCCATTTTTCAGAGAAAATTGAAGGGTACGTGAAATACTGTCTCTTTTAATTAACAGTGAAGAATTTCTTAGGTTAAGGATTTAAAGGAGATTGTTACTAATGCACTTCAACCCTCTGAAATGTCTTCTATAATTAAGAAGAATTTAAAGAAAGCTATCTTTGTTCCTTTCCACAACAGAGCACTGGGTAACTGCAATTTCTGTAGACTGTAAGCTGAATTTATTTATGTCCCTTTAAATTTAGCTAATATAACCTAACAAAATGGATCCATCTGTAGAAGCCTTATTTTCCAAGAAAACAAAATGTGCATTTGCACCTCCATTATCATGTCTCTATTCACAGTCTATAAAATACGCTTCATTTTCGCTCAGAAATCAATACAATCGTTGCTTTCTATTTTTGACATTCTACCTTCTCACCACCTTAAAAACTTGTCAGTATGTCAAATATATTCACACTTTAATATACTGATACGCATTGCAGCTCTGTCTCTAGCAGTAGGCTTACTTTTTAATACTTAAAAGCTAGAAAAGGTTATGCCTATTTATTTCATGACCACATCTCACAGGACATTTCTTTTTCTGAGAGAAGTAAAATAATATTTTGTTTACATAAACATGTAGCTCCTCCAGATATTTCAATTTTCCCTCCAAATTAATGTTGTTTTTACTAACAACAAAAAAAAAAAAAGGAATGGAATAAGGTTACAATGGTAGTCAGATATTTTTCCAGTTACCTGAACGAAGAAGTACAGAATTGCGAGTGGAACTATAACCACGGCGAAGAGCGGAGTGCTCGCTATAATTACAATCATGGTGGACACGGAGGTGAAGAACGTGCCGAGGAACATCAGGATGGTTGGCGGGATGACCTCATCGATCACGTAGATGTCCTTGGAGAAGCGGTTGATGATGCGGCCGGTCGGGGTGGTGTCGTAGAAGGACTGTGGGGTGTGAAATTTGTTCTCCAGCAGCGCAGCGTGGAGCGTCCGGGCGGCGTTGATGCCTCCCATGGCCAGCGTGAAGGAGCAGATCAGCACTAGGAGCCCTGGTGGGTGAGGAGGAGACGTGTTAATCCGTGAACGTGATGTTCCCAATTCACAGCTCCTTGATTCTTGGCTGTTACTGTTGAGCTTGAAGCTTTTTTTGCTTTACTGTATTCCCTGTCCACCCTTCTCTTACCGTGCACATCAGCACTATGGCATTGCTGCCTAAGGCACAGGAACACATCCTGCAGGATTTCACCATCCTGTCTATGTAAAACAGGCACACAACCATCCTCCCTCTGCTTTCCACAAGCCTCCATAAACTCCTAATACTACAACTACACCAAATATTTTCATGTTTTCTCTCCAACTTACCTCTCTAAAGCTTCCATGTCACCTGTTCAACCCCCTCTGAGGGCTTCACAACAAAATTAAGCACTGGGTTGAGCTCAGACTTTGCAGTGCCAGGTTACATTACCTCCCTTGCTTAGGACAGGACCTTAAAGATGATCTAGTTCCAACCTCCCTGCCATGGGCAGGGACACCTTCCACTAGACAGGTTGCTCCAAGTCCCATCCAATATGGCCTTAAATGCTTCCAGGGATGGGGCAGCCACAGCTTCTCTGGGCAACCTGTGCCAGGGCCTCCCCAACCTCACAGTAAATGATTTCTTCCTAATATCTGATATAAATCTATTCCCCTTTTGGACCACTGGCAACTGGTGCCGTGGCTTTTCTGCCTAATTCCTCTTCCCTAACCATTGAGACATCATGATTTTATCTGCCCTCACCTTGCAAGAGGCCCAAGGCAGCATAGACTCCGATTCTCATGGCTGTGTTGTGCTGAGTCCCATTTACCACCGGCTCGTTGGTCCAGTCGCTGAGCCACACGTTGGCCCCGATGGAAGCAGCATTTTGACAGCAATATAGGAAACATATTGCTAAAGAAAGGACAGGGCTGACAGCCTTCATGTATTGCCAGAACACTGATAGCTTCACCTGCAAATTCACACACCAAAAGCTGGTTTGTACAGCTCACACAAGCAGGAGTTTAGAGAGAATCAGGAGGAAAAAAAGATTCTTTGTCAGGGGAACTGCTGAGTTCAAAACTGCCCAAGCTTTAACACACCACAGAGAACAGTTCATCTGCCTGAGCTCCACGTCAGGGCGATGACTTTGAGAACAAGCCAGAAACTTCTCTGAAATACTCTTCTCCTCCTTGTTGAGGAGCTGTATTTCATTAGTTTCGTGGGGTTTTAGTTTTTAAGACTATGCCAGAGGGGGGAAGAAAAGGGAAAGAAAAGAGGTTGATCAAATAGCAGCAAAGGATGGGTAACAAGAACAGAAGCCAAGTTTTTCACGCAAAAGAAGCAACTTGGCAGGCTATTGTGCTCAGGACTACTTCAAATGGCCTATTTCAGGAAAAGTGCTGAATATGCCTCCATTCTGTGTCTTCACAGCAACTTAAATGAGGTACCAAATGCTGGTGCACCCCAGTAGGAATATAAACAGATGATGCTTGTGGCAAAGAGTAAGGGTGCTGTCTCAAAGGTAGTGCAAAAAGGCAGAGAAGCCAAAAGAGACAGATTCAGGAAAAAACTCAGGCTTTAAAAAAAAGCATAAGAAGGAATAATTTTTTTAAAAAAAAAGTGTTGTTGATTAGGGACTTTGAAAGCTAAAACAATCCACAGAAAAAATTAATTACATATCTGTGCCGTGGACCAGTAGATCAGACTAAACAGGACACACTGAGCCATCTGAAGTGGAGGGAAGGGGCTTTCTTTAAGCAAACCTCCTTGTTCCTCTTCCTTCTGCTGCTCCTTTATGTCCCTTTCTTTTACTTCTGTGTTCCCATCTTCTCTTTTTCCCTGTCCCCCTTTCCCTCCCTGGCCCTGCTCAGGAGGAATACAGCCCCTTTGTACCCATAAGCACAAAATGCTCTCGGATGGGGGTGGCAGGTATTTAGGCAGAGCAGACCCTCTGGCACCCAGCAGGCAGCTGGCTCGTGTAACCCACCGCTGCAGCTGGACCCAGCAGCAGCCAAACAGTTTAAAAACCAACAGTGCTGAAAGCTCTGCAAGGCAAAGGCAGGGATGGTATCAAGTGACTGTGACAGGAGCTGGAAGGGATTTTTTTTCTTTTTTTCTTTTTTTTTTCCCGTAAGTATATAGCTCTTGCTGGGTGCCAAAACCTCTGCCAAAATCCTAAATCTGAATGATCAGTGGCCACCAGATTAAGGCCTAAAGCCTGCAGTCGTGATTTATACAACACATTTAACAGAACTGGATCAAATGTTAAAATAAAAATGATTGTTTTTCAAACAGAAATGTAGCAAAAGGGAGGGGGGGGGAATCAAACCATACCGTGCCTGTTTCAGTGGTTTCAGCCTGAATAAGTTTCTCGTTAGCATTTTTTCTTGGCAGAGGAGGCTCTGCTGGCTTCTTCTCACAGACTCTCCGTTTCGTTGACATTTTGTTGGGACATTCTCCTCCCTCAGAAGACACTACACTAAGTTGCCTGGTTAAAACAAAAGAGTCATTAGGAGAAAAAGGGTATATTGAGGCAGTGCTGAGGCATGACTGGGATGCAGCGGATTGGACTTATTCCCAGCCCTGCCACTGAGTTCCCATGCCAGCCTCGCTCACAGATGTGGGTGCTTGTACCACCCCTCTGGATGTTCAGTGATGTCAGAAATACAGCATCTAAGAATGGTTGTGTCAGGACCTGGGCTCTTTGGGAAAGGTCTTTAGAGGCTTCATGGGAAGGCAGACATTTCAAGCTAAACCCTGAGCTTCTCTGTTTGCATATCAAAAGCAGTTGGACAGATCTACGGGTATGGTTATAAAAAATTCTAAAGATTTCTAAGATTCCCAAGGGAAAGGTGAAATGCAAAGGGTTTATTTATAACATAACTGGCAGCAGTTTAGTGTTGAGTAGGTAAATACATACAGCAGTGTTACCTGAGAACCAGAGAGCTGCTTAAAGAAATTGGTTCAGTTCAGATTCAAAAGAGGATTGCAGGAATAGATGTTTGATCTCCTTTCACATTTTTTTTTCAAAAGGACACTAAACCAATGTATTTGTAAAAGGAAACTAAGCAAACTGAAGCCCAGATGGAGAAGGAGTATGTGATATAACATCTTTCAGATGTGTTTCACCCCAGACAGAGATTAGAAACACATGAACCTCATGTTTACCTAAGGAACTGTTTGCGGACCTCGTTGGTCACCGGTTCATTATCTGCCAGGTCGGTGTGGATGCTGAGGGTGTCTTCAGCCAGCAGGACTTCTTCCTCCTCCAGCACTGCAAGACAAGATCACACCTCAGATTTTCTGCCCCATAAAGCAGAAAGCACAGGAAAAGGTGGCTATGCAAAGCAAGAGTCATGAAAAACAATACCACGGCAGGAAAATCATAGTGCATAAAATCCCCCCTGGTTTTACTTCTGTGCATCACTCCTCTGAATATAATTGCGAAGATCTTGTGAGGCAGGTTGGCTGCCAAACGCATTTACATCACATTCCTTTAACACATCAGAATGTCAGGCAATAGTGTCAGAGTTGGTTTCAGCTAAATTCACTTATAAAGTGTGTTCTAGGCATGATCTGGGGCTGGGGGAGTCACGTCAGGAGCTCCTGCAAGCCCCTGCTGCTGCTGGAAGATGTCATGTGTGTTCCCCTCTGCCTGGCTGGAGAGCAGCAGGGTTGCAATCAAAGAGCGTGGGAACACTGTCACACAGGGGAAACATTTACCAAAATGCTTTAATCTTGTACCATTTTGTCAGAATCAAATCAAGCTGAAAAGTAAGCCAAGATTAAAATGTTGTTTGAACTTTGCTACATGAAAAAAAAAAAGAAAACAACCACAGATAAAGAGAAAACACACCAGACTCTGGGTAGCCCCTTTGATAGCAAGGCTGGGGTTTTTTTGGCTACTTTGTTTTCCTGCTGAGTTTGGCCTTGCTAATTGTAAAATAAATTGCCGAGTTTAAAATAATTTCTGCCATAAGAGTTGATTTTCTTCTAGGACAAACCACATGGAATTTTGAAAGGAATTTTTGAAAACATTTCTCAATAACACAGACCTGGCCACAGACAATAATTTTCACGGTAGTGCAGAAAGGCAAATGCAAGGTTGTCATGAAGACCCAGGGGGCACTTTACAGAGAAAATATCTGTAATCTCGTTGACAGAAAAAGACATGTTTTAAGAAAAAACAATACTGTACTTGTTGGTTCGTCCTCTTCAATGTTTTCATCCAGTGCATAATTTCGCAGGAATTCTGCAAAGGCCTTGTTTTGTTTCAGAAGGTCTTGGTAAGATCCCATTTCAGAGATTTTGCCATCTACCAGGACAACTATATGGTCTACTTGAGGTAGGAAGCTGATGCCATGAGTCACCAGAATTCGGGTCTGGATAGGGAAAAAAACCACAAATCTTTCAGTTGTCACTGTGGGGACTAACACTACTTAGCAAGCCAAATACTACCAAATTTTTCGGACAGGGAGTGAGTTATTGTATCAAAGATGAAATGCCCGTGGAAATAACATTGTCATCATTAGCCAAATGAGCCTGGAAATATGTACATGAACTCACTATGGTCCTGCTGCTGATACAACCACAGAGGGAATTAAACCAACAGAATTATCATTCCCTCTTTCCGTTATGCTGATTTTCTTTGCAGCCCTTCCCTTTTGAGCTCTGAGATAATAATCCAAGAAGACCATAACAGGAGCAGAAGGTGCACCAAAGTGACTGCAGTGTGGTTGCATGTTGCCAAAGGCCTCTGTAACATCAGTATCTGGTACAGCTTCCTCCCCGCACACCTCCGAGTAACAACAAGCAACACTGCCAACCTGTGCAAGTTTCTGCAAATGCCTTGTTTTTGGAGATCTCACAGCAGGGATTTTAAAAGACAGAGCTGGTTTCTGCCTCTGCATGTGCTGACCAGATCATATAATTTCTGGGCATGCATAAGCTCATCACAGGATGACAAAAGGTGTCCCCGTTGCCAGCTACAGACAGAAATTCAGGAACGAGCTGGCACCCAAGCCTGGGTGGTGAAACAGCTTTCCTGTTACCCACCAGTGCTGCCGAGCTTGTGTGCAGTTTTAAGAGGATCTAAATGCCAGCTTACTTTCCCTTTGAGCACCCCATCTGGACCGATGACTTTGTCGAAGATGTGCTTTGCGACGTGCGAGTCCACGGCAGACAGGGGATCATCCAACAGGTAAATGTCAGAGCCGCTGTACACGGCACGGGCGAGGCTCACGCGCTGCCTCTGCCCACCTGACAGGTTGATGCCCTGAAGGGAGAGAGAGGAGAGAACAAAACACATCGCACAACAACAGCTCTGACTTTTCATGGCTCTCACCCAGCCTCAACACTCGGATGCTAAATTGAAACATGAGGCGCTGAAGAGAATAACCCGCCCAGAGACAGGAACACAACGCCTCTAGATCTGTTTGTTCACTGCCAAACTTCCACTCACTCAGCAATCTGGAGACACAGTGAGGCTCTTTTTAATAAGCTCCTGAAGGGAGCTGTTAAAACACAGAACTACATAAAAAGGAAAACCGTCAACCGGGATGTAAAATGTAAATTTCACAGCAGGGCTGTGGCACCTGGAACATCTTTCACATCTCTAATCCTGCATATAAATCCACATCTCCACCCCATTTCATGAAATCTAGCTCAAACTTAGTGGCCTATGAAAAAAAGAATATCTCTGTTGTTAATCACAGATGTAACAGTTCCTCATTAAAATGTGTTAAGGGATGATCATATCATTTTTTCACTTGAAGCACAACCATATGTTCCCTCCCTTTTTATTCCTACAGGAGAAAGAAGGTCTTTACTTATTCTGGGCAGATGCACCTTTACAACTGCACAACAATGGAGGGTGCTCTGATCTTCCAGGGCTAGATATGAAATTCTGCATCATAATACAAGCACACGCCTAAAGTTAGGAACAAGTTTAAGTCCAACTGCCTTCCACAGAACTGCCCTGCATGTTTTGGTGCTGATTGCAGCAGGGATGCCATTGTAAAGATCAAACCAAAGCAAGTGCTGACTTTTCAGCATTCTCTCTTCAGCTAGACCAGGAATCACCAAGCAGGTCTGACTTGAAAAGGAAATAATTACCTTCTCTCCTATCTCAGTCTGATCTCCTCCTGGCAGCACTTCCAGGTCAGTTTTTAAAGCACAGGCCTCCAGGGTATTTTGGTATTTTTCCTCATTAGGAGCTTGGCCAAACAAAATGTTATCTTTCAGCGTGGCGTTCTGGATCCAGGCTTGTTGAGGCACATAAGCAACAGAACCCTAGAACAAGGAGGGATAAAGGAAACCTCTGACTTTAGCAAGCAGCAGTTCATGCTTACAGCTCTGATTGAGATCTGCAGCACATATATGGCTCCTGGTTCACACACATTCACATTATACATATATGTGTGCTAATTGCTAATGTACAGTCGATCAAATAAGGAAAGTAAAGTTCATATAAAACCCAACTGAACAGGTGTGGGTAAAACTCAGACACACAGACAAGTTGCCAGAGGAGCAACCAGAATTCCCTCTGCAGCCTGACGTTCATTCTAAGCAAGGGCAGGCATAAACAGCACATTTCTATACCATCATTAAATGGGATTGTAAACAATACCAACCTTCACAGCCACTTCTCCTTCCAGCTTTTCCATTTCACCCAGGAGAGCAGACACCAGAGAAGACTTCCCACAGCCAACATGGCCAACAATGGCAACCAAAGCACCACTGGGGACCAACATATTTATACTGTGGAGGAAACAGGCTGGAAATTAATTAAACATTAGTTTACTAAAGGCATCAGGGGTCTTTAAAGCAGGGCTGAAATACACAGTGACAAATCAGCCTGACCTCAGCCTGACTGGATATAGAAAGCATAGCCTGGTCACTGGTCTTCTCCTCCCTTTCTCATGTACTGTAACCAGAACTGTAGGAGCAAATGGAAACCCAGCATTAATCTATCTTGATTGTTCCTAAAGCACTAGGATTCGCAACAAGCCTTCTAAGACCCTCTGCCGTGTCCTATCAGTCCATCAGCAAGTCACACTGGGTTCATAAGCAGTTTGAAAGAAGATAATCTTCCAGAAGTATCTTGGTTTTTAATTTTAAAACCAAGAGTAACTGTAAGGAAGTAGTGAGTGAACACATCCCATCTAAAAATGTTCAAACCACTTCAGAACTGTATTACCAGTGCTAGTAAGTAGGGTTCAAACTGACACCAAAAAAACAAGACTTCCCAGTTAAATTCCTTTACTGTTTTCCTCACTATGTTCCTAAAGGTACTGCTTTAGATCCTGGTGAACTAATAAGGAAATGAGTGATGGACAGAGTCTCTTTGCCATCAAAGTGCCTTTCACTAATGAAATCAATATAAATTGCTGTTTGCACAGATCATGATGCATAACATAAGGAAACATATGCTTCCAGGCAAATTTTGTTTGTATTCATTCAAATAGGCAAATGAGCAAAACAAGCACCCCCCCCACAGTCTGGAGGCGACCCATCCACCACCACAGGGATGAGTCTGCCACAAGAGATGCACATATGTGATGTGTGGTTTTTACTAGACACCGTTCAAAATAGACCTCCCAGAAGCCAGAAACCAGGTAGATGCTGCATTGCAATTGTACCAAAAATAAATAAATAAAAAACCCCACAGCTTACTCTTTCAAAGTTGGCTTAAGCTCCTTTCCCCAGCTGAACGTGGCATTTGTTACACTGATGGCATTGCCTGTGTGACAAAAACACAACAAAAGAGGAGGCAGGAAATGTGTTACACAGAACAGCACGACTGAGAGACGGGCAGACAGAGGGATCTTTATTTACGAGTGTTTCACATACACTGCTCTTCCCTTTTCTGCTGGCATGGGAAGAACAGTCTCATGCCTGTGGGTCACAAGACAGGCTTGTTCAGAGTGAAAATAACCAACTGCAGCTTAAGCTATAGACTGTGAGTTAACAGACCCGTGGAGCTGAAAAGCTGCCCTGCCTCACCCTGCCATGGGGAGGCTGGTCCCAGCATGTGCTCCTCAGCATCCCCCTGCAACTGAGCACAACTTTGCTTCAGAAACCACTTTCAAGTCACTAGGAGGTCACTGCATGCTGTTGACTTTGATGCATCAGATTAAACTTGACTCTGTGCAGCTTTTTGCTTGCCACACTAACAAGTCATAGATCCGCAGGCTTTCTTTACTTCCTGGTGGGGTGGTGCAGAACAGTAATTTCAGGACAGACACCCAGCCATTCCTCCTCCTCTGTCTGTGGCATCACATGCAACATAAAGTTTTGAGCTATAGTGTCACCAAAGTGTGTTACATGATGAAACACTTTTGTTTGAGGTCTTCTGGCTCGCTCAGTTATTTTGGGATACTGTTTCCAACATAAGAAATCAAAACTGTGAACAAAGCTCCTGAGCACTTGTGCAGTGTGAAAGGTTTGAACAAGCCTTGCTGCTCCTAGTCAGTGGATGCCCTTCATATTCAGTGCTGTGAGCATCCAGCACATTGCAGATGCAAACTCAGGCCTAACAAGCTCAAAGTTTAAAAATATTGCCAGAAACTTTTCTTATTTCCACGTAGCCTGAACACTAAACACGTACTTTTCAAAGCAGCAGCTTCCGCTTGTTTGCTTTTTTTTTTAACCCAAGATTACTATTGTTATTTTCTTTTTGCCTTTTTTCATAATTCCACCAGTCCAAAACAGATATAAGATGCTGTTGTATTAGCTTCATTAAAAAAAAATACAGATGTCTTTACCTGGTGAAATCACCTTTGTTTCCACACAATTTGGATCAAGTTCATCATGACTCAGGAACTGCTGAATTCTCTTCAGGGAAACACTTGTCTAAGAAAAGAGCGTGGTGTTATTTTATTATTCTTTTAATGAGAATTTAATGCTCTTACTACTGAAAAAGAAAGCATGCACAATGGCTTAAGCCTTCCCCCCATGGGCTTCCTGAAAAGTGACTCATTCTTTCCCTGCAATCATTTTATGCTGAAATCCGAGCTTTTAACCGCAAAATTTCTCAGACCAAGCTGAGTTTATCTGAGTGAAGCAAAATTCACACAGACAGGCTTACTCAGATGATGTCAGGCTTTCCAAGACAGGCCCAGCAGTAGAGAAAGGGTATTAAAAAGAAAACCAGCTAACAGGCAAGGGATCTCTGCATTCCAGAAATCAGGGGCACGTGGGGTTCTTTCTGTTCGAGTTGTTCAGGACAACCCACGCACCTGCCCCTCCTTACCTGTGCAATATTGCTAATGACTTGTGGAAGCATATTGAGGGGAAACTTCAAGATATTGAACAAGGAGAGGGAGACAAAAGCCTTTTCTGCGTCCAGGATATTCTTCTCATCCACTGAGACGTAGACGGCAAATGTCGTCAGCGCCACCTGAAAGCCAGAAAGGGGGTTTACTGTGACACGTGTGTTATATTCTGACATTTTAAAAAGCACTCAGGCCTGATGGGCATCTTGGAAATAAAGGTATCAACCACAAAACTCCTTGTTTCTGACCTTTTCAATACGCTTTAAGAATGACAAGTCACTTGGACAAGTTGGTACAAGAAAGGGCAGGTGGAATGAAATAACTTTGAGATTACTAATGGTTATGTTGAGTTGAACTAAGAGATTCGAGAGGTGAACTACAGAACTTGGGTAAATGAAAAGGAAAAGCTGTTGTCAGGCTGTGGTTTGGCTGCTTTTCACACTCCACCCAACCAAATTTTCCCATTGTAAACTGCAGGCTAAGCAAACAACCTCTACTAATCAATAGAAAAGGGAGTAAAATGCAAGTTATTTGTTGGTTTGCTGTATGACAGGGACCATCCACTGTGGAAGGACCATCCCACGCATTAAACTAGTGGTGAGCAGGAACTGGAATGTGTATTGAAGGAAGTGCATTAACTTTAAGGAACCGTGAAAGGGGCAGGATCTCAAGGCTGTTCAGGACATTTCTGCAGGGTCAGGTCTTTGATCTCGAGAATAGTTGGCTATGAATATTTCTGATCAAGGACTTATCTGAATGGTTTTATTCACCAAAACCTTTGCTGTAAAAGGGATCAAAGTGCAGTGAAGTGGAAAATAGAGGGAAAGACAAAATTGAGGAAAAAGCATTTCAGAATTGGCAAGGTATCATTTGGGCTTTAGTTTTTACATTAAATCAATCTCTTTTTCAGGTTGTAGAATAATTTGATAACTTCCTCTCCCACTAAAACAAGGAGAGCACTGTAACACGAAGGTAGAAATGAGAGCTAAAGACAGACGTTGTCCTGACTGACTCAATTAAAATTTCCTTTGCTATTTTTGCTATTCATAGATTATCTCTGAGGTTTCAAATTCCAGTTTCAATTTGTTATGGGAAGTACTTTGAAGTGGTTGGAAATTCTCCTGAGACAGCTATTCCCAGCTTCCACTGGCAGGCTCTATCACAAAATACTTTAATACAGATTAACGAAAAGGCTCTCGAGAACAGGGAACTCTGATTCAAAGCATGAGAATAATTTTTTCGAAAAAGTATTTACATTTTATTCCTATGTACATTTAGCAGGCAGAAAGCCTCACACTTATCCTTCAAGGATGTACTTGCACAGCTTAGAGAGTCATGCAAATTCAATTTACCAGGAACGGGGCGCTGATCCAGGCAAAGGTGGACAAAGAATTGAGATAAGCAGATTTTTTCAAAACTCGCAGCTCATTCTTTCGTATCTCCAGGACCTTTTGTGAAAAGGATGGTTCCCAAGCATACAGCTTCAGCACCTTGATGCCACCCAGGATCTCGTTCATTAATTTGATGCGGGAGTCTTTATATCGCATTTGTTCCACCTGGGTTATGGGTAAACACAGGAGACAGAGTGTCACAGCAAGGGCCAGAAGAGAGCTTTCAACATATGTCTCACAGCTGTGCTGGTCCTTGGGCTATTTCTAAAGAGGATGCAAAAGGTGATCACAGAAAGCCAGACTGTTATCAGCAAGCTTCTTGTGCAAGTCAATACTGACAAAGAAACCAGAAATCAAAGAAACTGCCTGGAAAGCAGAGTACAAAAGCTTTCCACTCATCCTCACTCTGAAGGGCTACATTTTTAAACCATTTTAGGATTCAGGCACTTCACAAAAATACTACCCTGCTACTTCCTTTGATTCCTTTAGATTTTTTTTCCTGATATGCACAGTTGTATTTCTTATGGCATCCGTTGAAAACTGTGGTTACTCCTAGTTGTTTTCTTCCTGTATATTAGAATACAGTGCTTCATTCTGTTCTTAAAAAAAATAAAATTCCTGCTCAACTGTATAGACAAAATTCATACACATATGCACAGAAAAATATGCAGCTCTGAGCATCTCATAGTGTGCAAGGGAGAAAAGGAATGTTCATCTCTTGATGTCAGCATCAAGAGATTCAATGGTAAGTCTGTATGTCTCTTTAAGCACGTAATAATACCCCTCTGTTACTAAGGCTGTGCTTAAATGTCATTATTCATATTCATTTTCCAGCTCTTACCTTTTTCACATCAATAGTTTGATTTTTTGTTTTTGGTTTTTTTTTTTAAATCTTCCAAACAGTCACTGACAGGCTGCACAGCACAAGCCATTTATGAGATTTTTTCTAGCACAAAGCCAGAGGGCACTGTTATATTGGTATTTTTTCAGACTTCCTTGACTAGAGACAGCTAAGACTACAAAGAAAGGAATAAAAGAGCCTTTTACCTTAAGCTAATAAATCAAATTTGGCCCAGCTCAGTAGCAGTGAATGTCAACACTGGCTATTAGCATAAAACCCAAGCTGCCAGGTTTCGCTCCCATCTCTGAAAACATTCATTTGCAGCTTAAAGAACATCATTTATTTCAGTGCCTTTCTCCAGATACTCCTAGAGGCAGATACCAGGTGAAGGGATATGGAGACAAGGAAATCTCTTGCTAATCCCAAAAGCTGCTCCAGGAGTAGGAAGATCCACTGCCTCAATGCCACACCTTTCCCCTAAATAGCATTCAATTTACTATGGAAAAACCATCTAGGAGGATACAGTTATTAAATATATCAGTACAATAATCTTACTCATAAGTAAATTGCTGCAAATGGCATCTTATTAACAACCTCATTTCTCTTTTGTACCTTCATTTCTCATAGCACAGCTGCCAATTCAGACAATGTTACCTTTTCTGCTGGTACCTTACCTGGAACGCTCTGGTTTTCATTGCTATTGCAGCATTAAATGGGATAAGTAAGACCATCACAGCGACTCCAGCCAGCACAGAAGGCCCTAAAGCCTTGAATTTAAAGAGAAAAGGTAAGCTGTTGTTGTTGTTGTACCCGAGTGCTGCTGTTCCCTGTGGTCAGCATTAAAACAACAGTAGGTTATAGAAACAGAAATTACAGAGACAAGTTGAACTTCTCCCAGTGAAGTGTTCTGATTCCACAGAACAACTGCGAAGAGGCGACAGAAAAATTCACTTTGAATTATTATTATGCTAGTATTGGTGATAACAGAGCACTCTGTGATTTACCTGCTAAGTTGCTCCCACTGGCAGGGGGGGAAATAATTTTGAACTAATGCACATACAAAGCAAATGTAAAAAGGGAACAAATAAGCCACAGAGAAGGAATTTTTTCCCTTGACTTCTCTCTGACCAGGGGAACTGTAATTACTGAATTAACCCAGTACCCCCAGTGTGAGTACATGCATACAAACTCCTGCCTGCTAGAGCTCAGCTTCCAGTGGAGCAGTAATTCATAAAGCTGCTGCAACTTAATGGCTTTCGAGTCTAAATCAATATAAGTTAAGTTGTTGCTACTGTTTTATGCAGTAAAAGAGATTAATTGCACAGAAACATTTTAAGGCTGAAAGTCAGTGCTCAAAGCAAACCTGGAATAAACCTGAAACAACATCACTGTAGCAAAGGAAAAATTATGGTTATTCCAGGTGAAATTTGTTTCACATTGATTTGCACAAAACTTCATGTAGCAGGATATAATCTTTACACATGGTTTACATTTCCTGTGTCCAGGTTTTTCATTTGGTTTGATCTCTAGACCATTTCCTTAAAGGTCTCATTTGTATTAAGTACTGGGAACTCTGTGATGAATCCAAGATAGATCCCATGAAAACATGGTAGGGGCAAAAAGGACATAAAGGCCATCTCCTGCTTCAAATGCCCTATCTTGCCCACCAGCTGAACAAAATAATTAAGACACTAATTGAGGGTGTGCAGCAGTAAAAGCTATTTTACTACAGGACAATAAGTTTCTAAAAAAGCAGTGGAGGGTCAAAATCACACCCAAAAAAAAAAAAGCTTCCACATAATTGAGATGAATTGCAAAAAAATTGTGACAATGTCTGTACCTCCCAGAGGAAATACAAAGCCAGAAATATCTGGAGTGGTGCAGACCACAACATGTTCAGGAAAGTCATCAGGTCCATGAAACGCTGGGCATCCACTGACATCAAGTTGACAATTTCTCCCACAGTAGACGAGCGCTTCGCCGAGTTTGTGATGGCTAAGGACTGAGAAGGAAGAGAGGTTCAGTGCACTCACAGTCTTGACAGACATGGAGAAACACAGAGAAGAAATCCTCAGTTATTAGCAAAACAAGACACGCCCCTACTCTACATCAATTCAAGACTTCATGAAGTGGTTTGCTTGTGAGCGTCTCTATTTCAAGTAGTATGTAGCATTCCAAAGAAAACCCAGCTGGACCTAATACACTCATAGCAAAAACATGCTATTCTCCTGGATCTCTCTTCCAAATTATAGAATGGCTTGTGTTGGAAGGGACCTTAAAGATCACCTTGTTCCAGCCCTCTGCCATGGGCAGGGACACCTTCCACTAGCCCAGGTTGCTCCAAGCCCCATCCAACCTGGCCTTGGACACTTCCAGGGATGGGCCAGCCACAGCTTCTCTGGGCAACCTGTGCCAGGGCCTCACCATCCTCACAGGGAAGAATTTCTTCTAATACTTAATCTAAATCTCTACTTTTTCAGCATTTAAAGTGAACCTGTGGTATATCTGGTGACCTACCAGTACGCCCACATTAAGGTGCTGATCGCTAGAAAATTCTGTAAAGTACGACAGAGGTACTCCTAAAAACTTACCAAAACACCAATGTTTTACATTCCAGGAGGCTGTTCTTCTTCAATATGCCTGATCTCCCCTAACTGTGTGAGAACTCAGGCCACTTTCTTGGCTATACACTGGTGTTTCAGCACATGAAATTTCTCCAGTCTTACCTTTCGGTATATCACTCCAGTGATCCCAGTCCTCAGCCTCAGCCCAGTAACAAAGCAGTACTGGAAATGCTGGTGGAGTATGAGTGTCTGCAGCACAGAACAGACAAACATCAAAGCCGCAATCAGAAATCCCCACCAGGCTGGGGCATCTTTGTTCTTGATGAAGCCAATTAATACACTGTTTTTCAGTAGATTGGGGAAGGAAAAGGAAAAAGAAACAGAATTAAAAAACCATGCAGCAAGTTTAATGGGACATAACACAGCTTCTCCCAACTACAGCATCCTGCCACATCCTTTCTCTAACCACAAAAAGCAAACAGCTCTGCAGGACACAAGCTGAGTTATGACTTCAGTCAAACAACATTGCAAAGATCCAGCAGCAAAACCTTAAGCTCTGCCAGTGAGAAAGTCCATTTGCAAATGAGCCTGAAAATGATATATGAGGAGAAACTCTTGGTTTCCCCTGAGATCTAGAGTTTAAACACTCGGCCCACTGTCTGAGCTCTGTCAGGCAGCCCTCCAGGGCAGGAGGTGAATGATAGGACAGAGTAGGGCAGTGCAGCAGAGCAGGCAAAACCAGCTTCTTACCCAAATCCTCTTCAACCAGCCTGAGTGCTTCTGCCTGGGGTGTTTTCCCACAAAAAAAAGCTAGATTAAAAGACATCCTCCTGGATGGATGCATAAAGAGTTCTTCACACCTACTTTTTTTTTTTTCCCTGTAAAACGGTAGTCCCATTAAACTGGCTGTAGCATCTTTTATTGACAGGTCATTTCTTGCTCCTCACAGCTGCTGTTGCTGCTGACCTGCACACTGACATACAGTGAACAGGCAGAGCAAGATATGGCAATGTCAAAAATCACATTTGTGATTTCAGCCTACTAACCAGAGCACTGAATTGTCAAAATACGGGAGGAACAGAGATTTACCTCCATGGTTCAAATAACCAGCAGGGAAAAAGTATACCTGGAAACTACAAATAAGGCCCCAAAGCCTTATGGTAGAAGCATGAGATTGCTACATCTTTCTTCTTCCAGTCCAGAGAGATTTTCCTTCTGCACTACTCCAGTCAGTGGACAGCCTCAGGAAAATGTCTTCCTTGCAGCCCCAGTATGGGATTTATCAATTTTTTTTAAAACAGGAAACTATCTTACATGCAACCTGCCATCCAGCCATGGCTTTTTCATCTTCTCTTACCACTAGAAGGGCATTTTCCCAGACTGCAGGAATTTAGACTTGAGAAGAAATTCCCCATAATATGTCTAGAGATATCACTGACAACATATCCAGAAATTTATGCAAATTTCAGAAATTCCCAGAATAGTTTATACTTAATGTGTTCTCAGAAGGAAGCCAGCTGCCTCCTCTTCACTGAGGTCTCTGGAAGAAGACAAACTGTGAGCTATTAAATGTCACCATACTGGGTCAGACCCTCTTTTTAGCAAATTTCTGGGTATGTCACAAACCACCCACAGAACAACATGATCTCAGAACAGTGATTATTTTAAGAGACACTCAGATAGGAGCTTTCTCTTCTCCCCTTCCCTACATCCACCTGTGGCCTCCATCCAAGCTCCATCCCTCTCTCATGCATTAACAGGACTATGTTCTTTTCCATTAATAATTGCTTGACAGAAACACTGGTATTTCCACTGTTACTTTCTGCTTAGTTAATGATTGTCTGGGGAAATTTTCACTTTAAGAATGATGAGAAAAAAATGTGGGGATCATGCCAATTCCTTTACGGATCAAGCTGGGCAAGTAGCTGGAGATGGGAGGTACAGGTGTTCCTTATATTTGGAGAATTTGAGGACATACCACTTCTGTCATGACCTCTTGGTTGGTTTTTTTTTAATAGAACCATAATTTTCTTTCACATGGAAATTCACTGCAACTGTGCCTCACACATTCTTACTGCTGTGCACGACTAAGAACTCATCCAAATGGTCCAAAACCTTTCCCAGATGACAGCAGCACAGCCAAAGCACCACATACTTGAGCATCACGCTTCATCTGTACATCAAGTCACGCCACAGCTGCAACCACCATCAGCTCACGTGGGTATCAGATGTACAGAGACCACTGGATCCAGCCAGCAGTTCTTGGCTTTGATTTCACAAACAATCCTTCAGAAATGGGGAGAAATTGCTCTGCTCTGATGCACGGAGCAACAACAGGTAATTTGTAATTCAAAGCTGTCTGTGGGTGAGGGGCAATTTATAAATCTTGCATTTCAGTGAGGCCTGTCCAATTTACAGCTGAGTCCACAGTAAAGAACTCCTGTCTTATGGCATTGGGAAGGTGAGGGAGCACATACTCCAGCACTGTGAGGGAAAGTAGCTATGCATTTCAAAAACAAATTCCCCGTGCCAAAGCCAAGCCTGCACAGGGACTGCACATAGAAACTACTCACAGAGTAAACCAACCTTAGCAGCTGGGGGTTGACGAAAGAGAGTAGGTCTTGTATCAGCTTGAAGAAGGAGCCAATTAAGAAGTATGGCCCAAAGGTCCTCAGCAAAGCTTTGAGAAAGGAAGGTTTCCTATTGTGCTTTTTGTCTCTGATCAGAACTTCTGCTTCCTCTGGACCATCTCCAACATGATTCAGCACATGGTTCGATTTCTTCATATATGTCACATCATCTCTCCTAGGGAAACGAAACAAGCCACTGGAGACATCTGACAATGTCATTGCCCTCTGTGCACAGCACTGCAGTTAACACCCAAAACTCTGCTCCCTTCTTTGCTCTGCTACTGTCCAACAGCAAGACTTCCCAGAAGATCTATCATGTAACTGAGTCTTGTTTTCTTTTCATTTTCTGCAGGATTTATGAGGTGCACTCCCCAGGCCAGAAAATCAATCATCATGGGATGAGAACATGACCCATAGGAGGAGGAGATGAAGTCTCAACTTCCTTAGGCAGAGGACAGAATTGACCTTGGATCTCCAGTTCCTTGTACAGGAATCCTCTAACTGTTGCTGTTACACATCACACAAGGCACCCTCCCCTACTCCTCCTGAGCCTGTGTTCGTTACTCAGTTAGTGGCTGTATAAACCTGAAGCCTTCTCTGATCACACAGAGAAGAATTCTGAATCCCCCTGGGGAGACAGGCACTGAACCACGTATAGCCCTCTCTAAATACAGAGTTTTGCATTCCTGGAAACCTGAAATCAAGTACAAACCTCCAAAGCTGAGACACCTCTAAGATCTGGACCGCAGCTGTCTGAGGTTCTTCCAGGAGAGAAACTTTGGGTTTAGGTACCTAAATTTTACTTGGTTGACAATTTAAAGTGTTTGAACTCTGTTTGGCTGCATCCATTTAATTAACCATTGGACTCAATCATAGAAATTTTTTCCCAACCTTAATGATTCTAGGACTCTATGATTCTTTTCTTACTTTTTGCCTCTCTTTCTCCAGCTGTCAAATAAGCTAACAAAAGTGACTTCTTCTGCATACTCTGACTGACTGATGACAAAAATGGACCCAAGAGGCCCATTCTGCTCTCCAGGGCTTGGGGAGGGTTTTCTAGAAGCACCTCTGGGGTTTAGCTGCCTGACTTCTGTTGCCCATCAATAAAGAAGGGGTGCTCTGGGAAATTATTTCCTCCATGAATTGCTCTCAAAGATCAGCCTGGCAACTCTTCTGCCAGCAAATATCGAATTGTTGTTGTTTCCTGGGGACCAGAGAACAATTTCCTGAATGTCAGACAGGAAAGTCCAGGTGGAGCAGGGAGAAGGAAATTAGTCTGGGGCACATAGGCTTTACAAGAAGAAACAGATGGAAGAAAGACCCTAGAAACAGTGAAGACTTACCAGAAGGCATTTGAAAAACAACTTGTAAGTACTACCAAGTGAGGTTGGATTTATGATTTTTCATAAAGACTGCAGATTTTTTGGAGCTGGCTGGCTGCAGAGTCAAATAATTCCAACAGCCTGTGAGCATTCAATATGATCAGCGTGGCTAACAGTCCACAGGTAGAAACTTGTTCACATCCTTTCAGACAAAGGCATTTGCAAATTCCAATTTCTCTGCAATAAAGTTTGAGGGAAGCGGGAGAACCTAAACCAGACAATTTATTTTTTTCCCCCCCAGACAAGAACAAACAGTGTTGTCTTTGTCTTTCCAGATCAAACCTGGAGAGTTTATGAGCAAAGCCTTGTTTTTCTGGCAACCAGCCTATTAAACTCATTGAAGGATTTGAAGAAACAAGACTGCTCGCCCCTGGCTTTGTGCTATTAAAGATGTTTATTACACTGAGCTAACAGCAAAGCAATGGTTCTTTCGCAGCTAAAGGTCCCAAAGGGAGAAAATGCACTTCTAGTGTTTACTACACATAGTTAGGTGAGGTCGGGTTTTCAGCAGTGTGTGGGACTGCTCACACCCAGCTTTTCATCAAAGCAAAGAGCATGTGCCTGGTTTCCATTATTTATAGCAGGGCAGATAACAGGTACTGATTATCTCATGGGAAAACACGCAGCTCTCTCAGTGGTGCTGACAAGGCCCTGCATCTCCAACATCTCTTCATAAGGAGAGTCTCTAAAACCAGAAGCTAACTAAAAATGAGGGAAAGTGCATTCCAGCTCTCTCTTCTCCATCCAGCACAGCCCTGACTTTCTCAGAAGAAACTGCATTTACCAGCAAAGTGAGTGAGCAGAGACTTCAGCCATGCAAGCAAAGAGAGCAAAAGCAAAGGAAAAATACTCTTTGTGTGCTTTATTATCTACAATAACAACTTAAATCCATGCTGGGCTCTCTCTGCAACTCATTAGAAGCAAATGAATTTTTAGCAATTATTTAACAGTAATTCACAAGACAGCTGTGAAGCAAAATGTAAAAAGAGGTTACAGAACAACAGAAATGTGATAATCATTACCATAAAAAAAGTTTAAAGCTTTAGCTATGCCAGAGTTGGAACTGATTAAGTTTTAAAAAATAAATTACTACTATGTACACTGCAAATAGTTTTCAAGACACTTTCAACATGTGTACAACTTGACATGGCATTTTTAATGTCATAAAAGTTTGCTCAGTGCAGATTTAATGAGAGTTAAAAGGCTAAAAAAAAAAGTATTTACAATGGCTCCCAAGCAACTACCACTAATATTATTTGACATGAAATAATAGAGAACACTTACTTATAACTGAAGAATAAGCAGAGCTTTTAGAGTTCTGTGAAACCCAGCAATCTGGAGTACAGTGATTTGCTTTGGTTTTACTCTTTTCCCCATTTTAGAATCATTAATATAGTTGCCCCAAAATTTTACCTGAGCTAAACACAAGCCATAATTTATGCTTAAATTCATTGCCAACTGGCCCCAGTTTGCATGGATAATTTCCAAAATGCAATGAATCCCATGACAAAACTCCAGGCAGGGTTTCTGGTTTCCTAGCAAAAGTTTTCCTGGATCCCAGGCACTTCTGCACAACGGCTGTGCTCTTACTATAAAACAGCCTGGGGGAGTGAGATTTATGTCTGTGCAAAAAAGACCAGAACCCAGACAATGCACATTATTCCACACCATAAAAATAGAGACATTAAGAAAATGAAAAAAAAAAAAAAAAAAAAAAAAAAGAAAGAAACCCTGAAGTAGAACCACAACACATCCACACAAAGCACTAGCGGACAACTGCTGGTGTTAGTGCTGGAAACCTTTCAAATTTTAGCTGCAAAGTGGAGCTCTCCACATATTTAGCCTTGCCAAGAAGCTTACAACTCTCTCCCAATATTATCACATAATAGGGTCTTTCCAATTTGGCAAGGATATGCACAGAGGAGAACAGAGGAAAGCCTCAACATGGAGAAGAAACCTCCACAATGAAAGGAAAGGGAAGTGCAGGCCTCCTCCTTATTGACAATTTTCATTTGAAACACACTATTATCACATCTATTTGTTTGGAAACATTTTGGACACTAACCAGTGGGAGAAGGAAATAGATAATTTCTTAAGATTAGGTTAGGACAGGACATGCAAATAAGAAGGATATCCTCTCCACCAGGGATGTAACTGTAGGCAAGTTCTGACCCTCATCCCATTTCCATCAGAGACTATGACAATTTCTTCTGTTAACTTTCTGGGCAACAGGAGTAGAGTCTCAGCAATAAAATATCTCTTTCCTCCTGCCTTTTGCATGTTTCAAGTTTCCTGTCTTTACTGCTAGGAAGTGAAGAGTTGCTCACTGCTAAGAGCCTTAAGGCTAAAAATATTGTCAGGCCAGAAAACTCATGATGGAGAGGATGACGAATTCCTTTTGGTTTCTGGGTATAAAAGTTGTGCTCCAACATGCCTAGGAGGGATGTAACTATGCAGTTTCATATCTGCCAGCTCGGTGATGAAAGCTGCTCATTTTCCTACAACCCAACCAACTCAATCCCTTCTCCTCACACATCTCCAGCCCTTCTCCACATGGGAAGTGGCGCTACCTGCCCATGGAGATTTTAAGCACCTCGTTAAGAAGTGTGTTGGTGGCACACGGGCCCTCCAGGGCTCCTGTTTGCCTCTGTCTAGACATATTAAAATAAACAAATTTTCCTGTTAATGTGAATGAAGAACAGAAAGGTTGAAGAGGTGGGTGCATTTTTACTGGGCTCATTTTCACGGATGAGGATGTTGAAAGGACTCAGATAATCTCTGTTTGCAGACTTGTTCCTATACTCACTGTTTGCATTCTTCTTTTTCTCTGTCCCACTCTTTACTCAGTTGCTGCACGATATTTTTTGAAGTATCATCTTCATTCAGCGACCACAAATCTTTTTCTTCCAGAGGCCTTTTGTATCCCTGAATTGCCATGCTGCACATATGGAGAAAAACAGCCCAATTCAGTTTGGGTAATAGTACTTAAAGCATTGCCAGAACTCTAGGACTATTAAGCCAACAAAAGCAAGAAGATACTCCACAGAATGAGTGATAATTACACCTCCATCTCCCTTTGTTCCTTTTATTGATGTTTGCAATTAAGGAAAGGACATGATGCATTTTTGATTACATGTATTTTATTGAAAACATCACTTCAGAAAAAAAGGGACAATAAAAATCAACTACCAGAAGCATTTGAATGAAACTGGTGTTAAATGAAAACAGTGAAGCTCTAGAAGTGAAAATAATTAAGTCTGTCTGTAAAAAGTGTTAGAGGTAAAAAAAATGCAAAAGTGGATCTCACTGAAATTAAAGTAAAAATTAGATTTCTCTGAAAACTACAGGTCCTCAACTGTAAGGGGAATTATGTCAAGGGATACAAATATCTAGTTGTCAAGGATCTCGATAGGGAAGCTGAACATTCAAAACTCTGGAAGTTCAGAAAGATCTCACCCTCTCACTAAAAGAACTTTACAGGGCTGTTACCAGGACAATTAAGTTACATGGATGGAAGAATGAAGATCTCAACACACTCAACCACTGTGGAAAAGCTGGGCCTTAATATGATCTTTGACAACTGTTCCACTTCTTTATCATGCAGTAGTAGGCCCAACCTCAGATCTGCACCTTTCATACACATACCTTTTGTCAGAAGTCCCATTTGTATACATAACCCAGTTTACTTTCCCTCTTGCACAGAAAATGTCCTTATAAGAAAGCATTCACCCATGAACCTCAACAGGAAACCAAATGCACCCTCAGACGGGTGAAAGGCTGCCACAACTAATCTTGTGGAACACAGAGCTACCCCTTGGTTTGGGTTATATTCCAGCATGTGGGGAGCACAAGCAGGCTGTGCACCCTTCTGGTCATGCCACAGCTGTTGCCACTCCTCTTCAGAGAAAAAGTTTTGGCTGTGTGTTTCTAAAAAGGCAAATGCCACAAGTGCTGAAACCACTGTGGATGAAAGAGCATCCAACATCAACCACTTACAGAGGGAAAGGCTCTGTGCTGCTAACTGTGCAACACAGATCACAGGTAGAGTGTGGGTTTGTCAGTTCTCCAGCAGCTTGAAAAGAGAAGCTCACCTTGTAAACCACCAAAACGTCAGTCTTGACAGGAAGCCTGAATTTAACTCTGGACACGGATTCTATAATGAAGTTATGGGGGAAAAAAAACCCCAAAATAAATAAAGCAAGACATTCACCATCACTTTAATAAGACAACAGTCTATTTTGATCAGTTTTGGTATATTATATGGTACATTACATGTACATACCTATGTCCTAACTAGACATAAAATTGATTTCTTTCATTTCCCAAGTCAGAGAGAACTCCTTTTATCTCTAAAAATTGCTTCATATACTGCCATTAAATCACACTTATATAAAGTGAAATGTCATTCTACAGTTTCTGAAATGTTCATTTTAAGACATGAACTCAACTTCTCTCTCAGCTTGGTTCAAACATAAATCCAATTATAGAGACCACTTTATGAACTGGAGGAGAAATTTAACCTGTGACACCACTAATATCTTCTGTTAATAATGTTTTTTCATATCTATTCTCAACACATATAGAACTCCTTTATTAAGACAAACCTCATAAACCTTTGCTAACTCTAGATGAATGTTAAGCAAGTAGACCACCATCTCAATAAAAAACACACTTGAATTAATTAATATTACACTTCAGTGTTCATAAGTGTAATTTAAACTGCTGTGAAGCAGCAAGCAGGAGAGCTGCTTTCACTACACAGTCATTTCTGATGGTACATATAATGGAAAAAAGCTTCTAACCCCAATATTACTCTCCACATCCAGTGTTCTGCAAGAGGGTCACTAACTACTGCCATCTCAGTGACAATCCAAAGCTGTTTCCAATGACAAGTACTCTCAGTGGAACTCTCAAAACACGATATAATCTGTAAAATTCAGATAAAGCAAAGTGAAAATACTTACAGTATCTGTACTGACAGGGGAAAAGAACGGAGGCTTCTCTTTAAAACACGAAAGGATCAACTCCACGATTATCAAAGCAAAGTAGATGTAAAACGTGGTAAACCTGAACCTTTCATTTACATGGCCCTAGAGGGAAAAGAAACACTAAGTGATTGTTTTTATTGTACTCCTCAGCCCACCCAACACACGCAAACAGCCTCTCTCTCTTGACTTTTTCACGGCTTCTTTTGGCAATTCCTTTCTTCCTCTAAAGTTGAATACTGCAAAGCAGTTGCTAGCAGGAATTATCTCACAAAAGTATGCACATACTCTGTCAAGTGCCTAAGAACATGCTTATCTCCAAGCTTTTCATTAAATTATGTCAAGTTCAAAGTGCTTATACATCCTCACTGCACGCAGACACCCTCTGGAATCAGGCCTACATAACATCCTTTTAAATTACCTGTGGGGGTTCTTGCAAGATCATGTCTTAAGCATAGGAATTGTCAACCCAGATCAGAGAACATCCTTTTACTTTAATATCTTGTCACTGACAAGCAGTCAGTATTAAATACTTTCAGAAGAAGCTGCAAAAAACCACTGCATTGCATAATAACAATTCCATCTGCTCCAGAGATATTTTCTTTCCCAATCACGAGTCTGCAGTTTACTTAAAACTTATTGCTGCGAGGGTATGTCCTTTATACAGCTCTTTCATACCCTAATGCCATTATGAACATTCTCATTGTTCACTTAAAATGTTTAAACCTTAAGTGCAAGAGAAAGTATATTCAGTTCTCAGCAGTTGCAAGAGGAGAAATGTTACCCAGACCTGTTGCAAGGCTCTGCACCCATAAGTTCAAGTTGATTAAGGATTTAAACATTAATAGTCCAATATTTTTACTTATTAGAATTGCCTCTAAGTGGTGTTTGAAATGGTCTCACCAGATTGCAGCTATTATCTGAAGATGTTCTGCCCAGACTGTCATTAAAGGTTTAATTCAATCTCCGCTGGAATATTTACAACAGCCTGGTAAAGGAAAATCCTTGCTAACAGGGTAATGCTGCTAATAGTCACAAAAAAGCAAGTAGAAAATCAAGAAATCACCAAACAGAATCAACACTGATTTCACTGAGGAGAAGCAATCACCTTAATGTTTTCCAAGTACTCTTCTCCTCTCCCAGGCTCTGATGATCTAGCCACCAAAGCAATCTGCTTTGCCCTACTTAGTGAAATTTATTTCTGTGAAAAACTTAACAAGTTTCTTACTGTGGGAGAACCTGCTATGTTTTCAAACAGGAATCATAACAGCCCAGGTTTCTTTCCTCTCCCTCCAACTTTCTGTTCTCTATTTACAGCCACAGTGGAGTCAAAATGCTGTCCTCAGCACATCAGGCACTGACAGAAGAAAGCCCATGGAGCTGTGTAATGTGGCCAAGCTGCCTAAGCAAAAAAAGAACTTTACATATTAAAATGTGTCATCTCCGATTATTACCCATCCCTATTTAAGCATGGCAGGGGATGGGAAAGAGATAAAAAAAGAGTCTGTTCTGACACATACACAGAGTTGGTACTGCCCTCACATGTCTATCAGGTTTCCAGTACAGCCCTGGGCTAAGCAAAATCTCCTTTTTGACATTGCATGAGAAACCCAGTTCCCTTCTAGTTACACAAGTCTGAGTCAAGGCAACAGAACTAAACTTCTCTTTGTCTCCGGCTCAGATCTGACTCCAAACTCTGTGATTCATTCCCCTCACAGAGATGTTAATGCCACATTTCCTGTTCCCCAAGTGCTAACAAGGATGGCGTGTTACCTGTGCTGTTGTAGCCATGATCTTCGACCGGAAAGGCCCCACGGCACAGAGCACAGACAAAAACCAGAAGATAATGAGCACCCCAGAGGACTGAACTCCTCTCAGCCTTTCGTATTGAATAAGCAATGTAGCCAACAGCTGTAAAAGTAAATACAGGAACACGTGAACACAGTCCTGTCCCACTGCTCCCCCTCTTCACACTCTCAGCTGGCAGATCTCACAACCATCACTGACAGCAGGACCCCTCTGAAATGAGGCCCCATTGTGGCTCCACAGGGGCCAGTGGCAAAACCTCCTTTATCTAAGGAAAGCAGCGAATAACTGTGAAATAATTTGTTTTACTGGTTTGAGAGCCTCATCTCCAGAATTCAACTTTTAAACCAGACTTTGCACCTAGGGCTAGGACCAATTAAATACTAGGTACAAACATTTTAAACAAAGGTAAGAGCTGCCCTTTCTCCAGTCCAGATGACCTGTCTTGAAAATGAGATTTTTTAAAAAAAAATCTAACCAAGGAAGTTAAAAACCCAATAGGCAAATTTTACTGCTTTATTTTTTCATACAACAGCCACAAGCCTGTTTGTCATCCTAGGCAAAGCAAACCTGGTTTGTTTAATGGAGGAACAACCACCTCCATTGATTACAGTTACCTCCAGTTTTACAAAGTCCAATACAATCCTGAACAATGCACAAGACATGCTCTATTGTATCCCCCCATTTAGGCAAAGTCATATCCAAATTCTCTCCAGACCTGAATCCCAAGCCTGGACAAATAGGTAAAAGCAAGGAGGGAGAGAGAACAATCTCTCCATTCTAAATATTTTAATCTACACAGCTGAATCTACTTGAGAGAGATATTTCTGACTGTGGCCTTTTCAGTAGGAAAATTTGCTTCCGTAATACAAGCACTAATAATTCAGCCAAAAAAAGGTCAGGGTAAGGCAATGAATGCAAAGGGGTTCCTCATCCTTCATCTGCCTAAGAAAACGTTATTCATATTGGTCACAATAAACAGAAACAGCTACAAACCACAGTGATGCCAACGACCAGTGGGGTCACAAAATAGACTGGTGGAGGGGTTCTGTTCTGCAGGAGCTCGTGGAAGGAGTAGAAGAGGTCAGCCCAGCTCACGGACCACAGCAGGACACCAAACAGCTGAAAGCAGTCAAACAGGAACAGCATTTGGTAAACTCCTCTCCAGGGGCAGTCGGAGAGCTGACAAAACCATCCTGATTCACAGATTCCCAGCAAAACAAAGCTGTGTAAACAGAGCAACAGCGCTAAAGGAACTGTCCCGCTGCACTCAAACCAAGGGTCTCATCTCAGCTGCTTTATGAGGGATTTGCAAACACAACCAGGAGAAGGACTAGTGTATTTGCCTGGTTTTTTCCCCCTGCTATTCTGTTTGGATTAGAAACACAAGCAGTATCCAGATTAAAGGCAGACATGCCCTGAAGCAGAAGCCTGGTATTTTTCTCCAGGAGTAAGTCCAGTTTTCTCATGGCCTATGGAAAAATGACTTGTTTGCTTTCCTTAGGCCCAGTCACTTATAAACCAGGCACCAGGCACCTCTTAAGTACAAGATGGAGATGAAATCACACAGCTATTGGGTGTGGAGAGTGGCTTAAAAAAAACCCCTTCTTGTGCTTACTTTCATGGTGAGATGAAATTCCCACTAGACCTACCTTAAGCTCTTTGTTTTGCAGCTTTCAGTGGTTTAAACCTTAAGTAAGGGTGAAGCAGCATAGTTTTGGCTCACAGAGGGGTGAACTCTCTTTTGCAGAGCAATCAACTCCTCTCTCTACCCAGAAAGCTGGGCTCACAGGAGGGATTTCCTTCCCCAAAAATCTGTACATAGTTTGTTTTTTTTTTCTATGAGCACGTTCTTCAGTTCCCCCTTAAATCAGAGGGACTTCTGTTTAAACCCTACTGCAGCACTTCCTTGGATTCTGAACTAATGCTAAGGAACCCTACACTGCACCTGGAGCACTGCAAAGGGGTCTTACCGTCTTGAACCTGCTCAGCACTGACAGCACGATGTACCCTCTTTTGTTGCGCTTTAGGTAGAGAAGATAAAAGGGTAATGCACTCCACAGATAAATACTGGGGATCCATGCTAGGATGGTATTCTGGAAACACGGTGTCAGGTCTGGGTTATCAGTGTGTATCGTGAGATTTGAGTCCTGGAAAAGAGATGAGACACATTTATTAACAGAGGCAGAAGAGCTGCCAACTCTAACATCTGCTTGAATGAAGTTGTATCCAGAATCTGATGGAGTTAGCACATGGCCCGAGCAAGAGCTTTCCCAAAACACCTATCCCAACCACTTGTGGTTAATCTGCTACAGTGAAAGGGCTAAGTACAGCTATAAAAACTGGGCAAAATCCAAAAAAGAAAGATTTCTGCCCTCCTGTATCTCACAGCTGGACATATATTTTGTAGCAGACAAACCCCTTGTGTTTCTGTCTTTGCTGAGGTTCATTTACAGATGCTGATACCACGACATTTCTCAGGCATTCCCAGGAGTGCATTGCCTGGAGTGCAACTGCAAAACAAAGCTCTCAAGGCAAAACCCTCCACTTGAGAACTCATCCAGCAAGAATGTCCAGCACTGGAGAAAATGATCAGATTTAGATCAATTGTGTGTTGACTTGGGAAAAACCCCTCTGTTTATGACTAAAACTTTGTCCTTCTTACTCATATGCTTCCAACTATAATTACTTCCCCATTCTGAACAAAGGTAAAAGGAATGTACTCAACATGCAGGTAGGAATATCAGTTTTCTTGGAAACACTTTAAGCAATGCTTTCCATCTGTGACCTTGAACACCACAATTCACATATGCACTCGTACCTAAGGATTAGAATGCACCACCTGCAAAAACACAGTTACACACATTCACAAACTGAAATAGAACTTTCAGCACGGTGAAGGGGAACTTGGTTTAGATCAAACCTACTGGAAACTCACAGCTTGCATTTCACCACCTGATGTGTCAAATGTGGTAGGTAAATACTTACTTGCAGGAAACGTGAAATTACTTTGTTGTACTATCATTAACAAGCAGATGATAAAAACTAAGATATCTCTGGTTCAAATATGCCTTATCTCTGCACTGGAATAATTTAGTTGTGCTTAATCATTTTTGGGTGTGAGTCCTTAGTAGAAGTATGTTACATTTATGCTGAGCCAGTTCTCTTCCTTTAAAACTGACTCACTAGTCTGAATGTGAATTCTTCAAAAGCATGTCCAGTTCTTCTTTTGTTTACCAGCACAATAGGGACCAAATGCTGAAAGCAATGGTTGATTTTAGGAGAACTAAGAGCCACAATCTGCTGACAAGCTTTCAGTTTTTGTGATGATCCATGAGCAGGGACATCACTGCATCACTGCACCAGTCCACAAACACACGAACAAGCTCATAAGTGTAATGAAGCTACAAAGCCCTGGCAGGTTGCAGGATGGTTTGGCTGAACTGTGACAAGTTTGCCACTCACTGCTTCAGCATTGGCAGTGGTGAAGGTTGGCACAAATCCATCGGATTCATGTCTGAACTGAGCCCTTTGCCGCAGTTGGTGCCTCTCCAGACGAGAAATGGCTTTTTTTGGAGGCCCACAGGCACCCAAGCGTGGGCCAGGGGAATAAAAACAGTCCCAATTACCTAAACAGGTTTATCCAGACCTAGTGGAAACTTCAGCCACAAATCAACAACACAGAGGCAATTACACAGCAATTCAAACACAAGATCAAAACCAAACAAAACTCCAGCCTCACATTCAAACTATTTCAGTGAGCAGGTCTCTGGCACCAGAAAGGATGATAACACTTAAAGAGCACCCATTTCTGGCTCATCATCAAAACATTTCAGCATCTCTAACGTGATAAGCTCCCCTAGTAGCTACCCTGCCTGGGGAAGGAGATGCCCTCTAGAAGTTTGGAGCTCTTTAGTTCCCAAGTAGGAGCTTATCTACTCTCATTTATTCAACAAAATACTGATTTCCTCTTTAAATTACATGTGGTTTAGCAATGTCTTGAGCATGTTTGCAATTGTGCTCCTTTTGCTTGCTGGAAAAAATCCTGGAAAAGGAAAGCAGAGGAAGAATAGCAATAAATGAGCACAGAATAAAACAAAGACTCGGTTTAAGGGGAAAGTCGTTGAGGGGAAGAAAAAAGCCCCACTTTTAATTTAAACCTTTCCTATAAGACCAAAATGCCCAGAAATGGCTTTTTGTCTGACAGCAACCTAGAAACTGCCCCAGATGTCCATTAACTGACTGAACACAAGCTGCCTATTGTATCCAAGACATAGACTGTATGGCTGCCAAGCCATTTGAAGGTTTTCATTAACTCTTATTTAAACAAGGCAAAGGGCTTGCATTTCTGAACGTATAAATGCAGCTGGCTAGAAAACAAAAATTCTTTCCTTAAAAAAAAAAAAGGTAAGATTTTGAGATTTGGTTGAATTATCCCTGAGAATAAAAGTGGAACCTTCCCAAAATTATATGAAACTACAAAAAGCAGTACCCACCTGATGACCAGCAAGAGCCTACTGCTTCCAAGGCACATGGGAAACAGGGATGTGGGCTGAAGGAGAAACTTATGGCCAAGGTGACAGAACTGACTACTGGCTATTTTGGTGATGTTTTCCCAGGTCCAATTTCATTCTGAACAAGATAAACAAGCTTTCCCAGAACAGATCTGTTTCTGTAAGCATTTGTTTCTGCTCTGAGAGCAGATCCTTGAATACAAGAGGGGTTCCTGTTAGAAGGCACAGTGTCTAAAACATTTAAGTAGCGGAATTCCATGGAAATTACTTGCTCTCCCTGAGACCAGACCACAGTGGACTTATGCTGCTATGTGTCCCAGGATAGAGTTTTTATGTATTTATTTTTTTTAATTTACTTTTATTTATTTCCTCCCTAGTAGCTGATACAGTGCTCGGTTTCTCTCTTCTTTTGTTGTCTCCCTTTGCATTACAATTATATTATTACTATTATTACTATTATAATATTTTATTTCAATTATTAAATTTTTCTTGTCTCAACCCATGGGATTTACCTGTTCTCCTGGTCTCCTCCCATCCCACTGGGGGACTGAGGGCCGTGAGGGTGCAGCTGCTGGCTGGGGTTAAACCAGGCAGGATGCCACGTGCCATGTAGCAGCGACTCTGATGTGAATTATTGGTATTACTTTTAAATCTGGGAATTTGGAAGCTGTGTTTCTTACCACATTCCTTACCAAGCTGGATCTGTCCTCATGGAGCTGGCAGTTCTACTTTATGGCTCTATAAATCACCACATTGACAGCATATATTCCAACATCCACTCCAACCCTAAACAACTCATTTTGAGTCAGAATACAACACAAAGGCTCAATACAATCTATCCTGACCAAGCCAACATTGTTAAATATTGCTAAATACCCTTCAATTCAGCAATAAAGTTACAGAACTCCACTCTGGAGAACAAACACAAGAAGCAACAGTTGGAGGGACACATCAGCTCTGACTCCTGTCTTTGTGGCTCCTGCTTTAATCTGGCTTTCCTTCCCCTATGCTGAACTCCATCCTGGGATGCAGAGCAAGTTGAAATGCTTCTTGTGTCGTGACTGAGGATGTGTCCTGGTTCTGTTCTGATGGAGGATGAAATACCCACCTTGGACTGTCTGGGTTTGAGGGTTTTCTTTGGACTTGCTATTGAAAGAGGTCTAATATGCTGATGTTGGATACACACACATTCCTTGGCTCTGGGATCTCCTGAGAGCCACTCACATTCCTCTGGGCATCATGGCTCTGCCTCAGGGTGCCCTTCAATGAAAGCCCTCTGAAAACTCTCTGCAGCAGCTTTGTGACCCAGGGTTGGAGTGATGCATCAACAGGCACCTCACCAGGGGAAATACTCAGCAGTAGATGTTGAGAAACACAACTTCCTCCAAGAAACTCATCCCAGGGAAACTGTGAGAGCCAGCATGTCCATCTCAGCTAATATCACTGTCATCCCACTTCCCCACAAGCAAGTCTTAAGGGCAGCAACCTGTGACCTTTCACTAATCCAAACTCCCACTGTGCTCTGTGGCTCCTCCTGTCTACCAAGAGCTCTGGGTCAACTGTCTGTATGGAGCACCATTTCCCTGGATTCAGGATCCTTGGCTGCTGGAGGCTCTGCTGGTGAGATACAGCATTGCAGAAACTACCAGCCCACTGTACAGAACTCCCTGGGCACACAATTTACTTAATCCTGTAATACTCAAATACAATGCCAACACCCATGGGAAGAGATTAGAGATGCTTGTTAGAGCTTCACAGCAGAAAAGGAGTCCCTTGGAGTTTAAAACTTACAAATTAGTGGGGCTCTCTGTTGATCAGTTAAGGGTATCACTGACATTGGCCCTTGCAGCAGCTTTCACTCACACCCATCACTCCAGTCAGTCTTTGGATAAACATGGCCCTTGTATTAAGGGCAGCAGGACTTGCAGTTAAATGAGCAGTTTTAAATACATGATCTTCATTTAAGGGAAGGTATTCAACAGGGGGAAGCTCTAAGCAACATCAAATCTGCTCTAATACTTAGTACTTTCTATTACACTTTCCCCTCTGGAAATGAACGCTGCTATTGAAATAACCATCCCTAAAACTGATAAAGCTTTCAAAAAAAAAAAAAAAATAGAAGTTCAATGCCACACATCTTGGTCTTCCTGTACATCATCCCTTACAGCTGTCAAAGAAAAGGGAACAAACAGAAAGCCTAAAGCTAGGCTCAAAAACAGCAACAGGGAAATTCCTGTGTGTCCCTTTCCCAAAACTCTCAGATGATGTTAATGGAGCCTGCTGAAAAAGACCATCTGGTGTTCTGGTCTTGAGTTTAAGTCTAAATCAACTCCTACTCCACTAGAGAAGCTTAAAATAAAACTGTCTCACCCTGGCTTTACCCAGCATACAGCTGATGCTGCAGCAATGCTCCTCAAAGAGCCAGTGATGGAGAGCTTCCAAGCCCTAGAGAAGACCAACAGTATCTCCACAGCCTCAAGCAGTTACCTCCCCTAAATGGATAAATTAATACATGTTTCTCTCTGAATTTTTACAGCTCAAAGAGACTCACGAAAAGCACGGGAAACACAAACCCAATCTTTATCTGCTGGAAGGTGAAGGCCATTGTGCTGACGTCATTCACACTCTACCCAAGGCTAATACAAACCCTGCTGGTGTCAGTTATCACTGGTTTGCATGTTATGTAACACTAAAAATCAAATTAGAAAGCTGACCAGGAAGGTACACATGAGGTAGAAAAGATAGGGAAGTGAATAACCGACAGTAATAATGTTTCCTTGAGGTCCACAAACATGGAAAGGGTTTCTCGTGTGGAACAAATTGCTAGTGAGAATTAAATGCAGAGCAGAATCTTCCTGCACTTCTTTTGCCCCTAGATCTGGTAAATACTCTGCCAGGGAGTTTCACTTGCACAGTCTGTCAAAAAAAGAAACAAAAGGATGTTTTTCTCTTGGCTCTACCACACTGCCTCCTCCCAAGAGCAAGGGGTGGCTGTGCAGTGGCTCTGAACTGCAACACTAAAAACTATCAGGGTCCAATCTTAGCTACAGCACAGGCTTCACCTCAGCCTCTCCATATCTCACCTCCCACTTCTGCCTGTTGTTCATGTCCTCTGCCTGGTCTCTGTTGATAAACTCTCCCGGGCCAACCCTAACAATCATTTCAGTGCACAGATACAAACAAGCACTACCCCAGGCCCCCAGAAGGCTGCCAGTTTCAAATGGCCTTTTCAGAGCAAGATCACTCATTTACATCTCGGAAGGAAGGATGTCACCTTACACACAGGAGGAGTTAAGATACTTCATTAATCCCCAGTGGCTGCTGCACAACTCAATTCTTTCTCATGATTACATGAACATTTCTCCCCACCTCCTAAGGGCACGACGGAACAACATTCTCCACTTCAACACCACAGCCACACTGCTCAGAAAAAAAGGTGGGGTTGGAGGACATAAGCATTTATAGTTCTGCATGAACCATACAGCCCATAAACAGAAACAGCATTTTTCTGTTTACCAAGCACACTGCACTGGTTCTCTATATAAGTGAAGGACACCGTGCAGGGCACTGAACTTTGTTTTCCTGCAGTTGGAGGATCTTTAATGGCTTGTTTTAATGGACCAAATAGGTCTGGCACAAGCCTAGAGCCTATATGAGCCAGCTGATGGTCGTGGAGTAACTAGTCACAGGTT
Organism: Manacus vitellinus; assembly: GCF_001715985.3. Classification (NCBI taxonomy): domain Eukaryota; kingdom Metazoa; phylum Chordata; class Aves; order Passeriformes; family Pipridae; genus Manacus; species Manacus vitellinus. The sequence continues at coordinate 6,715,772 of NW_021939798.1, read as the reverse complement.
TTTGCTCTGGCTGAAATTTCATTACACAAATGGTACCAACCACGCCATGCACTTGAGAACTGTAGACTAGACAAAAATCAAGGTATGGGCTTAGTGATAGGTGTTATACAAAACAGCAATTTCCCTTTTTATTCTCCTTTGAGTTTTAAGATTAGAAGTTAAGAGCTTCTCTGCTGTCATGAACAAAGACAAGACAGGATGAAAAAAGGCAGGTTCATATTCTCGAGAGTCATGTGACCCCAGGTAAGGGGGCTTTCAGAAAAGCTCCTTTAGCTTCAGAGAGGGAGTGAAGTAGAAGTGAACCACACTAAATATGTGGACTGAAGACAACATATACCCAAAGTAAAAGTGAAATCCATTTACTCCAACTGTTTTAGTAGAATCAATCCTCTTGCTTGAACAGAGGGACATTCATGTACTTGGAGAGGGGAAGGCATAGTGCAACCAGAGAGGTACAAGAATCAAAAGCAGGACTGGGAGGAAAACGAAACAGGATCATTCCATCAGAAGAAAGTTCCCAACTTCTTTCAAAATTGACCAAATCTATATACTGTTGTAGAGAAAACTTGCTGTTAATGGCATCATCAAAGGCCATTTCCTACGGCCTTGTGCAAGTACAAATAAAGGAGCGGGGTGCCCTGTTTCAGACCATTGATAATGGGTGTGGGAGAATGTCCTTAATTTGAGCCATCCCATCTCCTTTCAATTAAAGGAATTGGGTTAAATCAAGGTTCAGCATGAATGTAGCTCAATTAAGAAGGGATAGGGACAGCTAAAACAGCTGCAAATGAGACAGTCCCACTGTGACTCCAGTTTAAGCTGGCCTGTCCAGTTGGGCTGCTGTACAGTAACAATAAAAGGGATTGTCACAAAAACTCCTGCCATCAGTGCTGCTCTGAGAGCAGGTGGGGAAGAATCTAGAATAAAATTCATTCAACTGGGGGGAAGAGGAGAGATTTTTCTTTTAATTGCACAGATGTCAAATGCATTCTCAGAAACTTTCAGAAAGAAAAAAAGAAGTTATTACTTCTGAAACTAAATGATTTTGGCTTTTGAAACAACTCCCATGAAACAGTTTTTCTTCTCCATCTCCTTCATTTCTCATTCTGTTCTAATTCAAGGCTTTATGACACCTGCACATGACATTACTGTAAATGACCTAAATTTTATTACATTGACTTCACCTCTCACACTGCCACAAGATTAGCACAGGGACAACGTGCCAGCTCACACAGGCCCAGCACGGAATCAAGGCTGTTGGTTGCACAAAAGCCTGGACACATTCCTGGGAAGATCTCTGGCTGCTTGCTGCTGTGCTCTCCTCCAGCTCAGCCAAATAATGTGTGACTGGATAATGGCCCATCACAGTCACGGCGGGACCAGGAGACAAATCGAGCATTAGCTTACTGGAAAAATCAAAGATCTCATTTAATAGGTTTTTCAAAAGAATTTTTTTTAAATTAAATTTTAAACACTAATGGTCTCCTCATTTTAATACATTACAAATTTGCACATGTTGAAAGGAAAGGATTATCTCTCCCATAGCACAGCAATTTGCCTACCAGGTAGGTGAGGCCCCGTCTCAAAACACTTTATATTCTTAACTATAGTGATTAAATTTTAGCTCCATTTGAAGGAGCTCCTCATGCAACTCAGATTTAGTTTCAGTATTATTTCTTTTCAGGAGGCAAACTTTATAGAATGCCTAAGCCCCAGTCACTCCCTCTACCAGCTGTGTCACATAAGCTAAAGTGGTCCAGGGAGGAACAGTTGTGTTGAAAGATGAAGAACTTTATTAATTGACATCATCATGGAAGGACTCCCCGGATACTGGCAGCTCTCACTGGTATGAATTTTTGCTCACAACTCTCAAATCCAGACTTTGTCTTCCCAAAGAGAGTCAAATACAGGCTATTTCACTGTACAGTCTATGCCTTTTACACACAAATGAATGATAACAGGTCCTGGCTAATACTCCAGATCCAATGCTAAATATTTATGCTGCTCTTGACGTTGAGAATCTGTGGCCCAAATCCATTAGCAACAGCTTTCATTCAACTCATTTCAAGAATCTGAAAATCTTGAAGGATTTGAGCTTAAGTACTTAATTGTTTTTAAGTTCAGGACGCTGCCAACACAGCTACCCTTTCAGAGAGCATAGCTTCACAGATGTGATGTCTGAAGGGATCATTAAAGTCACTTATTTTGATCTCCTACCTTACATGAGAAAGAACACTGATACTTGATACAACTACTTGTGAAGAGATTTATAGGAGTGGGACTCAGCTGAAGTTGGACACAGTTAACAAAGATTATGTGGAGGTCTGTATCATGTTTAAATATCTATAAACACTGAACATTCTGTGTTTATCACGAGGTGGCAGAAGGGGAAGCTTATATATAAACAAGAGCCAGTCTGGACCATACCACCCTCCTGCAGGATCCTCCCTTTGCCATGATCTCCTACCACCTTTTGCTTCACTCATCCTCTGGAACTGATTTAGTTGAAAATACAATGGAATAATTAAAATTCAATGTTTCCTTATTACTTTAGGGTCAAATCATGTAAGTTGTGGGGGTTTTTTAAATGAACTTGTACACATGTTTCAAGTAGTATATTATTTGTCATTTCGCTCGAAAGAAACATTTCTTCTTACTACAGCTATCCTGAGTCATCTTGAACCACAAAAAATTTAAGCATGATTCAGCAAAAGGGGAAATTATGCAGAGGGGAGACTGGTGGCATTTTGAACCAGCAGAGCAGGAAGATGTATTTCCAGAGAGCAGCGTGACTTTTAGCCTAAATCTACCGGAATGTGACAGAATGACTCAAGGTGAAGAAATACCCACAAACCTAAAGGTGAAAAGGGTGCTTGTACGGGACTTTCTCAAAGCCAAGACTGAGGTATTGTTTACTCTTGAGAGTTGCAGCAACTTCCTGCTGGATTACTCAAGAGCCTCTGGATGAAGAAGGAGCCAGCACTCCACGTGGGACAGGAAAAAAAAGACATCTGTCAGGAGACCAAGACACAGGGTAGGCAAGGAAACTGAGCTCTGTGAGCCAGGCAGAATCAAAAGGAACTGAGAAGTTGTGGTGTCCCCTTTGAAGTGTTATATCACTTGTTCTCCCATTTCCTATTTATGCTGTTAAAAAAAAACCAAGGCACACCACCCGAAACACAAGCTGCTGCTTAAGCCCAGGCACTTTGCCTGTCTGTAGACTAAGGTGTTTATATGACCCCTCATCCCAACATTACCCAACAGCACTGCTGAGCACTTGAGGTTTTATCCTCACAGCACTCACTGGGCCATTTCTTACCCAGAGAGGCTGAGCTGCAGTAAGACAAGGTGTCTTTCCACTGGAACAGAACTTGGTTTTCTAAGCCTGTGCTGTTTAGCCACGAGGCCAAAACACTTCTGCAGCAAACACTCCCCAGGAGATCACTTTGCTCTCCTTGCAGAGCAGCTGCTCATGTTTTACTACAGTGAAGGACAAAAGCAACAAATAAGTGATAATTCAAATAAGAGAACTGGTATCTGCTTCTCAAAACAGAGACTGTGGGGCCACGTTAATTGGCACACCTATCTAGCACTCTTACTATCACACTGAAAATATGTGACACAATAAATAGGAGGTAATTGTGGGCAATGGTAAAGAACACACCTTAGGACTGCCTTGGGTGGGTATGTGCTATTGCACTCATCTCCTCCCAAAAGGCATTTAGCATGGGAACACAGCGAGGAGATATTAACAACTGAAGTAGACAGCATGATTCTAAGTGTTCAGATGAAGAGATTGTTCATACTGCATTTTCAAATCATAATATTCCAGTTGTTCCTCTTTTATATATAAATAACCTGCATTCGTATTAGCAATTTGCTGGTTTCATGTTCAACAGGTAAAGCAGTAGCTGGAAGCTAAAAGCTTTTATAGATTTCTAATGTGATCTACAGTGTTTCCTTTCACTTCTTATTTCTAAAATGGCTTGAACAGGAAATTATTTTGCCTCTGCACAAACACAAAAAACCCCATCAGTTGACGTTTCCAGCAAAATTCCCCACCCTGCATCAGGGTGAAGAGTTGAAATCTTAACACTTCCAATGAGCCAAAAAAAATCCAAGATAAATCAATCATCTGTTAAAGCTGATATATTCCAATGTAAACATTTTCATGAGCTAATTCTGAACTGTTTTGTTTTGATTCTGATCCTCTTTTAGCAGAAAAGTATTGTAGTTGGTTTAAACTCCAAAACAAAGAACTGATTAAATTGAAACAGTATGTTTCGTTTTGCTCTAAACAATTTTAAAACTGACATCAATTTGACATTCAGCTTCCAAAAATATCTGGATTTTCTTTGACAAAAAATGGGGAACCTAAGTGCATCAGCTACAAAAAAGTGAATGCTGATGCTGGTTCACATTTTATCAAGTTCTAGTTTTAAACTGCAAAGCTGAGCACCATTGATTAGTTTGGTGCACAGGCTGGGAACTGCCCTTCACCTTGTTCTCCCTTCTTCAAGTGTAGAGCAGCAGGAGAAACCCCAGCTTTTGTGGGCACAGTTCAAAACATGTGAAAAGCATATTTGCACAGCAAATCATTTCATGGTGACTGTCATCTACTTGGTCATCACTTAAAATATCTCATAAAATCAGCACACTGCACACACTCCCACTTAAGAGAAAATAACCACCAGCTGCTGAAAATAGGATGGTCACAGAGTTCAATCTGTTGGTCATTGGGTCAGTGCTCCATTTCACGTAGTTATTGAGTACCACTTTTTAAATCAACTAGACAGATGGGAAGTTGTTCTGACTCCAAACAACTCTGAAAGAAGAAACAGAACAGGGCTACAGAGAGCGCAGCTGCCCCAGGCAGCAGTGCACAGGGCACTGTGATGGAGTGTAACAGTATGGCATAAAATACAGAATGATGCACTAGATTCAAAAAATTAGCAAAACCTCCTAGGCATTTTACATTAATGTATCAATAAGCTGTTACAAAAAGCTTTGGGCACGAAGAGTTGTTGCATTACAACCCTTCCTTGAGAAACTAAGACACGCTTCTGGAGGCAGTCTGCTAGTGAGCAGTTTCAATCTGTTGGTGCTTGTTCCTACTGTAAAAGTGTTTATAGTAGAAATAATATGAAAATACTTGTTTGAGCAAGCTTATCTGACAACTGTTGTGGTAGAGAGAGTGCAGTACACTTGGAAATGAAATGTGAACAAGGAAATGTAACCAAGAGGCTTAGGAGCCAAAGTCCTCTTTTAAACAGTAGTGCTGGGAAAGTTATTGAAAGACAATTAGTTATCTGAGGATGGAGCTCAGCATAAAGTGCTCGGAGCCAATTGCTTGTGCTGTCCTGTAAAAGCTTTCCAGCAGTGACGCAACTGCAGACATTCCTTTTCATTCCTGCTCCTCATTTGAAAAAAAAAAAAACCAACAAAAAAACCAAAAAACCAAAAACCTCCCTTGAGCTAAATCAGTATAAAAGAAAGGGGCAATTTCAGGCGGCATTCCAGAGTCACCATAGATGCTCAAATCCCTACGGATTCATGCTTTGTCTGCCTACACAGCACAGAGAGGGAAGCAGCACGCTGTGCCTTGGGGAAACCCAGCGCTTGTAACAGCACTTACACACTTTCACCATCAGAGCAGACCATGGCAGCAATTTCCAAACTTTTGTGCTTACAAACCCATTGCCTGCTGCAATCAGCCCTTCCCAAGTGCTGACGGCTCCAAATACTGACAGAAGCCACTGCAATGCTCCGAGGTTGGTGACCACCCTCGGCTGCTACGAACCCATCCTTCTTTAGCAGTAACAAAGCGCTGAACAGGGAGCACTTCGCCACTCATCGGAGTGACTCCGAAGAGCAAAATACACGCTAAAACAGGACTCTCAGAAGAAGGGAACAGCCAGGTTCACCGCTGTGAGGTGGACTATGCTGAGAGAGCTGCACCCCCCGTGGGATGGTCTGTGCGGTCCCCGGGGGTCTTGGCTCTGCTCTGGAGATGCTGAATCGCGAACAGAACGCACCGGCCCTTCCGCGGCTCCCGCCCGAGCCGGGAGCGGGCGGAGGCACCGCCGGCGCTGGGACGGCCCCCGGGAGCCAAGGCGACCAGGGCAGGGTCCGCTCCCCTCGGGAGCCGCAGACGAGCTTCCCCCTGCCGCTCCGACCCGGCACGGGGCAACCCCGGGGGAGCGAGAGCGAGCGGGACGCGCGCTGCCCCCCGCCCGGGGCTGGACCCGCTGCGCGCACAAACCGCCCAGCGGGGCAGGCAGGGCGGCAGGGGACAGGGCAAGAGAGAAGTTACAGCAAGGGACCCGCAGAAAGCCTCCATGTCCGCGGCAGGGGGCGCGGAGCCTGCTCCCGGCGCACGCCGGGCTCCGGGCGGGGGTAGGAGCCGGTGCCGGCCCCGCTGGGCGGGCCGGGGCGGGGAGTGGCGGGGCCGGCGCGCCCCGTCCCACCCGCCCCGCCGCGCCCCTCGGGCCGGGAGGCGCCCGGCGGGCCGGGCCGGGATCTCCCCGGGGCGGGGCGGACCCGCAGCCCTTCCTCTGCCCCCGGACCCGCACGCCGTGGGTGACCTCCCTGTGAAAGGAGCTGCTCCCGGTTCAGTGTGAGCTGCTGGGACAGCCGCACCCCTGCTCACGGAGGGGGACTTTGGTGGTCCCCACGTGTCAAGAAGATGCTGTGGATGCCCCGTCCCTGGCAGTGTTCAAGGCCAGGTTGGATGGGGCTCTGAGGAACTCGGTCTAGTGAGTGACATCTCTGCCCATGGCAGGAGATCGGAACGAGATGATCTTTAAGACCCCTTCCAACCCAAACCAGTCTGTGATTCAAGCGAAGGGTGATCTGAGGGATGGTTACTCAGGGAGGCTGCACAGAGCTGGGCCATCCTCTGGGTTTGGGCTGACCACACCCATCCAGCCAGATCGCTCAGGCTAACGTTAATATCATGGAGACATTTGATGCCTCCCATTCAGAAGGGTGTGGAGCGTGGTTGCCCCAGCAGGACTTAAGTGAGCATCGCATTGCTTCTCCATCAGCCTGCAGCCTCTTCCTTCACGCTGCTTGCTTCTGCTGTAGCCATGTGGTTAAACCCATGGCACAGATCTGTTTCCATAAGCCTTCAGTCAATAAATTTTCACTTTTATATGTAACTAATAGGTTTTGTAGTGTAGCACCTTGGACACAATCTGGATTTCACCTCCCTGTGATGCAGAAACACTGTTTGCTTTCCTGTTTGTCAGGATTTCTACAGCATTATTGATCTTCCAGCACCTGCTGTTTGTCCACCCACTTGCTGCAGCATGTTCAATTAACATCATCTCACGCAAAGCACCCTGCTGCCATAAATCAACTTTAAGAGTTCGAGTTTCCTTCCTTGCTGAAAGGTGAGGAACCATCAGGTAGAAGGGTGTTGTCAAAAATGTTCACCAGAATGGAAGAAGAGAGATCACAGAATCATAAAACCATAGAATTGTTTGGGCTAGAAGAGACTTTAAAAATCATCTAGTTCCAACCTCCTGCCTAGGCAGGGATGCCACCCACTTGATGAGGTGGCTCAGGGCCCCATCCAACCCAGCTTTGAACACTTCCAGGGATGGGGCATCCACAACTTCTCTGGATAACCTGCGCCAGTGCCTCAGAGAAGCACAATTACTGCTGTGTCCCAAAAATATGTCATCCCAAAAGAAAAAATATTCTGCTAACCTTTTATGAAGATGCTGGGCCTGTTTCCCACTCAGAGTACTACCAGAGGAATCCATACTACCAGTCTTCCCATGCACACTGCTGAGACATTTACTGTAGTCTGGCTAAAGCTACACCGTCCTCACTAGTGTGGGAAGATAAAATCTTGCCCAAGATAAGGTTCTCAGGTATTGCCTACAAGGTCTGAAATCTCAGATTGGTCCAGGCTAATCAACACAATCACATTGCAACCCTCTCAAGGAAATACCAGAGAAGCACTTGCCAACTGGGTGAACAAGACCTTTGGAGGAAATCATGGGTTGGCTTTGCAAGTCTTACAGTGAAACTTTTGTTCTGTGGAATTGCACCGCAATAAAAGTTTTAATAAAACTCAGAAATAGCTGAGAGTTATTCCTTTATGGCTCTTTAAATATGCTCTTCTGCAATGAACTGTGAGAGCAGCTGCTCCAAGAGAAATGCTGAGAATTTAATAGCTCTTGACACATGAACGTGCACCACTGTTCCTTGCACCGAGGAGCAGGATTTGGTGCAGTTTGGGAATGTGCCCAAAAATAAGACCAGCTCTGACACTGTAAGATGTCCCAGGTACAGAGCTACCTCACAAACAGCTACTGTAAGCCATGTGTACAGGAGGGGAGAGGTTTATTTTATCAGTGTTCTGCACAGTTCCATTGATATGTGAATTAATCCCTGATTAAATTATTGACTTTGGTGGTTCTGTGGAACCTTATGGCTTTTACACCATATCCATAGAGGAAGGTCCTGTATTAGGGTATTTCCCTTGGTTTCACAAGACTCTAAAGAGGAGGGAGCCCTAAATAATTCTGCCTCTTGCTTCATATTGCTAATTAATGATGGGCAGCTTCTGCCTTCATTAGCAGCTCATGCCATTAAACAGGGATGGTAGTGATGAGTGGGTGTTAAGTGGGGTACCAGCTCCTCCTGCATGTCCCCCCCCAGCTTGAGGAGAGCCCCCAGGCAGCCCTGTGCGGACCTCAGAGCAGACACTGCAACTTGCACTGGCTTTGCATTGTAATTACTGTCTTACAGGTGCCGTCTGGCAAAACAGACGAGCAGAGAGGGAAAAATCAAGGGCAGGAATTAGGGAAATATTAACGTCTCAGACAGAGAAGATGGAGGGGGAAGCTTAAAAGCTCCTGGGAAGGGCCATGGTAAAGAATTCTGCTGAAACTGGTGCAAAGCAGAGCCTGAAGCACTATCTCAGGCAGCTCAGGATGGTCCTGCTTCCTTTTAATGATGGGAAGGGAGATGGAGGTACCTAGAACATATCATTACCCTTGTGATGTTACCCCAAACTCAGGCTGGCTCTGCAGGAAAATGAAATGGCACCTTTGGTGAAAATGTCAGGGAGGTTATGAACTCACCTCTCACCGGACATTTACTCTTTATTTTGGGGAGTGGCAAGATCTGATCTGGATTCATTCAGCAATAACGTATTTAAATCTTCTTTTTCATGCCAGCTGCACAGTAAGAGACTTTTCACCTGCTAACACACAGAGAGGTCAGGCCAGTGCAATCAGGAAGCACCTCAGGGGCACACCCAGGCTGTGTAACAGAGTCTGGCTATCAACTGGAGCTATTGACTGGGGCAGGACAGGAGGTAACGTGAGGGAGAAGTTGTTTGGGTAAGCACGGTGCCAGGTAGGAGGCAGGATGCTTTTCATATCTCACCTCAGGCTGATTTGCAAAGCACTAACAGCAGGATGGAGTGTGGCCGACTCCCAGAGAGACCTGTACAAAGAAGCACATTCAGAGTTGAGGGTTTGGGGATGGCTTGAGCACATTCAGCTCTGGAAGTCACAGTTTTATGGTTAGTTGACTATAAATATCACCTTCTTTCTCTGCTTGGAACAGCAGAGGCTCAGCTTCCTTTCCAAGACCCACAGAGGTGTCACATTTTACAGATGGTAAGAAAAAGAGGCTGCCAAAGAGGCTGCATTCACAGCAAGGCCCTACACATTTACTTCATAAAAAAGGGGCTGACACCTTGTTTTAACACACATAAGATGGGAACTTGTAACAAACTCTGCTTAGAGTCAACACTGCATGAGTAGCAGCAGACTTGGGGTTTCTCCTTCTCAAGCAGTCAGTGCTGTTGCAAATATGTGCATCTCCCTTCTTGCAGGAAAGGATTTAATTTCCTGATTTCCGGAAAGTGCAATGAGCAGTTTAGAAGTCCCATGATGAAACAGATGAGGGAGTGGGCTGGGAATTCACAGCCTCAGTTTTTACTCACAGCTCTGCTTTTGGGCATATACCAGCTATGTGGCTTTGTAGGGAAGGAGCGGAAGGCAAGAGTCCCTGGGAGGAAGGACAGAGGCAGCAGTTCCCTGGGAAGCCAGCACAGGGAGGCTGGGACCACACTGCATTTGGCCTGGAGCTGCACTGTAAGGTCATTCATACTGTGGGGCGAGGTGGGGTCCACTTAGTGCATCAGGTCTCTGCGAAAGAAGAAAATAGTGTTATGACTCCTCCAGGACACTGTGTAATACCAGCTTCCCCTGTTCCTTGAGTGCTCCTACTGAGAGCAGTGAGCAGGAGAAGAATCTAAACATGCTGAGAACTGCCTAGATGACCCCAAAGTGATCCTGGAGCTGCTCCAGCCCTGAGCAGCCAAACTCTTAATGCACTGGGCGTCTCTCTCTCACCTGCTAGAAAATTCCACAAACACGCTCTCAGGTGCCTGCAGAAGTTGGCAGAGGCCATGGCAGGTGTAACACCCCAGCTTGTGGGTGACTTGGTTGCAGAAGGAGCTCAGAGTGATGGACAAACAGCCTCAGCCAAGCAGCACGTGGCACTTAGGCCTTCTGGAGCTAAGACTCAAACTATCCCAGTTCAGCCCCTGACACAATTGTCATGGCTTATCCTCTGCCCCTGCCAACCTGTCCACCCCACAAACCCCTCCTGCTTTTAATGGGCTGAAGCTGCTCAGGATTTCACCACAAAATGGGCTGAGTGGCTGAAGGAATCCAAACACCAGATGCTGCTTTATTTGAACAAACATGGACTTGTCACCCTTGGCCGCTCTGAGCTGGTGGCATGTGGCAGAGCAGTTCTGTGCCTCCTTTGCAGGTGTCAGCACAGCATGTGCTGTCCACTTCAATGTATTTTTGTTGCAGAATGATGACAATATTAACTTCTTCCTGATTTCCCCCAAAACAGCTGGATTCTGCTTTCGGTTTCCATAAAATAACTGTTAGCACAGTAAGTAATTAAGTGGTTTAACCATCCTTTCCATTTCCCAGCTGGAGCTGCAGGGGTCTTTGGCTGCATTATTTAGAGTATTAAATAGATATGGAAAGATGATCTATTCAGGAGCTCTGAAAGCTTGCCAATTATAGCATCCAGGGACTCAAACAATAACAGAAAATGCCAGAGGATGCTGCAGGATTGTAATAGTGTGTTGTAAACATATCTGAAGTACTGAATTCAACAAGTAAAAATCAACTTAAGGTCCAATCGCCCTCAAACGTGAAAATGCCAGCGAGGCTTTCACTGGTGACCACGCCAAAGCAAAAAGGAACAGCAGGTTTTGGGGACTCCGGGTGCAGCCTGAGCTCATGCTCACAAATCTCCCAGCTGAACCACTTCATGGCAATGCCATCTAGTGACAGGCGCACAGTGAACACCCAACCTCTGCACCTCCCCACAAGCCGTGTAAGATGGCACAAGGCTGGCTCGATCCTCCTCCTCCTCCCACGCTGGGCCGAGCTCACAGACCGTGGATGTGTCAGAGCTGCTGTGATGGCACAGCCCGCACGGGACGGCACAGAGGGGCTGTGCTGTACGTGTGTTTGAAAGGAGGCACTAGGATGTGCAGGGACAAAGACACCTCTCAGGTGCCTCCCAGGCTGTCCCTGGATGGATCATTGTCTCCCTGGGTTTTGCACAGGCACCAATCCCAAAGCCAGGGAGCAGCACTGACAGTGGGTGTGAGGGGTGGGCTGGCTTTGAGCAGCTCCCACAGCACCGAGCACACGGTGGCTCTGCCACAGTAAGACTGGATCTGGGAGAAATCCTTCCTCTTTCCTTCCTTAGAAGCAATTTCTATAAATTCAGTGGCTGAAAATCCCCACTGAAGTAGAAATTATTTAGCCAAGAAGGCCAAAGGCATCCTGGCTCGTACCAGCAATAGTGTGGCCAGAAGGATGAGGTCAATGACTGCCTCCCTGTACTGAGCACTGATGAGGCAGCACCTCGAATCCTGGGTTCAGTTTTGTGCCCCTTACTGCAACAAAGAGAACGAGGTGCTGGAGGGTGTCCAGAGAAGGACAGCAGAGCTGGGGAAGGGTCTAGAGACAAGTCTGATGAGGAACCACAGGGGGAGCCTGGAGAAAAAGGAGGCTCAGGGGGGACTTTGTCACTCTCTCCAACTACCTGAAAGGAGGTTGGAGCCAGGTGAGGGTTGGTCTCTTCTCCCCGGTAACAAGCAATAGGATGAGAGGAAATGGCCTCAAGTTGTGCCAAGGAGGTTTAAATTGGAGATTAGGTAAAACATCTTCACTGAAAGGGTCGTCGGGCATTGGAACAGGCTGCCCAGGGAAGCGGTGGAATTACAGAATCAGTTAGGTTGGAAAAGACCTCTGAGATCATTGAATCCAACCTACGACCCACCACCACCTTGTCAATAGACCAGGGCACTGAGTGCCATGTCCAGGCTTTCCTTGAACATCTCCAGGGACAGGGACCCCACCATCTCTCTGGGCAGCCCATTCTGTGGGCTTCACCCTTTCTGTGAAGAAATTCTTCCTAATGCTCAACCTAAACCTCCCCTGGTGCAGCTTATGTCCATGTCCTCTCGTCCTGTCACTGGTTGCCTGGGAGAAGAGGTGGAGTCACCATCCCTGCAAATATATGAGACACACGCAGATGTGGCACTTGGGTACATGGTTCAGTGGTGGCTGTGGCAGTGTCACGGTGATGTTAGAGGGCTTTTCCAACCTAAACGGCTCTGTTATCCTAAACACAGGCACTGCCCTCCCTGCCCCCCGCCAATCCTGCACTGTTTCTGCAGCATCGGGCAGGGAACACAGCGCACCGCGGGGTCCTGCTGACCCATCTCCCCGGTACCGGGGGGTCACAGCCCCCGGTAACGGGGGGCAGCCCGCCAGACCCCCTCGCCCCACGCCCACTAGGTGGAAGCAGAACGCCGCGCTCGGGGCGCTCCCGGCGCCGCCGCCGAGGCCGCGGGACGCGGCTGCCCACGGACCCCCTCCACCCCCGGGGTGTTGGTCACGGACCCTCCAAAGCTTCCCTGGCCTCAACCCTTTAATCTGCGGGATCCTCACTCCTGTCAGCTGGTCACAGTGGGTCCCTTACACGGTGCTGGTGGCCGTAAAGAGAGCCAGGCACGTGCGTTTAAATTGCTTCTTCCTGCCTTATTTTTGGGGATTCTGGTATAGATCATATCTAAGACATGTTGCTATGTCACAGTCTGTACCTCTGGAACACCTGAAATACAGAAGGCACAAATAGGCCTTTTCTGTTTCCCATCTTACAGTGTTTAGCAGAGCTTTTCCAATGGGACACTGTTCTCCTAAAGCAGGACAGTTAGCTATGTTCATCTAACTGTCTCAACTAAGCCAGAAACAAATTAAATTTAAAGTGCTGCTTCCCTAGACACAGGTACCATTATACAGAAAACAGCCTGGTTCCATGCAGCATCCCAATTACTTACGAAACAGAGTAACTGAGTGCCACGCCTGAGTTTGGGAAGTTGAAAACGCATCCACAAGCAGGCAACCTGGGTTGGAGCCTTCAAAAAACCACATCAAAACTCAGCAGGAGAGCTTCATACAGGAACATTCACAAAACAGAGCAGGAAAAAAAGCCCTCTCCCAAAATTCTCTGAAATTCACTGTTGGAAATGATTTGCTGTGAGGCCTATGAGGAACTGAACTCACCTGTGAGCAGAGAAGTGTGAAGTGCTGGAGCCTGTGAGCTGCTCTGCTTCCTTGGCTCAGCCTGGCTGATCTTAATACCCTGGGGATCCTCCAGCCTCAGAGGGGTGGGAAGGCATTTCAGTGGTTCCAGCCTGGTGGGGTTGGCCCTGCAGCCTGGACAACACAGACACTCACAGAGCTCACCTGGAGTCCTGCTCTGCGGGGATTTGCTCTCTGTTTAAGGACTAATATCCTTCCTGCTCCTTTCTTCTGAGAGATGACTTTATCAAAGCACCCTCTAGACAACATAATTGCACTGGGTATCAATTTAGGGTCCCTCATGTTGCAGAGCAATTGGGTCATTCCAGCCATAGAGGAGTAGAGGTGCAGAGTGCCCAGTGCCTGGTTCCTCCCTCCAGTGGCTGCTTCCCAGGGGAGAGGAGATTTCATGTTAGGAGCTACATAATTCATTCCCTAAAGACCCCTGAAGAGCCTTTTAACAAGGGCATGTAGTGACAGCTCAAGGGAGAATGGTTTTGAACAGAAGGAGGGTAGATTTAGGTTAGGTAGCAGGGAGAAATTTCTCTGTGTGAGGGTGATGAGGCCTTGGCACAGGTTGCACAGAGAAGCTGTGGATGTCCCATCCAGACTGCCCTGGATGGGGCTCTGAGCAACCTGAAAGGTGTCCCTGCCCACAGCAAGGGGTTGGAACGAGAAGGTCTTTAAGGTCCCTCCCAACCCAAACCATTCTGTGATTCCATGAAAAGCAGCAGCACCTGGGCTCTGAGCCTCTGCTGCCCTTCAGCTCCCAGGGCAGAGCCATCCCCACCAACTCCTGCTTTACAAGGAATTAAATGACTGCAGGAGTCACGGGGGAGAGTCTGCTGGACTTTAGGCTGGAAATCCCAAAGTTGTGAATGCTTGGAAAAGCCCAGCATCTTCCTCTTCACAGCAACACATTTTCATGGACAGATCAAACCTGCCCCTTCTCCTGCCTTTCCCCCTCCCCCCTGGCTGCAGCTCTCCCCGTTGCAGTCCCAACATCCCTAAGCATCTTCCTGAGCTGTTCCCTGCCAGTGCAGTGCAACCCACAGGAGCACAGCCCATGGTCTCCCAGGTCCCACAGCACACCCTGGGCGATGCACTGCGGGGCCAGATTCACTCTCAGTGTCAGACTGAATTGCTTCACAAAAACCCAACGTTTCACAATCTTCCTTTCAACCTCCCGGCCGCTGCTGCTACCCGATACCTACCCCAACTGTTCTCAATTAAAACATGACCAAAGACTTGACCACTCAGAATGATACAGATTATCATCAGCAGCAATAAAAGAAAAAAAGGGAAAATGCATGGTTGTTTTTCTTTTCAAAAGCTTTTAATAGGACACATTTGTTTTTGTCATTTGTAAAGATTTACACTCATTTTTTGTCTTTTTTTTTTCTTTTTTTCTTCTTCTTTTTTTTTTTTTTAAAAAGGAACATTTTAACCCAATTTTCCCCCATGAATACCACCTTTTGTTGCCCTGACCAAAAGACCTTGTTTTGGCCTATATACCTGATACAGTATAACAATATATTAACTATTAAATACAAAGTTCTATCATATATACTAGGTTGTTACGGACATTGCAATGGTACTGTGCCTACTCTAGTTACCTCGTGTAATAGTGTACATGGGTTATTATAGCCAAAGGGGCAGAAAAGGGGAGACTGGGGCATAGCCTAATTTACAATGGTAACACTTTTGTTTTCTTTTTATTTTTTGTTGTTTGTTTTTTTTTTTTCCTCCTTGAACACACCTGGTGCTGAGTGCAATCCACAGAAGTCAAAAACAGTGTTTTCTTTGCCCTCCTCCAAAATATCTACAGTACAAACAGCCTGTAACCAAGTTATGAAAAATCAGTTCTATGCACGAGGGGCTGCAAGAATGGAATTTACGTTTTCCCAGACATGTCTGCCATCTCTTTCTCCCCGTGTGTCAGACTGGCAATAGCAAAATATTCTCCTCCTACCTGTATACAGTAAATCCACAGTAGTAAAGTGCTGGTGTGCTTGAATGAGCTGGATAGCCATGCGACTACTTCACCATCGATAGGGGCTGGGTTTTGGGGGTGGGTGTTTTGTGTGGGTACAGTTCTCAAACAGTAATAGCACTGCAATATCGTAGAACTTGAGCTTAGCTGCTTACTTCTGAACACGACCTGGATGCAGGCTCTAAAACTAGGCTCTACATGTCGTAATACAGTAGGTCTGGCTCCAGGTTATGAAAAGAAACTTGTAGATAAGAGCTGCTTCTGTTGCCAAGATGCTACGCAGACTTTTAACAATTTCTCTATAGATTTCTACAAAAATATAAAAAATTCTATCAACATAACCATTCTACAGAATTCCTGTGGATTTTGTACATTTTGTTTAAAAAAGTCAAATTCTATAAAACCCCCCCAAAGGTATTTAAAATTATTTTAAGATTATTGCACACGCTGCAGTACATTTGTATTTGTCTTTCAAAAGGGCATCTAGAAAAAACTTATCTGGTTTAGAAAACAATCTATTTTACATGGATTTCTTTTCCTGAATGCATCACCATAGAGTATCTTTTATTGGCTAGTCTTTACTGAATATTCACGTATGATGTAAACTTCTTGTTACTTCCACAAACCTTGTCAATGGGCAAAACCCCAAGTATTGAAAATAGAAGAGCCTTTAGGCTTTCTGTTACATTTGGAGTTGAGCATTTGGATTAACATCACATCACTGTTTTGTGCCACGATTTCACGCTAAAATGTTCAGTGGATTTTTTGTAAGGAAGGATCTGTAGAGTAGTATCATTCCAACTATATGAACACAATCCTAATCAGGAAGGAACCAGGGTTGGCAATTTCAGTGGCCTAGCTGGTTTCCCAAATTATTTAGCACATGTGAAAGGAAAAGCTACGGCTCATTATGAGCGTAAACCCGAAAAGGGATTAGGAATATTTCTCAGGCTTAATACACTGTAATTTTATTATTTCCCTAAATATGATCTGGGGGAAGAACTGATGAAAGGTTTGTTTGAAATCATTGCTTCAGACGGGCTTAACTCTGAATTTGGGCTGGCATATCAAAGAGAGCGGCCCCTGTAAGGGCCCGTGTTGAAGAGGGGAAAAATGTCCCAGCCAAGAATTAATCTAACTGCAGCAAATAGTACAGAATGTTAATCCTTCCACTTCAAATACACTGATTGCCTGACTTCCTGCTGAAAGCCCTTACATTTCTCCAAGACATGTAAATCAATAGGGATTGTTTACAGAGTAAACGTCCTCAAGTGAAAATAAAGGGGGCTTAGGACCTCACATAGGCTGTTGGGTAGAAACAGCATCTTCTCCTTGTGTGTACACTTGAAGCTCATGCAGATACACGTGGTGGAGACAGTTTAATCTCTGAATGGATAAAGGGCTGTACATCAACATGTTGTAGTGATTTGAAAAGATCAGTAGTTCTCAAAGAAAGTTACAAACTCCCGACTGACAGAATTAGCACAAATCCTCCTCTTGCCTGTGCTGGTTCAGAGACACGATCCAGCAAAGCCTCATCCACGGGTGCAGTTTCAAACCTGTTACTATTGGCACACTTCAAAGCGTGCCTACAGTCTAATTTAGCCTACATCTTAATGTGATTTCATGGAAGTTGAGTGGAGTTAATGTCTGGTTTGCATCACTCCTGTGAGGAGGGGGAAGTGTCGAACGGGGCCAACCTCTCGTGGGTTTCAGGCTGTGCTGTCCAGTTTTACAGAGTGGTTTTTGCAGAGGGTATTAGCACAGGAGTAAACAGGTAATAACTGAGATGATTGACAAGGACATGTTATAAAGTAAGGACATGAATTCTGGTTTTATCTACTCTGTATCATGATGTTGCTGCTTAAGGCTTTTGATAGTTTGGAAATAAAATTACAGTCAGGGTCATGTAAATTAGCTCTAGCAGGGATAGCAGAATACCTGGCTATTTTACTGAAAATCAGCAGCCCTTTCAGTACCTGCAGACTTTCTTCTAGGTAATCTTTATAAAAACTTGCAGTAGGCCTTGACTCTATAGAACATAAGCACACGATTTTAATTTTAAAGAATTGCTTAAACACGGTCAACCTCAAGGCATTTTAGGCAAGAGCTCAACTTTAAACATGTGCTTAAGCCTGCTGCTATGCCATGTCTGCACCGAGTACACCCACTGCAAGTCCTAAACTTGGCCTCACTCCTTTCCACACGGTGCAGAGAGGAGGAGCTCCACTGCAAACAGAGGTGTAAAACTCAGCAAAATAAACAGTCCATCTTGGAGACACTGGAAAAACACCCTGGAAGTGACCACAGGCTTTTGTTGCCTGTTTCCTAGGCACGTATGAAAATGAACCATTGACATGATTTTGTGAGTTGCCAGTGGATGATCCATAACATCCTCTCATAATTCAGCATCATGTACTGTTAAATGGTTCTGCCCTTCACCATCCTCAGACACCTATCAGCATGTTGTACCTTCCTGGGTCTGAGCATTTGCTTTCACTCTGAATGTCAATTTTATGCAAGGTTGGAATATTTCGTTAAAAAATTGCCACTTCATTTCTATACTACCCAAACAATCTTTTTTTCCCAGAATATCATTGAAGTCCAAGGGGAAAAATAAATTACATTAAATAATCCTTTTTTACTGCTGACTGTGGGATACATTTCCTCTGTAATGCACTAATTGGCTACATTTTGTGCTTTGCAAAACAAAATGAAACCCAAATAAAACAAAACAAAAAAAAAAGAGAAGGGATTAAATATATATATTTTTTAGGTTAAAATATTCATAAAAACCAACTTTATCTCAGAAATATTCTGAGATACATAAAATAGAAGAAAATTAAATGTCTTTAGTCACAAAATGTACTACATCCCGCAATACTAGATTCAATTAATTTAATAAAATATAATATACATATAGATTCTGCACATTGTATTGCTTTTACCTAAGCAGAACATATGCTTAAGTAAGCGTGATATAGGTTAACCCCTCTTTTAACCAGCTGGTTCTTTAATCTTTCTTTGGAAATTTTTTACCCAGTGCCATTTTGGAGTACAGAGTTTTTTAATTTTTTTTTCTTTTTTCTATTACATGAAAGGAAGAAAACATTTGGCACCAACAGAAAAGTAACTCAGGGGTCCATTTCCGTTTGATCAAAGGAAAAGCTAGGAAGTGTCAACAAGTCTTTCTTTGGGGTAGGAGATGTTGACATACTGTCTGGAAGCAGCGAATCCCC
This sequence comes from Manacus vitellinus, assembly GCF_001715985.3. Lineage (NCBI taxonomy): Eukaryota > Metazoa > Chordata > Aves > Passeriformes > Pipridae > Manacus > Manacus vitellinus. The sequence continues at coordinate 6,696,885 of NW_021939798.1, read as the reverse complement.
TATATCCATCGAATCCTTGGACTCACAGGATGGAGCACGCCGCCTCAAGCAAACGTCTCCACTGGCAGGTGAGATGCTGTGAGGTCCTCTGGGTACCAAACTCTGCCCATCGGGTGGATCTATGGATATACAGGGAGGGCTCAGTTTTTTCTTCTGCCGCGTTCCTTGCAAGCCTTCCATTTCACTGACCACCTGACTTATGAAGCCAGAGGAGCTGGACGTGGAATGGTGCTGAGGGCTGTTTTCCATGGAACAAATTTCTATTGAATGTCTCCTTTGATCATCTAACCAAGAGGGCGGTTTTTTTAGAAGACCTTGGGTGTCTACACTGTGGTATTTCTTCAGGTCCTTCAGTGTCACGCTGCCAGTATTGCCTACGTTCCTCTTAGGAGTGAGAGGCTGACCCTCTGAACAGGCACTCGAGGCTGTACAAGTTTCTGAAGTGAAAGGCTCTGAGGAGCTGTTTATTTCAGATACTTCTTGGTCCATTGAATCTCCAGGGGTCTCCTGATACGAGTCTGCACAAGCACAGGATGCTGGTGCCTGCTTTGAAATATTATACTGATTGTGGGAATGCTGCTGCGTGTGAACGCTCACCCGACTCCATGCAGCCAACTCATTCGCTTCTGAGGGCGTCAGAGCCACTGGTGACTCCTCCTTGGGCACAGCAGGGACATTTGGGTCAGACAGTTCACTCACCTCAGTGTGGAGATTCTCCTTGCTATCCAGAGAGTCGTTCCTTATAGCCATCTGTGTCGGAGCGCAGAGGGATTGGGGAGGAGAGGAGTTGCCAGATGAGAGAGACAGACCAAACAAAGGTTAGTACAGGCATGACACAGCATTTACAGGGCACTCAGCTCTGCTGAGATACCTCAGCACAGACCCACCGACTCCTACAAAGACCTGTGTTGTGGGTTCTACCAACTCCCATCTTCAGAGATCTGCGGGTTTGTCCCTGTGTAAGTGACAGCAGAATCTGGCCCTTCACTCTTTGAAAACGGTTGACCTTGAGCTTTCTCCTCTATGGATGGAGGGCTGCAAAACCAGAATGCCCCCACCCAAACTCACACATGTTCTTGTTATGAAAGGGATGAAGTTCTACAGCAAAGCCCTTGATAATTTTAGCAGCCCAGATGCGAGGAGGAGAGGGAAGATGTGCAAGTGAGCCTGTGTGTATTCTCTTCTCTAGCTCAGGTGATGCTGTGGGCACAGAACAGGATCCCCAGAGCCAGCACACCAGAGCAACCACACCCTGTGCCACCATCAGGGTGACAGCCTGTCCCTGGCTTTGGTCCCTGCTGGAGCCACGACTCTGCACCATCTTATGGCAGGAGCAGGAAAAGCTGGAGTCCAAAGCTGGACTAATAATAATCTGCAAATATTTCAACTTATTCTGATGTTTAAGTTCAGGCTTCCTAAGGCACATTTTGCCTTGGCTGTCTGGAGCCATTCGCAGAATCAGTGCCTGCTGGCAGAGAGAACCTTGGGCATGTTTTGAAGGCTTTGTCTTTTCACTGCACTGCGTTCCTTGTCAAAAGGCTTTATAAATCAGACACATTAACTGGCCCTTAAAGGCAGAGTCTCGGTTTGAGAAGACTCTTAAATGATCTTAAAGATTAAAAACTTCACACAGAAATCTGGAGGAAATGCATACAGCTGGTCTCAGTTCTTTAGAAAAACTGTAAGTAGATGAAATTCCTCAGACTAAGGAATACTTTTGTGACAAATCACCCCAAAATGATCATAGAATTTATATAAAAATTGTCCCGCAAGGATCGTTTGAGCCAAATGATCTCTATTCAGCAAAGCTCTTGTCAGCTGCAGTGTGTTCATGTGTGCACAGAAACACCAGAGTCTATTGCTGCATCTGCACATCCCCTTTGTCAACGGGGAGAGCTGAGAGAATATTTAATATGGCAAACAGTTTTGTCCAATGTTGGTGAACCCTAGTTAAAATTTCACAGCGTAATACTGGCAACTAATCAGTCAAAGTGAAGTTATTCTGGTCTCCTCAGCACCAGTAGCTTTAGTGAGTGTTTGGGAGAAGAAATCACGTTCATATCCTGAGAACAGACACAGACCACACAAAAGTTGAATACAGAAGCAAAAAGTAATTATTATCATTACTTTTGCTTGCACACCAACCTGTGTTGCACACCACGACAGTATTAGTCACCACCAGCTCTTTCTTTGCCTATGATACAGGCATCTGTGGTTGTTGTTAGCAGTAACTGTTTGTACAAATGTTTTACTGGTTTGTTTGAAAATAAAAGGACCCTCTGCCATCCCAGTGGGGTGTACACCTGTAGTAGCCACAGCTTGGCGTGGGCTACACCTTGGATACACAGTCCTGGAACTACAAAATCAATATAGGTTTAACTTCAGGTAGAATTCCTCTGGAGAAAAGCTTTAGTGCAATGCACTGCCAAGGAGCATAATCCTCAGCAGGAATGTTCTCTCAAAGCATCCGATCCACTCATCTTCATCTGCGAGTGCATCGCTAATTGTCAAACACTCCGGAGTCTAAACTGGACGTTACTGTGGGGGCTGTGCTCGCTCTCCAGCACTCTGGAGGGAAAGGGAGGTTAAACACACAGGTTTTAATGCTCAGGGAAAGTGCACGGACCAGGTATGTGGTGGACAAGATTTATCTATTAGAGATTTAGGAGACGAGAGGGCACGAGGGGGGAAGGCAAAGAAGGAAAAGAAAGAAAAGAAAACAAATCAGAATTGCATGCAGTATATGTAACAATAAGGAAAAATGGGTACTGCAAACTAAAATGCTTTGCCAGTTTGGGCTATTTGATGTGCTGGTGAGAAATTAGTGGTGGCAATAAAAAAGGAGCCAAGCAGAGAGCAACTGAGCAAGCAGAAGAGCTGGGGTTGTAAAGGGAATTTTGCCTCTTTAAGGACTAAGTTTCCCAGTGGCTGGCCATCTAGATTGCAATTAACAGTAAAAGCAATATCACCAGGAACAGCCTTACTGCTCCCATTAGCCACACTGGTTGCTCCTTGCTGCTCAGGAGTAACCCAAGGCAAGTCCTCATGGGTCTGCCCGTGGATGGCATCTGCTCACTGTCCCAAAGCTTTCTGCTCTCTGAACTGTCACTCCAAGACCGTGCTCATGTCACTGCATGAGCAGGGAGAGGGGGGAAGACAATAAATTAACTTAAACATATGAAAAGCTTTAGAAAAAGAAGCCGTCAAAGATATGAACAAAATTGAACTGGAGAAGATGGTCAACATGGTAATTTATTCTGGCCAGATCAGTTCAAAAGGATGGGTCTGTTATTCATTAGAAAGCAAGAGAGAGTGGTTATGAACTGGAATCATGACATCAATTAGTATCCCCATTAGTGGTGATTGGGGTAGCTGGCCAGCCCTGTGCAAATGAATACATGCAAGGAATTTCTTATGTCAATTTAGTATTACAGACTAATGTAATTGTTAACCTTGGTACTTCACATTCATTTTTAGAGCTTAATGAATCAACTGTCTAATTTGTCAATGTTGATTAAAAGATGAAAGAAATGGGACTATTTTCATGCAGGAAAGAAATTGCTTTTGAAAAAATAGAACCGATCCACTTTGTGTATGTAAAATCAGGCATGAAACTACTGAAGAAAGCAGAGTTTTTGAATCAGATGTGCTTCTGGTCCTGGTCCAGCTGCACAATCAATGAAATATGCTTAAAAATGTGAGAGTGAAGCACAAGTTTAAGTATTTTACTAAAAAAAGATAAATTTAAACGTATGCTTCCAATCAACCAGACTGGAATCTTTGATTAGATCTCTTAGATCTTTGATTGAATCAGGATTTAAATCAATTCCAGGCAAAAACCAGAGATAAAACCAGTTGCAAAATAAAATGTGTTCTGTTTTGCATATACTCAAACTTTTCAAAAGCTCACAGTGGATGGAAAAATATTTTAATTTTCAATTCTCACTGTAAAGCCAGTATGCTTTCCATGATGGTTTTGCCTATGAGATAACCAGCTTCCATTAAACACTTCTCCCTCCTTGAGAAACCAGAGGAGTGAGAGGGAGGGTGGCCTGGGATGGAGCCTGCAGTCCCTGTGTCCTTTCAAGCACCGAAAAAAATCACAGCAGTTAAGAATTAGTTCCTCAACCCCAACGAGCCCCTGGGGAGCATTTGGCTGCATTTATGAAGAGGATTGGAAAAAAATAAAGTGCTAACAATGTGGAGAACATTTAGGCATGTTGCCAAAGGAGATGATACTCATCACGCACATTCTTTGGAGACTCCTGGACGGCTTTCAGATCAAAATCCATCAACCTTTTTGTTATTTCTGTAGGAGAATTACAGTTCTCCCGAGGTTTCTCTGTGAATCCCTCCCTCAATTTAAAGCACGGCTAACAGGGAAATGCACCAAATACGAAACCTCAGCAGGTTCATGATCAAGAGTCTGCTTACCTGCCTGCGGAGCAGCCTTTCAGCAGAAGGAGAGTGCACCTGCTGGGAAACCTGGGGCTTGCTCTCCCCCACCAAATGGCCATGAGCTCTTATGTGGTGAAAATGGTCTTTTGGAATCTGCAGGAGGGAGCTCGTGTCCGCCGGCTGCGACTGCACCGATGCCTTTGAACCTTGCGAGGGGGAGAAGAGACAGAAATGGGACATGTTCATCTGGGGGCCGTGTCTCAGCCTCAGTGACCTCCCTGAGAAAACTGCTCTGTTGCACCTTGGATCAGAAAGGCACAGCAAAACCACTGAATTCAGCAGCTGGCTCTCCACGACTGGGAAAAAACTCCCGCCTATCAATAAATTACTCCAGAATTGTCTATTATTTCATTTTTCTTGGCATTTCCCCCCGATACAACTGGGACTAGCTCCTGTTAAGAACAGAAGATTAGGAACTAGAAGTTCATCTGAACTGGCAATTCCTACATCCCTGCTTTAGGGCCAACAACTTTGCAGGCAGCTTCACCTCTGAGCACCGCAAGTATCTGACTTTGAAAGGCTGTAGGAGGTGTCTCTGTGCCTGATCCTACCCAGAGACCAACTGCTGGGATTGCCAAACCAGCAGGCACACTGGAAATGGAGTGAAAGGGAACGGCACCTGGCAGCTTTCAAGGCTGGTTTTACAAAGCCTCCCAGGAGAAGGAAACACATACTCTCCAGCCTCTTCTTGACCCTTTGTGGTTGCTGGCTACTTCTTCTAAAAGGTTTGAAACTCTGCGTGCTCCCCCCACACACAGGCTCAACATTTTTCAAAACAATTCATTTAACCTGGACTGCATCCCAGAGAATCTCATTTGTCCTGGAATCTTTCCCAGAACAACAGCCCCATTACGAAGGAGTATTCAAACAAATACCTCCTGCAAGTGCCAGTGTTTCTGACAACAAAACCTTCTCAGCTTGAAATATTATGGCTTAGTTGTGGTGATTTATTAGAGGCGCCTGGCACCTTTTGCTATCTTCACAGCACTTTATAATATTACAAACTGTAAACAGGTGGGGGTGACTTTCCCCACCCTGAAAAGAAGTGACATTGTAGGCAGAACAGGACAGTGATGCATACGTCAAAATTTGGGCACCTTACCCACCTCCCAGCACTTTGGCCCGCTTAAGACAATTGGAATTTCACCAGAAGGAGAAAAACACAGAAGGTTTAATTGCTTAATGTGGTTATAAGACATCAGCTTTACCTTTCCAAAATCCTGCATCTCAGTGGAACAGTTTTTCCTGTGGATTTACAAGGGTGCAATGCCTGCCCTGCCCAGCCAGGGCTGTCAGATGGGGCCAGTTTTCCAAGTTGGAACTGGGAAGTGAAATCTTGAAAAAGAAGGGACTTGGAAATTACCCACTTTCTGTTTGAGTTGATGTTGTTCTTGTTCAAGACAGGACAAATACCTCCCAATTAAGGGTCAAAAATGAAGCACTGGAAACTCCCTCTGTAGCAAACAGGATTCTTTTGTATGGTCAGGAATTTCTTGACTGTTACAGAGAACCATAAATTCTGGCTCAGCTGAAGGTAAAGGGAGATTTGCTATTGATTTCAGTGGGATTTGACCAGGATTTCAGATGCACCGTTTGCATTATGTGCAAACAGGTGCTTCAAAGCACAGTTCTTGACCTTGAAAATTGTGTATTGTGGCAGAGATTTCTCACAACTCCAGATTCATCTTCCTCCCTCGTGCCCACATTTTTTTTTTTGCTGCCGTTCAACAGTCGCTATTCATCCAAATTCTTATTACTATGCAAATTTCAACATCTTATTTCTAATCTGTTCAAATCTCCTACCATTCTGAACAGTGCTGAAATTACGTTCTGCTTAGAGGCTTTCAAATGACAATGCTTGTAAAAACTTCTCTGTCTTATCTGTGACAAATGTCTAAAATGATGGCATGTACAGACAAATTAAAGGTGGTTCCATTCCCTTACCAGCTGCAGGTAACCCCTGGCAGACAGAGTAAATGGGGGCACAGTGATAAGCTCTGGGAGGCAGCTGCAAGTACAGGTACAGAGGTGCAGGAAGAGAGAGCCCTCTGTACCTGCAACATGCTGTACCTAAGAATATCTCTGAATTTAGCTCTAAGATGTATATCCCAGCCATGCACACTGGGAAGAACAATTCTGCACTCTCTCATTTTTCCATTCATCTCACTTCCAGATCTCTCCAATTCAGTACATTTATGTTCATTTTACAGGCATTTGGAGGCACCATTTTTCCATCTTTCACAGATGTTCCTAGATAGAGCTTCCAAGACCTGCCAGAACAGGTACTGCTGCAAAAAAAACAGACTGGAGGAAATAATTTTTCTGCTGGGATTTCTGCTCTGGGGCCATAGATTGCTCAGGTGGGGCAGATGGAGCCCAGGCTGCAGGGACTGTAACCTTAGGGAATCAGGGAGGGGGACAACCAGCATTGAGCTGGGCCACTGTCACATTGCCAGAAAGTTCTGAGGAAAGGAGTTATCTTTAATATAGCTTGGACCCTGTAAATTGTAAGTTGTGGAGGGTCTTTGCAAGTTGTGGAGGGTCTTTTCAAAGCCAGGAAGGACACCAGGTCTGGACACCAACACCTCCCTGGAAACCAATGGCAACTTGCTACCTCCTACTGAAGAGCTTGGAAAATCCCAACTCTTGCTATATTGGAAAATCCTGCTCTGGCCCAGCTGACAGATGTGTACCTGACTGGGACTTGTGATGTGCTGGCTTCCTCTCGCCCAGGGAGGTAGGGCAGGGGCTGGAATAGGGCGGCTGGAACATGTAGCTGTCGTTTGGCAGGGAGTGGGTGCGTCCCACCGAAGGCTTTCTCACGCTCAGCAAGTCCTTGCTGGGAGACAGGGTCAGTGTGTCGTCTCTGGAGCGGAGGTCAGCCTGAGGGGAGGAAAAACAGTGAGGAAGGAGGACGGGACGGGGTGGGAAAGAGGAGAAGTGCCCAGAAACGCTAGCGACAGCCACTGCAATCAGTATGGCACGATGGGCATGCACATCGTCGGGATGCACAGGTTGCACGAATGGATCTACCAGGGCTATCCCCCTCCTTGGGAGTTGTCATTGAACTGTCACACAATGAACCACAGAAACAGAGGAAGCAACACTGTAGGGATAAACCATGACTATTTCAGGGATATGCAAAGAAGGCATCATGCCTCAAGGCCAGCAACGGTCACATGCTTGGCATAACTTTGATCCTCTGCTCCCTAGGTGCCCTCATCAGCAAGGCAGACTTTTGCAAAGGTGAGTAGTTTCCTCTTCTAACAATAAAAGAAAGGAAAACAAACAAATAAAACCCAAATACAAAAACTAGTTTACAAAAAATATTCTCTATTCTGGCTCCCAGCACAATTTTATTGGTTTTTCTTCTCACAAAATGAATAACTAACCCCATTTTATTGAAAGGGATATCTAAAACTACTGCTTCAGGGTGAAAGTCATTCTCTAATTAGAAGGGATCTAATGCAAGCGAGGGTTATTGTATATATGTTGACTGTGGAGTTTTTATAGCCAAAGTGTCTCTTGGAATGGGCAGCCCCAGAGGCAATATTGAATGGATTCAGGTCTCATTTCATAAGAAAATATCTCCATCCCAGAAATGTTCTTGAGTGTTATTGTGTTGGACAATATTAGCAAAAACGGAAGCAGAGTCATCTTCCCCATGTACTTCTAATGAAAGAATTATCTTATCTTTAAAAGGTCTCACTTGAAAAACACAGGAATAAGGTTGTCCCACTGTAGGCTGATACAGTATTTTGCTGATCATTTTTGAAAAACTTTAAATCATATTTTCTGAAAAATTTTCCCTTCACTCAGTGCATTACAGGTTTTCTGAAATCAGCACTGAGATTTTTTTTCGTCCCAATTTTATCCTTCAGTCACAAAAGGAAAATTTCACTATGGCATTTCGTTTGCACAAGAAACATGATGAGATTAAAAGGAATTTACAAAAAAGGAAAAAGAATGAGGAAAAAAAGAAGAAAAGGCAAAAAAAAAAAAAAAAAGGAAGACCACAGTTGTAAATTTAATGAAGGAAACGGATCTGCACTGTCATGCAGCATTTGTTTCAGTCCTTGGGAACCTGCTGATTTGGATATAGCTTGGATACAGCCTAGATAAGAGAGACTGCAGTCTCCTGATACAGCTCAAGGAAGGAGAGCAAAACCTGTTCTGGTAAAGCTGAGACTTTGGGTTTGGGAACCTCTCTGTCCCTCCCTGCCTTCCTGCTGAACAGTTTATGTTATTGAGCTGTCACTGCTTAGCTTAAAGCAGAAAAGATGGCCTGAAACCTGAGATCTCAAACTCAAACCCGTTTGGATCCAAACACGAGAACGTGTATTCGAGATCCCATCCAAACCCAACCCTTAATGAACCCTTGGGTTCATTGACAGGATCCAATACCACACTGGGCTCGTTTCCACTTTCGGATCATCTCGGGGGAAATCTCATGACTGAACTTCACGAAAAGCATTTTGGAATGGCTGCAAAACGGTCTCCCCAGTCCAGCTCACAGAGCTGCGGGAGCACATGACTTTTTGGTTCATTGGTAGTTTTGAAAAACATGTTGTTTTGGCTTGACTGAAAATCAAATCCAATTTTTCCTTGAACCAAAAAAAAAAAAAAAAGAAAAGAAAAAAGAAACAAAATCTCAATCCAAATCTATTTTGAGTCAAACAAAATATCTGGAGATACTTTTCAACTGAAGCCACGTCTAAATGAAGTGTAAAAATACTGCATTTAGAAGAGATTTCAATGAAAGTTTGTAGTTTTTCAGGAGTTTGGGCAACTGTTTTGATCAAACACTTCATTGGTATTGACACAAATTCACAAAATCTTTTGTTCAAGCTGGGTTTGCTTTTTTTGGAGGGGGGAGAAAAACCATCTCTCCTGGCTACACCCTTGTGACTTTGCAACGCTCTCAAACAGGTCTGTCTAATCTGATTCAAAACTAGAAGGGTTTCTCCTCTGTCCAACTCTCCAGACTAATTTGGAAATGAAAAGTCTCATACAAGAAGTTAAATGTAGTTTACAAAATCTTTTGCACATGATGCCATGAAGCATGATGGGAAATATTGTCACGGTTTAAGAGATGTTTCCCAAATAAGTGCTAATTAGGATGGCAGTCAACTAGTATGGCAGAAAATCTATGAACAACACAAACATCCAAAGGCAGGTACATGAACAACAACAAAGGAAACAAGAATGATCCAAAAATGTTGGGAAAGGAGTTATGTCTATTGTACAGCAGAAAAAAAGCACTTGACTGCTACACATCTAAAAATGTCTAATGTTTCAGAGAGGAGATGGTTAAGGCAGGGTTCAAAATACTGGTTATTTCAGTCAAAAAGACACAAAGTAGTCTGAACATTTTTTTTTTCCAGCGGGGTGGCTGCTAGAAAGAATTCCCAAAACAAGCATCATCTCGGAGAGATCCCCATCTGATATTCGTAAAATAAACAGTCTGGTACCAATCATGCAAAAAAGCCTTGTGGTGCCTGTGTTCATAAAGACAAAAATCCATTACAAACCGAGGGGTTGGAGCTGACCCCTCAGCAGAGGACACGAGTCATTAGCTCATGGGTGTCTCTTCACGCAGCACCACTGATTTGTTTCAGATGGGGAGGAAATTTCAACCTTGACGCTTTCCAAAGCATTTTTTTTTTTTTTTTACTATTTATTTTACTTGCAGAAAACACATTGTTTATACATAAGACATCAAAGGAAAAATAGCAATAACTACTCGTTCCTTGCAAGGAGCCAAGTTTGTGGACAAGAGTGATAAAACCCAGGACCTAATGGCATTAAGGACAACGTCCTGTTCAGGGGGAAAAGGTTGGTGCTATTTGGGAAAGGGCTTAAGCTGAAAATGCCATTAGGCAGGTGTAGAGAAGTGGGAGCAGTATTTCGAACCCTGTAAACATCAGACTATACAGCGACCAGTGTATGTACATTGCTTTCCAGAGCATTAAGTAAGTGTGTGTTAATGTCATCAGGAAAAGAGTCATCCGTCAGAGCTAAGGACCAGGACTTTTCAGAGAGAATATCTGACGTCAGAGACAGAGCCTCCATCTCAGCTAGAGGGATCTAAAGGGAGAGATGATTAAACATAAGAAACCAGGACACAAATCTTTTGGAAAAGAAAATTAAAAAAGAAGTATCATAATCTAAATATTTCTAGACACTAAAGCAATATCCCTGCGGTGGGAGAAGCTACATCATGCACATTGTTACCAGGGACAGAACATTAAAGAAATGAAATATAATACAGAAATGAAAAAAAGGAGTGGGACATTCATACTTCAGTGCTTACCAATGATCTGGGAGGGGGTTTAAAACCGTACACTAATGCTAGAATTGTATTTTGCTGTTCTCCTGTCTACATGAAGAAGCAAAAGTCACATTACTTTCATACTAGAGAGATTTATCCTCTTGGCTGTGATCAAATACAAGAAGCTTCAAGATCTGGTTTCTCTGAAGTTGTTTCCCCATAATAACCATGCTGCTTTCTTGGCCTCTAAGCTGAACTTGTCAAGTCTGCAAAGATTCCCCAACAGCAACACCATTTTGCAGGTGGGACATGGAGTGTGCCTTTCCCTGTGCCCTGGGGAGAGTGCAGGGACCTCTCCCTCCCCGAGAGGTAGGTGGGACTACAATCAGCTTCCTGATGGCAAATCGGGGCAGGGGGAAACTTAAGGCTTGATTTTGGTTAGCAAATGCCTTCCTGGTGCCTTCAGTGGGTTTTGGCTGGTTAAAGAGCCTCCAGTGCCTGGGTAAGCACCAATAATTGCCCTACTAAAACAATCCCTGCATCTTTCACTCCCCAAATAACCCCCAGCCCTGGCCTCAGCCACCTCCTCCAGCACTGAGCAAACCCAAATTGGGAACAGGCACTGCATGGCTGCACTGATTCTGTACCAATGCATCTTGCACAAACACATCCCTACTGAAGGCATTCAAGCAATTAATAAAAATCTTTATCCAAATATTGATGAATCTCTCTCCCTCGACACAGTGGCCTTCTTATAAGAAATGTGAAATGCCATTTCAGACTTTGGAGAAAACGGGGGAAAAAGGGGACTGCTGCATCTCCCCCAGGGCAGCATCTCTGCTGCTCAGCACATATAAGAGGGGATGTCTGCCCTGCAATGGGCTCAGCCCTCCCTAAATCCCCTCCCCAGGTGCATGTCTGAGGCTGGTGCTCATGGCACTGGGGATGGCATTTCACCAGGTAACCTACCGACCTGGCTCATGTTCGCAGGGGCTGCCTGCTCTGGGCAAGTCCCAAGTGCTTCCTTTTCACATTTCTCGCTGTGCTTTTTTTTTCCCCCATCCTCTACGCTTGAAAAGTCTTTCAGCAGCAATATATCTTCCAAGAGAAACCACAGAGACCCAGATCTGTTGCACTGAAGTTGTCAAAGGGCTGGGTTTTCTCACTCTTAGAAACGGCATCCGTGGGGCGAAACAAACCCAGTGATGAGTGAGCCTGGAGAGGCTCAAAATTCAGCTGAGATAAGTAAGAGGGTCGGGCTCCTCTCATCTAACCTTGGCTTTGATATCTCCTCTAACACAGTCATCTGCTGGCAATGGATGAGAGAGCTGCTTTGGAGGAGCTCCTGATTTCATACCAGGCTCCCTGAAAAAGCACCACTGCAAAAGCTGCCAGCCCGAGGACAGTGATCCCTAACAGGGACCCACTGACTGGAGCCAGGAAAAGGCTGTGCAGGAACGTGGTGGACACCAGCAGCTCCTGCCCACTGGAGCTTCCCTGCTGGGAGCTGCTATTAATCAGGTTGCTTTCAGCAAGTCCCAGCACTGCTCTAAATTCCTGACTTGCCTGAGAACATGACAAATGGTGTGAACAGAAAAGCCAAAATGTAAACAAAACATCACCCCCTTTCAGCCTCCCCAAACCCAAAATTGAGTTCGAAGCCGTCAAAACATTTTGTTGGAAACATTCAACTGATTTGTACGGGTTTTAATTATAGAGGGGGAGCAAAAAAAAGCTTAAATTTTAAAAGAAAAAGGCATTGCAAACTGGAATGCTATATTTTTTCATTACGAAAATGTCAAAACAAAACCTTTTTTTTTTTGCTGCAGCAGCACTTTCCAGTGAAAAATGTTGTGACAAAAAATTTTCAACCAGCTCTCGCTGGGTTTCCTACTGACCCTCTGCCTTCCCTGCCAAAACTACTGTCTCTATTCCTCTGGCAATTCTTAGAGGCAGCCACTTCCTATAGCCTAATAGACTCTGGAATGCGATACAGAGCAATCAGAGGGAGACATGTTATCCTGCTATATAAAGATCTGCAGTAGGATTTCATTTTACCTAAGCTTGTTCCTTTCCTCTAATGAACCACGGGGTTGGGTAATTTAGAGTGTCAGTGAGCTCATAAATAAGCACACTGATTTAACAAGAAAACTTCTGCTATTTTTAGCCAGAAAGGGGGAAAAAAAAATAGATCAAGAAATACAGAATTTGCTCAATTCCAACTGCAGGAAAAAATAGGTATGCTTGAATTATTATTATGGTCACTGCTGTGATTTAGGGAAAATATTTGCTCCAAAGAATAACACACTTGAGGAAAGTAGGTATTTTATTCTAGGAAGTAAATGAACTAATTTTAAACAAGTATTCCAGTTCAAGAAAGCGCTGGAGCACACGATTACTGAAGTACCTCATTAAGGGCTGCCTCCCCTCCTAAATTCAATCTAGATCAGGGATGAGGATCTAGTTTACAGTGACCCATTTGCAAGAAGCCGCTTTAGGAAAAATCATTCAAAACTGGATTTTCATGCAGTATAAGTAGGCACAAAACAGAGATCATTTGATGATCCCCAGCAACTCTGCTCTGGGAAGACCTCACGCTGTGCTCCAGGCTCTGCAGATGTGCCCTGACATTGCTGTGGAGCCCTGCTTAAGGCAAGAAGCCAAATACGAGAACCTCACTGAAGGATGGAGATGGGATGTTGTACATTTTCCCTCCAACACCCATGAACTATAAATCCCAACGAAAAACTTCTTACTGTGTTGACAAGGGAAACTCCAAGCCTGTACTCTTGCTCTTGCACTGACACACAACATCATAAACCAAGATATTATCTCAACTCCCGCAGAAAAATCCAAACCAACTTATGCTTCAAAATCCCTGTGACCGCATTACACAAAGAACTTTAACTCGCTATTAAAGGTCTCAGTCAAATTGAGTTCGGATGGAGACTTTGCAGGAAATTAGATATATTAACCTGGTTCTCAGAGTTGTAATATTCGGGAGCTGGGAGGGCATAATGATGGCACACAGAGCCTGACAGGTTGTCCATCAGCTTCAGCTCTCCTTCCAGAGATTCCTGGATCAGCAGTGATATGGTATCAAACAAGTGCCTTTCCTAGGAGGGGTGGTGTGTAGCATGCAGAGAGAGAGAGAGAGAGAGAGAGCAAGCCAAAAGGAGAGAGGAGGAAAAAGGCAAGGGACAGAGACAGAGAGAAAAAAGGACAGTGTATCAAACCCAATGAACAAAAGGGGGAAAAACAGAATAGAAGCAGGGAAAAAGGGGTGGAAATGTTCAGGGAGAACGGCAGTAACAGAAACAACAGGACAGGAGAGATGAGGCAGGGGAGGAGAGAGAACAGTGCAGTAATATCACGGTGAGCAGAGACAGCTTTCTCAGACGTTACTAGAGACGGGGTGACGGCGGCTGCTCCCGCTCAGGGCCCTCCTCGGGGACAATCTTGCTCTCAGCAAACACGGGCTGGTCACTCCCGGGACCTGAGCAGCACAACGGGGCAGGTAGAGCAGCATCTTCATACTCGGTGCTGTGAACTTCTACAGGACACTACTGCTGTAAGGCTTCGAGACACATGGTCCAGAGCCCCAGGACCTAATACTTGACACCTAAATCCATATCCAGAGGGCACATAAATTAAAATAACCAGGCTAGAAGAGGAGCTGAGCATCCTGCCCATGAAAGCTGCAGCTGACCAGGACGGACGCACGTCAGGTCACTAATTCATGTGCCAGACATGGGTTGAGGTGCCTCAGTTGTCCTGGCCAATGTCAAACCAGCTGGCCACAGCACAGACAATGCGAGGTTGTACAGAGCAGGGTCTGGCTTTTGCAGGCAGCATGGGAGCGATTTAAGGGTGCACCTTCCATGTGGGGGATGCCTACTACATACAATGAGATGAGGACTGTCGCTACAGTCAAACAGCACACGGTGCAAAAACCCCAGGGAATGGGCAAGCAAAAGAGCATGCTGACCACGTGTCCTTGCAGGGTCATGTCCTGGGAATTGTATTCCTCTGCTATCGTGCTCAAGCATCAGATTCGTCCTGAAGATTTTGGCTGGGAGAATAAATAGGCAGAATAAAATCTCCTGGAGATTTTTGAGGCTTCTGTTTGAGGGAAAGAGCAAGAAACACACTCTGGAGGTTATGACTTAAATAAGCCCTTTCCCAGGCCACCTTCATAGAAAGCAGGTCTAACAGACTGCAAAGTGAGGGCATTCTCACTGACTTGTCTTGCAATTCTACATTTTATCTGTTTTGCCAGTGTAAGTACTGGTGCAGGACAACAGGGCCAAGGACAGTCTGCCAGTACTCTGCTCAACATGTGCAACAACAGTTGGGATGTGTTGTTTCTTCCTAGAGGACGTAGTAAATCTGGATTTCCCCACATTGCCCTGAACTTCTTTTTCTTGTGCCAAAGAGCAGCTTTGGACTCTGTCTCAGACATCAGAGGCTCTAATGGCACCAGAAATTTCCAGTAGCTTAGGAACTGAAACAAAGCTAAAGCAGGGATTTACTCTTTTTCACCCTTGGACTAAAGATCACAAATGAGTTTTTCATGCATTAGAATACTCATTAGTCCACCCCAGGCTGAGGCCAAGATATGCTGTTGTGAAATCATGATGTAATAAAAACTAATGAGGTCTGTGTAGAGTTTAACCCAATTTGCAATCAGCTAAGACTAAAAACAGGTTGGACTGTATTTCTTGTGTAATTCCACCTCAGTGCCCTCCCAAAGGACCTGTCTGGGGCTTGACCTCACCTCTCATTCCTCAAACCGAATCTTCCTCCAAAAGCCACGCTTTAGGGAGACTTGGTGCAGTTCACAGCAGCTCCCACATTACAGCCCTGTTCTGGCACTGCTCCAGCTGGTGAGAGTTCTGCCACCAGCTCTGGTGAGCTCAGGTTTGAGCCTCTTCTGGATTATTCTATTGTTAAAAGAATCTTTTCCTACAAGACTGACTGTGGGGATGGATTTTAAATTGAGGTTACATAAAACAAATTTAATACTGAAGCAAAGATTAGCCAAGTTTTATTCCTCTTTTATGTTGTGGTTCATGGTCTGTATTAGAAAAGCAAACACATTATGCTCATGATTTTGCTATCACAAAGGACCCAGTCAACACTCTGGATCAGAGCAAATCTGGAGTTAGCTTTGAATTTGGTGGCTTGGGCACACCTCCAGAACAAATTGCAAAGCTCTCTACCTCTGAACAGATGCGTCAAGGTGGTCTGGAGACCTGCTGGGGTCTTTTCCCTGCAGCATCAGCTCCCACACCACGCAACACTCAGTCAGCAGACAGTGAGGAATACAAGCCCAGGACATACAGTACACCCCTCCTTCATTACCAACTCGTGCATGTCTTCCCCCAGAAAATATGCAGGTCAAGCCCTCTTCACCCTCCAGCCAAGGTTCTCACCATGTGGTAAGCTAAAGAGAGCTGAGAATCCACCTTGATTTGCATGGGATTGGTACACCCTCGGGGGCTCTCGGGTCTCTCTCCACCGGTGTTGCCTGTCCATGCAAAGATGTCCGAGGGGCTGTGTTGGCCAGGGCTGATTGTCTTCATTTCCATCTCCAGTTCTGCCTCGAGCTCTGCCTCCTCCTTCGCCTCCTTGTTGCTCTCCTCCAAGTGCTTCATGAGCACAGCGATCACCACGTTCACCAGCACAAACTGGGCCGTCAGCACGAAGGAGACGAAGTAGATGGGGGAGATGACGGTGTTGTAACAGGTGGACTCCTGGTCACAGTCACGCAGTGTGTCCTGGAAACAGGGGGGGAAATGGTGGAGGGATGTGAAGAGGTTCCAGCAGGGACCTCGGTCTGCTGTCTGGCCACCTGGCTGCACCTCCTTTCATGAAGAAAGCTGAGAAGATTTGGCAAATTTCAGGTCTAGAATAGCGATATACTTGCCGATGAAACCTTAACATTTACCTTCATTATCCCATTCCAGTTGTCTCCTGTGGATACTCGGAAGAGAGTCAGAAAGGCCATCCCAAAGTTCCTGAACGTGGCGTGTCGTCCCAGCCCCTCGCAGGGGTGTGTGTCATCACATTCTGTGGGACCAAGCACAGCCATGAGACCACCACTCACACACCACTCCCACCCCTTCCACCGGCACGGGAAGACTCACCAAGGTCTCCAAACAGCTCCACTCCAAGAGCTGCAAATATGAAAAACAACAACATGAAGAGAAGACCCAGATTCCCCACCTGAAAAGAGAAAAAGAAATGGGGGGGAAAAAACACAAAAAAAGAACATTCATTGACTTTTTTGTTCCAGACCTGTTTCTTGCTGTATTCTTTAATCCAAAACTTAAACTGCTTCAGGGGAAAAATGACCTCAGTGTGAGGACTGTATCTCAGACTGTGCTTCGGAAGGGAAATGTGATTCTCTAATGACAGTAAAGATAAAATGATTAGCATTCCTCTGCAATAGGAAATTAGCTGTGGGCCAGAGGAGATCTCGTTTGATATGGCAGTGGGTTACCTGCGGCAGTGCTTGCATCACGGTGTCCAAGAGGGCTCTCATCCCCACAGCCATCTTCAGCAACTTCAGCACTGCAGAAAACACGTTCGAAATATGGTAACGGCAGCGTTAGCACAGAGGCACAAACCCAGCCCCTCTCCTGGGAGCCACAAATTATAGGAGGAGAAATGTGAAATCATGTCAAGTGTTCTCCATTAGCTGCTACAGTCCCTGGCCTTTTTACATCGCTCCTTGTTGCTTGGATACTATCAAAATCCTGTGAATAGCAGCATCACCTATCCTGAGACTTGAAAAAAGTGTTATCATTCTGCCTGGCGCTTCCTTTCCCCACTTTATCTGCGTTGGACTCATCTCCTTCCTCTGGTTATCATGAGCAGTTACTTTCCCAGCCCTGGGGCTACTTTCCCACTTCCATAGGCTACCCACTTTCATACATGATTCACTGAGGAACTGATTTACACATCTCTTCCAGAAGGTTGCATTTCCAACTGGAAAACGCATGTATTTTTAATTCTGAAAGGGATCCAATGCACTTTTCCCACCCCCCCCTTGAGACACAGAAGCATTTAATTTCTCCTCCAGCTCCTTCTTTGCTTAGGTGAGGGCTGCAATCAGAACAATTTTCCTCAGAGCACAATACCCTTCAGGATGGCCTGGCAGTACTTCATTAAGGGCCTGAGCACTCACATTTTACAATTTCATCATTTGGCCCTGAGACCTCCCTGTTCTGAAAAAATCAGGCCCTGCAGAAGCTGGCTCCCCGACTCGGGTACGTGTTGCTACACGTCTGAGGGGACAGATGGATGCAGAGTGACAAGGCAAGCTTTGTCACCAAGTGGTGTGATGTAAAGCCTCACGGGAAATTAAATTTATTAGATGCTTGTCTTTTAAAGCCAACGTACTCAAGCTTGTGTTCTCTAATCCCTGTTAGAGATGACTTTGATTTGACTGGCATCATTTTCCCAGGTATATCTCTGGGAGTTACAGCCACAGTAACTTCTCCTTCATTCCTAAGCTCTCAGCTTTTCAAGTCCTCTTAAGAGAGAAACACATGGTCAGTTGGCTCAGCTTTTTGGCTCCTTGCAAGTATTTTCCCCCATTGTTCTTTTTATTTGTTTACAGCCTGTTGATGCCAGAACTATGCACATCATGATGGGGATGTGCCCCAGGACTGTTTCCCAACGCTTTAACTCTCTCCTGGTGGGGACCCCGCACCTCAAACACAAGTCAGTTCTGTTTTATTCCTCTCACCTCGAGCAATCCTGAGAACCCTCATGATTCGGATAATAGTGGGGTTAATTGGTAGCGAAGCGTTCACCTCGATCTCTTCCAAAGTGATGCCCATGATAGACAGCAGCACGATTGCCAGATCTAATTGGTTCCATCTGGAGACAACACAAAACGAAGTTTAACATCTACTAAGAAGCTGGCAAGGGGAGGTAGCTTGCTTCACACGAATTCCAGTCATTTCAATGGCTCGAGCACTCAAATGAATCTGCAGCATTTTTCTGAGGGTATTATACAAAAGCAGTTATGTTATGAAATCATTATAACTAATGCATCTCATTAGAAAACCAGCCAATTCCAAAGATATCCTTGACTGAGGGGAAAGAGAAACAAAAGCTGGGCAGTTTTCTACCCAGAGGCTGCAGACCTCAGGGGAGGTGCTGTGGCATCTCTCTGGCCACTTCTAGACATGACACTCGTGGACCTCAGCGTGAGATTTGCCCCAGAAAGAACAGGACCCTGGGTCCAGTCCTTGCAACAAAAATCACACTGGGTAAAGGAAAGACCCCAAGGATTCGTGCCAGGCTGGAGAGAGATTTAATCCCACCATGGACACACGAAATATGGGGAGAGGGGTGGAACAACACACTGGCTGCTGAAGGGCTCCTGTCGAGTCCTGCTCAGTGGTGTGCTCTTGGTGTTAACATTGAAGAAGTCAAAAATGGGAGGAGAAAGATTCACCAAGGACATAAAATTTGTATTTGTGAGGTAAGAGAGTGAAAATCTAGATAAAGACACAATTTCATCCACTGCTCCACATCTTCAAAAGAAAGGGTCCCTTTTCTCTTTCATTATCATTCAGGGCAAGATTCTGTCTCTTGGCATAAATTTTGTCACTTCAGCAGGTCCTCTTGACTATATGGACATGCAACTGGTGTGAGAAGAGAACCAGCTGGTCAGTGTGAGGTCTCTGTTTCATCCACTCCCAAGGGCCAAAGTGGTACAATCCCTCTCCTTGGCATGCACGATCCCTTCTCCGGCTCACATCCCAAGCCTCCACCTACCCAGCTTTCAACCAGTCACACCACAAAGTGTTCACACATAGCAGACAGACACCACGGGGCAGACCATGGGAATTCAGGATGCTAAATGTGGGTGGCTGTCTCCGGAACCTGCTGCTGCCCCCGTGGGCACGACGGAGCTTTTGTTACCTGTCTTGGAAGAAGCGACGAAACCCAAAGGCAATAAGCTTGAAAACAGACTCCAGGACAAAGATAACGGTGAAGATGTAATTGCAAATCTTCAGGGCTTCATCAAGAACCTGGATGTGGGCACAGCATTGGGTTAGACA
This sequence comes from Manacus vitellinus, assembly GCF_001715985.3. Classification (NCBI taxonomy): domain Eukaryota; kingdom Metazoa; phylum Chordata; class Aves; order Passeriformes; family Pipridae; genus Manacus; species Manacus vitellinus. The sequence continues at coordinate 6,677,073 of NW_021939798.1, read as the reverse complement.
TTAGCTCTGCAGAGGGGCTTTGCTGCCTGCGAACCTGAATCTTCTGTCACCAGTTACTCATTTCCAAACTACTGATAAAAGTCTCCAAACGTGGACTCTCTCCGATGATAAATGTCCCAGGGATAGCATCCCAGGAGGGGCTAGCACAGACCCAAGGCACAACCCCAGCTGGGATTGCTGGGGTGAGCAGTAAGAGCTGCTGCATTTGCAGGTGTCAGCAGCACAAAACCCCTTGTGCTTTCTGCAGAAAGCTGAATTTCATCCCACTTGCTCGTTCATGCAAGCACTGGCCAAATGACTCCTTTGTGACAGCCTGCCATTACTCCTCACCTTGAGCTTTTGGCAAGGAGCAGGAGAGAGGGATGGCATGCCAGGAGGAGCAAGTGCCTTGTGTTTTCCCCTGCCCCCCTTCCTCTGCAGAAGTCAGAGCCTGGCCATTAATCCAGGTGCACCCTGGCTGGGACAACTCATGCACAGTCAGGCATTAAGCCTTCTCAGAGATGATTTTATCCCCAAAAGCCTTGCTCATGAAGGAGCACTGTGGTCACAGCATCCTCTCTGGCCTCTTAAGTGACGTGCATTGAATTTCTCATAGCTGGCAAATGGAACAGTAATAACTGTCCAGGACACTGTTAGGGAATGCAGGAGATGGGAACAGAGTGCTCTGAGACCAAAACCAACACTTGCTGATCCCTCCATGGGAGAAACCATAGCAGGAGGGGTTTAAGCCAGGCACTCTGCCATCATGTTACAGTTTAGTTTCAAGCATCCACGGGTAAAAATCACCTCACCTGCCTGACAAACACAAACCCAAAGGAAGCCGTGGCTCTGAACTCATACTGCAGAGCACTTGGGCTCCGCAGCAAATAAGAAAATTCATCTGGCAAAAGCAGATAAATGTGCTTGAACCACCTCTATGCACTGTGCATCCCCCTCTCTGTGAGCAGCTGCAGCATCCCTGGTTGGTGTTTCATTCCCAGGGCATCCCAGTGCATCCCATCACCAAACCCTTTCAGCACCAAGACACCGAGCAATTGTTATATTTGGATATAAAGCTGTCTGGTACATTTAGCCTTTAAATGTCTTCAGGATCCCAGCCATCCATCACCCAGACCAGAGTGATTTCGAGGCCCCGACTCAGCAAGACTCAAGTATGTTGCGTGGCTCGAACTGTGCTGTCACACCAGCACAGCCCAGGCTTGGAGTTATTACCCAGACGCTGCATACCAGAGGCTTAGAGACAAAATGTTATTTTCCTTAAGAAAATAAAAAACAAAATCCCGACCAACATTTTTATAATACAAAAGATGTAGCTGCAAAACGACTGCGGTAAGACGCACGCTCTAGTGCGACTCCGGTCCAGGCTCCTTCGCCAACAACCTTTTTCATCACCAAATGACTGAATCACGAAATGAGCCTTCCAGGGTATTTAAAGGTGACCTGAACAGAAAAAATAAATTGGGCTTGCTTCCTTTCGCTTTTGGTTTCTTTATGATAGGCTGGAGGATATTTCCCCCCGTCGTTTGCATGTTTTAGTTGTTTGGGGTGGTTTTTTATATTAAGTATTCAAGTCCTGTCTAGTCTTAGAGAATATTTCCTCCCATTGTGTGTTATATTTATTCATTCTGAAAGTGGCTAATAAAAGTAAGTACAAGTTATATGGCAAAGGCAGCTATTTCCATTTCATTCTTATGCACAAGAGACTTGACATCCCAGGACAGGCTGTTTTTATTTTCACAGCATGAAAAAGACCCAGGAACTTAGCACACTAATATATTAAAATGTACTTAAAAGATCAGAGTGGAATGCAATGCCTGTGAAAATCGGGTCCTATGGGACACTGGGGATTTAGAAGAAACTTTGCAAAAAGAAACATTTCACAGATTCTTCTATTCTTTTTCCTCTTTTTTTTTTTTTCAGGGGGAAAACCTAAGTAAAATGGAAGATATCAACGATGATCTAATCTAGCAAAGCAAACAAACCTGCTCCCATCCTCATTTTCAAAGCAGTTTGCTTGCACTTAAACTAGAAAGGAGAGGTGCAATGGGATCCATGCACCAAAAGCCATAGATTGAGCTGGAAGCCAGCTGTAGGACGGGTACACTCCATGGGTAAAGGGACAGCTCAGGCATGGTGAATGGGGGTTCTGAGGTCTAACAGCAAAACTGGCCTTGACTCAGCCCATCAGCACATCCCACCACGGCCCCGCATGTCCCCCTTGGCCGACCCAGTACCTTTGGCTGCTGGTAGTGCTCCATGGCCATGGTGATCACGTTGAGGCCAATCACGCCGGTGATGAACAAATCCAGGTAGTGGCTGGTGCACATCTGGTGGATCAGGAGGCGGAAGCGGGAGTAATCCGAATAGTAGGGCTTACACTGTGCTTCTGCAGCGGGGAGGAGGAGAGCGGAGAGGCACGTCAAGTCATTTCTCTGCGTCTTTCTGAAGCCAACGCACCCTCACTTTCCAACTCCAGGGACGATAAATTCTAGACCGATTACAGCAGCATGCTGTCTTTTTTACTTCCTTCTTTTCTTGCTGCCATGTTACCATTTCTTATACACAGCAGGGCTCCCGTCATCTTACATCCATTAAATATCTTCAGTGGGACATGCGCTATACTCAGCCTTGTGGCATCAGGGATGAGGTGAGCTGGTGCTGCTAAAGAACACTTTTCCCTATAGGGAAATTTAAGTTAAACCTAAATTAAAACAACAATTTTTGTTTCTGCTATAGTAAAAGTCCCCAAAGTATCTGAAAACCCAATTAACGGCCAGATGCTGGGGATAGATTTTACTAACAATGCCTTAAAAACACGGGCCATTGAGTTCGCGGTGGTCTTTGAAAGGGAAGGAGCTCAGGCATATTATGTTCTTTCCAGTAAACTATAGAGGGAACAAAATTCAACACTTTGGCTGTCAAAGCCCTGAAAAATGGTCCATAAAAATACCAAGGAAAGTTGATCAGTCAGCCCTAGTGATCAGAAAATAACGATTCTCCACTTAGACAAGATTATCAAAGTACATATTTCACTGTTCAACTCATCCCCGTGTTTGGCTGCCTCAGGGATGACACATGCTCTTTAGACCCTGAATGTTCCTAGAGATAAACTAATTTACTCACCTAATCTCTAATGAGGAAATGCCAAGGCTGAGTATATAATTCAGTACAATTTTCAAGGAGGCATTATAATGCAGATTGAAGTGGAAAGGACTGTCTTGAATATGTCAGAGTATAATATTACTCTCATAATTAGATGATCAACTGGTTGTGAAAATTATTGAGCTGTAAGAATTACATGGTTGATATTTAGTGCTGCTGAGCAAATGTACATTTTGATACATTATTTCAAGAAAAAAAGTTGGGCAGGATAAAGCCAGGAAGCACAAGTTTGGGTTGCCCTCGGGGAAAACTAATTTTAGAAGATTAAATTTTGCCTGGAAATAGAGTTCACTTTGTCAATAGCCAATGACATTGCAATCGAACCCATAGATTTAATGGTTTCATGTGCTCCCTGCTCCATAACAGGATCCTGAAAAATAGGAGTTTTGTTTTTTCCATAGAGACAGACCTTTCCCTTCCAGCCCAGGGACAAGAGAGAAAAATCACTCAGCAGTTTTATTCTGTAGGGGTTTGGAAGGCCCAAAATTCTTTTCAGTGTCATCAAATGAAAGGCAGTATTAATATTCACTTTCTGATCTGCAGTGGGCTTTAGGTGATCTGCACCTGAGTGCTAAAACACAATATTGATGAAAAGGTCTGTAAAATTAATTTTCATACTGAATCTATTGAGTGCTTATGAAAAAAAAGCAGACTGGTAGCTGCTGACTCATTCATAAGACTTTGTCAGATATCTCAGAATCTGCATAAATCTCCATAAAGTCAAGATATCTCGATCACATTATGCTAAATTATGAGTAGCAAATTAACTAAAATGTTTGAATACAATTAGGTTAGGAATAGGACCTATTTTTACGAACCAACTTATCATCTCAGAAAGAAACACCATCGTAATTGGATCACTTACTTCTTCTACATTTATGTATAATTCACATTCAAAAAGAAAAATGTCAGTGTTTCTACCTTTTCCTGCAATGGATTTATTTATGAATAATTACACTGGAATTCAATTTTTTTTCTCAGCTTTGACTGACAGGTAATTCCAAATCCTACAGAATAGCACCGATGTGGTTAGAACAGAGAAAGGATTTAGAGAGAGGTTGTAAATGTCTCCTGTGCAGGGCTCCTGCACCTGGATTAGCCAGTGCATGACCTTATAAGCAGGGTTGCTAATTGTTCAGATATCTGCAAAGGCTTCCCCCTCTCAGCACCCCCTTCTCCCAAGCTTCCTTTCCACCTCTCCCAGCTCATACCCGCAGCTTTCCACAGCCAAACGTCCCTGGATGCTGCTCTCGCAGGCGCCCTTGCAGCCTTCCAAAATTACCAGCTGTAAATGTTTCATACTTCCCCGTTACCTTTGTTAAGAGGGGATTTGCCAACCCTGTTTATAAACCATGCCACCACTCGCTTCCCCGGTCTCCCCATGCCGGCCATGCATCTCAGTGCAGTTCGGATGCTACCGCGGGATGACCCACACACGGGCTGACATGCTGCCCGAGGACCAGGGCTAAACCCCCACTGTGCCTAGGTGGGCAGGGGACTTTCTGAACAGGTAAACCACTTTTTACCATTGTAAAAACACCATTTCTTTAACTTGACCTGCGCAGTTCTGCAGAGAATTTGGGTACAGCTCCGACGTAGTTACGCCGGTGCAAAGCCCGTGCCCCCTATCACACAGTGGCATTCTTAGTTATTGCAATAAAGAGCTGAACAATACCAACATCTTGGGAAATACAGACATCTGTTAAACTCCGGGTGGTGAACTTCACAACTAACACAACACCACATTACTGTACTGTTACAATACACTGTGTCAAGAACAACAGGAGCTCTGGGTTAGTCTCGGTTATTACTGGAAAGGTTAACGTGGCTTCTCGGCACACATGGTGTTAAAGAAAGGAGGAGGAGAGCAAACCAACAAAGAATTGGCAGAATGAGAAAAGATGGGGAAATACAGCAAAAGCCCACTACGAGACATCAGGCTGGTAAACAGGGTGTAAATCAAGCTGCTTCACAGTGGCTGGAGGCCAGGAGAGAGGGAGAAGTGGGTCAAATCTGGAGATCATTACACAGGATAAACTTAGCTCAGACAGTGGATCCTGAGCAATCTCTTCCTAAGGAAGAGGATGTTGCAGCTCTTTGGGAGCTGGCCTGGGTGAGTCCCACCTGCCCCTCCATCCTGGATGATGGTGGTCCAAGGGGACTGACTGTGCTGGGAAGGGGAGCAGTGCCTGGCACAGAGGACACGGCTTTAGCTCATCATTTCTATGGGTTCTCAGCTCAGGTTGTTTCCCAAGATGTGCCCAACTCTTGGCATCATCCTGCAGGATTACTGATTCCCTTAATGAGGGTTGGGAGTCAGAGCATGGCAGCCCCAGCCTGTGTCATGGGGTACTCAAACTCATTATAAGTCCTCTCCTGCCCTTTAGGAAAGGAAATGACCATTGCTGTTGCAGGATAAACATTTCCCATTCCTAATTCCTGTCTAACTTCTCCCAGGCCGGGTGCCCCTGGGGTTCAGTGATCCCAGTCTGGGTTTTAAGCATTAAACCCCATGCTGCTGTTTGTCTGATGGCTATGGGATGTCACCTGTGAAATGACACCAGTGCCCAACACAGCAGCACCACAGGCACCCCTGTTTCTCCCTGACAGTGCCTCTGCCAGCTCCCAGAGTATCCCAGGGCTTGGCCATCTCTGCCAGCACAGCAAGAAGTGGGACCAGGGCCACTTTTTTCCCGTTAACTGCATTTTCTTGGGGGGAATCAGGTTGGGCATGCAGCTCCAAAATATCTCTGGGTAGCGTCTGCCTCCCAATATAGCCCTGTCAAGAGAGAAATTGCCACTTTCCCTGAGGTGGCTTCGAGCCGGAGGTGCGTGGGCACAGGAAATTGGAATTCACGAGAGTGGGACAATTCCATTACTGTCTCCTTCAGCTTCTTCCTTCTCCTATAATAAGGGAATTAACTACTTTGCAGGTCTGAGTATATCTGGAGGACAGCAGCAAACCAGTGAGCAATGAGCCCGTGACGCAGCTGGATTTACAAACTGTATCAAGAATATTATTAGGTTAAAAAGTAGTTTGCACTGAAGGAACTTTTTTAGATTTAAACACAGAGTTTTACTTGGCTTTTATTGTACTGAATGGATTTGTTAAAAAAAAAAAAAAAAAGTGAAATGGAAAATGATAAATTATTTCCACTGAGAAGATTCCGGTTGTGATAGAATGTAGACTTGGAGGGGAAAAAAAAGGAAAAAATTAAATTATAAAATATCTCACTAAATACCAGGCAGCAGCAGCGCACACACACACACACACACACACACACAATATATTCCATTTTGTCTTTATAGAAAGAGAAGAAAAGCCTCTGGAAGTGCAGAGATGTGGGGAAGCTTTGAGTCACAACTCCAGATTCCTCACTGAACCACAGGAGGTTCGGCTACAGCACCTGGGACTGATTCCCTAAATTCCCAACAGTCAGGTTCAAATATAAAACCTTTCTGTTCCCTCACTCTGGTGCCTGAGGAGCGGCATGGCACATTCACTACCACTGGATCCAAAGAAAAGACAACAAAAGGGAACACAAAGCACAGACCTGACAATTGTACATGTTTTAAAGGCGAACTCTAAGGGTCTTTCTGAGCCTGCACGGGATAACAGAGGGGTTTGGAATGAGTTCAGTGCCTTAAAAATAACACAAAATAAGACAGCCTTGATGTAACTCTATAGGACCAGGAGAGGAGTCACAATCAAATAAAAAGAAGAAAAAATAACCAGAGTCCCAAAGTCAGTGAAAGCCCCCCCTTGCGCTGCCCCCATTTCACAGAGAGGTCAGGAAGCCCAGCAAGAGCAGCAAGAAAGACAGCAAAGAAATAAAAATATCAGGAACAGCAGTGGGAAGGAGATACAGGATTTATTAAAGCATGTTGTGATAACTTCCAACAAGGCCTAGAAATATAAGGTAGAACCTCTGTCTCCTTGAGTTATCTCTGCAGTGAAAGCCAATAGCCCTCACCTTGCAATTTTTATTTAATCAAAACTCCCTGCAATCTATGAGAGATGGATGGAGCCCTGTTCCCATCGCAAGCAGTGGGAGCTTGTGCACAGGTGAGAGTTTTAATGGCACAATTTTCCTAGCATATTATTTCTGTCGAAAATTACAGCTATATTTGTTTCTATGTTGTCACCTCTTTAATTATTCAGGCTAATATTCTTAAGTTATGAATTAAACAAAATGTTTGCCAGATCAAAGCTTCTCCTAAAAATAAAAAGAGCAAGGGACAGATTTGCAGCCCTGAGTATCGTCCTGGGAAGGGGGGTTGGGAAAGGGAGACATGACAGAGCGGTGGGTCGGGGGGCAGATCAGACCCCAGCACTGTTCAGCCCAGATGGTCCATCCCCACCAGGACCTGGAAAGGCTTTAAGGTGGCATCTTTATTTCTTTTAATTTACAAGATGCCTCATGGATCAAGCAACTCTCAATCAATACACAGAATTTACAAGCTGAGCAGCACAGTGACTAAACTCCACGTCCATGCTGAGGATTGGTGTGGGGTTGAGCTCCCCATTAAAACACTGAGGCTCTGCACTATACTGAATTTTACCCTTCTGGAAAAAAATACTGTGCCTCCCTGAAGCACAGTGTTTGCTGAGCAATGAGCAAAGGCTGAAGAAATAAGGAAATATCCTCTCTAATGGCAACTGCCTGCCTTCCAGAGACACGCCTGCAAATTATTCAGACTCCTAAGCTGGTGGTTGGAAAGCTAAAGTCAACAATAAAGGACCCACTTCACAGTCCAGTCATTATTCTCTAAGAAAAAAAACCCTAACAGAACAAAAAAAAAAAAAAAAAAAAAAAAAAAAAAAAAAAAAAAAAGTCATGAAAATCTGACAGTGCCTTAATGAAAACCAGGAAAAAAAAAAAATAATACTGAATAACATAACATGACTGAAGAGTAAATTAAGGGTTTGAAAGCGTCAGTCCTGAGCTAGGTCTGCAGAGACCTGCAGCTCAGGATGGGATGCGTGTGCCATGAAGTAAGCGAACGAGCTTTGCACCACACACACGGTTTAGTGGGATGCCTCACAGCGCGGTGGCGAGCCGTTAGTGACACAGCACTGCCATTCAGGGGGACGAGACGTGCCGACTTCCCAGTACCTTGCACTGCACTGGCTGAGCTCTCCATTAATACATCATCCAGCATTAGATCTAAAAGAACGAAATGGCATTAATCACCCGGCAGGACACACGGCAAGACTTCCCATCCCCTTCGGAGGTCCCTACGGCTCTCAGGCTCTCCGTTGCCTCTACCGGGATTGTTTCCTTGCGTGATCCTCTCCTTGTGCTTCGTGGAGGGTGGGCTCAGCTACACGTGAAAAAGGAAGTGCTCTTGTGCTTCTGCCACGTGCACAGGTGGAAGCCCAAGAGATCCCTGAGAACCCCCTCATTTGATGACGATGGAGCAGACACTTCTGAAGGACGACCTAGTTCACATTCTGCTGGAACAGCACAACTTACAGCAACACCCCTGCACCTGCCCACTTCTCATGAGCTGAGATCTCTTTTCTGGTTTTCCGATATCTGATTGGATAAATGCACTGGAAGAGTCTACAACCAAAAATGACCATGCCACCAGTCAGATGTCTGTCGGTCCATATCTGGCATCCATAGGTTGGTTTGGGCATCTGAGGTCACACAGGAAGCCCAGCTGAAAGGAACCCCCATGCAGTTGCTGGCACAATCACAGCCTTAGTCTTGGTATCATCTGCAAGTTCCCACTGTGCAGGATGAAGTTAAGCAATGACATCTGTTGCCTCCGAGGGCAAAGTTGGACACGGTCAATTAAAACCAACGTTTCACCAAACACGAATTGGGAAAACTGTTCTAAAGCGATTTGGAGGACTTCATACTTTGCTCTTGAAAGGTTTTTATGGCAATTGAATACTCAGCAATATTTGATCCTCAGTAAAATAGCTGTTTATTGCCTCTTTAATTAGGCATTTCATAGCACTGAATGAATAACTGTATCTCCAAGGATAGTTTGTGATTCCTTCCCGCTGGGAAATTGCCCAGGCTTACGTCTTTTTTCCATCTAGTTCCTCTAGTCTTATAAATAAAGTCATTAATAATAACTAAACATCTATTTTTCTTCTACAGAAATGTCTACTTTCCAAAACTGCAACTTTAAATAGGGATCTTTCTATCCAGCCTTTAAAAACCTTTTCTAACTCATCAGCTTGAAGCTATGTTTGGGAACTTTGACTAACAGAAAGAGCTTTCTAGGCATTTTCTTCATGGGAAAAAAAATCCCAACCAACTAAAAAAAGGGCTCTTTTCCATCTGTATCCCACTTAACTGAGAACAGTCTAATGTGTCCTCCACTGCTCTTGAGGGAAGCCTCCATCTTTCCACTGACCAGTGAGGAAGCCAGGCTCTCAGCATAAACCCAAGTTTGATGTCCAGAGGCTGGTGTGACACATCCTAGTGGTTACAAAACCTGTGAAGCTCATGGGACTGAAGGATGTGCCCAAAGGAAATTGTTGGATAAGTGCTGAACTGAGAGAGGCCAAGGCAGCGCTGTGGTACGTGGTTGCATGATTAAGCCTGTCACAGCTACTGAACACCTCTTAAACTATTAAAAAATAAAACAGACTTAATATTACCAGCTTTGGGAACAAGCACCTGATCAGGCAGCCTCTTAAACAGTACTGAAGTCTGTCAAAGATAGAGAAGAGATGTGAAAGGGGACAGGGAGAGAGCAGCAGGCGGATTGACCAGGAAGGGAAAATGCGAGGCCACGAACACGAAGGGCAATGGAGGAAGTTCAGTCAGAAGAGAGAGCATGCGAGAACAAGAGCACCTCCTGTGGCCTCTGGCTAACTTATTTCCTACTTGAATAACTACATTAAAACAAAAAGAGACTAAGAGACAAATGCCAGGTTGGAGACTTTTGGCAGAGTGGAAGTCTTTCCTCTTTTCACCTGTAGAGCCTCCTCTATGCAGGGTTGCACGTTTCACATCCAGTTCGGAGTTGGGTTCATTTGCACCAGCACTATTTTGTCTAGTTAGTTACTCTCCTCATCTTCTTTTTTTTTTTCTAATCTGTATTTCTCAAGCAAATGCATTGATATGTTTCTCTAAGGAGTTTTAAAGCATTACTAGAATGAGATGGCTCCATTATTTTATTACACTCTTGAATAGCAGTGGTGCTACTGTGCCAATAAATAAACCTGCTTGATAAATGGGACAGGTAACATCACTGTGGCATTACAAGGCTGTAATAAACCAAATAGTGAATCCAGTTATCAGCAACAGTGCTCATGACTCAGAAGATTTATGGTGCCATCCAGCACTGCTGATCTTTGCAGTTGTCACTATTTGTGTAACACTGAGCTCTGCTATCCAAGAAGCTCCAGGTGTGATTACTATTATATTTTAATTTAAATAACCTCCAGTGGAAAGGTCATTGCAAATCATGCAGCCATTAAAAAGGCTTCTATGGCTCCTTGCTCAGCCTAAAACGACACTATTTCCTTCATGCAAATTTTATAGCTGGACATGCTTTTGGGAGAAGAATGATCACCAGACACGAGGCAGGGAGGGGAGGGAGGAGGGGATTGTGTGGAAGGTCAAGCAGGACTCAGAAAGATGTGGAAAGACTACCGACCAGCCATCTGTTTCTCCTTACTCCTTCTCTTTTTCTCCAGCCGGCGCAGCCTCTTCTCCTCCCGCCTCTTGGCTTCTTCTTCCTCCTGGTGCTGCCGACACTTGTGGAAATTCTCCACCACCACCCCCACGAACATGTTGAGGACGAAGAAGGCCACGATCAGCAAGAAGGAAATGAAGTAGAGGAGCATCCATGGGTTGTAGTTCATGACTGGCTGCAAAGTGGAGGAAGGCAAATTTCAATTGAAACTCAAAAAAAAGAATGGGAGCAAATCGATACAACTGTGTCACCCACAGAACCCGTGGGTGCCCCTTTCAGGCAGCTCAGGGTGCTCTGCTCTTCCCAAAAATTAGAGACTTCTGAGACATTTTAACTGAACGTTCCCAAAATACAAAATGTGTCGAGGACAGAAGCACCACCTCTGTTCTCCAGTATCCTTTGCAGCTACTGTAAGTCCCTCACTGAAAGCCTGTACCCACACAAAGCATTTCTTTTCTCCGGAAATGACGAAATTGCTTAAAAAGTCAAACCACTCTTTGATAAGTGCAGTTCTCCTAACCTGAGTTACACCAGTTGTGTTGCAAAATCTGTAGGGGAAAGGTTGAGTACAAATCCAGACTTTTCACTGAACTCCTTGTCACGTCCCAGAACTTGGATCAAACGCCTCCCTCGATCCTACCCCTGTAACCCCACTTGACTGTGGAAGCCAACAGTACTTGGCAAAACAAGAGCTGAAATGTGTGACCTTTGACAACTCATTTCTTCCAGCTCTGCTAGAGCCCGTACCTGCTGGTCGACTCCCACAGCATCCAAGCCATCGTACATGATATCCACCCACCCGTCCTTGGAGGCCAGAACAAAGAGAGACATCAGGGCCTAGGAACGCACGGAAAAAAAAGTTAGGCACATTGCAGTAAAGCTCTTTTACTTGTAACATCTTACTCCTCTTTGCCCTTTCCTGCCTAAGATTGTCATTACCTGTCTGATAATGGGACACTTTGATGACCAAGATTTCTCTTGGCAGCAGAAACCTATCAATGCCAGCAGCCAGTTCAGCAACGAGCGGTAATTCGGAAACCACAGTGCTGAAGACAAAAGCAGCTTCATTTCCACCCTCCAGGTCTCTACTGATCCTGACTAATTAGTCCTTACCATGCTGCTAAAATAAGGCTGCGTTGCAGAGATGGTTGAAAATGTCCAGCTCTATTAGACAAGCCCTTCTGCAAGATATATTTGGTTTGTTATGTAGCAGTGAAGCAATTAAGTACTCCACGAAGCCACATGTGCTTGTTCTGTTCCGAAAAGAAGTGTATGCCTGCTTGGAAACACTGCCTTTGGGATTTACGGGGACAGAATGCTGTGTATGTGAACTGAATATTTACTGCGACTGGCAGTGCCCTGTAAGAAAATCCCATGGGATAATAATGCTCAGGTTTAAAGTCAAGGAGGTAAAGGAGCAAAGAAGCAGATTACCGTTCTATTAATACCTGGCCGAGATTATCAAAATTATACTTGTGCCGGACCCATTTGTAGCTTGCTTCTGTACAATCCGATTTATTTGTGATGTTTCTGGTGTCCTCCCCCTGGCAGACAAAAAACTTGCCTTTGAAAAGCTGGAAAACAGGCAAAGAAGAGAGGAAATGTCAGGGTTCAGTCCACAGGATTTCTCCACAGATGATGGGCATTCCTCTGGGGTTCTCCACACAGCCCACGCCAACCAGAGCTGTTAAGGGAACTGGCCTCATTCATGCAGGTTATTAAGAATGAGCAGCCTGTATAATATGCACCTAATGAGCAAATGCATGATTCCACAGCGTTTAGGACACCCACCTCATGCATTAGGTTGTCTGGTTCAGTGATCTGAGACTGGCCTAAAGGCCTTTGCTTCTGGGTCGCCAGCTCAAGTGTAGCCCCAACTAATAGCCCAGAGCAGCTAATGGCTTGTTACCACCCGTGGAACAATTCCGGTGCCGCTCAGCTCAGCTAATGACAAATGATGTGTAACAGGGGCCCTGTGCCAGCAGAGCAAAAGTGGCACTGAAGAGGCCCAGCGAGGAACTAAGCTGTGCTCTTAGAGGTCACCAGGGAACACTTCAGAGAGGAGATGAGCCCCTGAGGGTGACGTCGGGCTCTTGTTGAATCAAGACTGCTGCCAGTCCTGCTCCACTCTCTGATCCTGGATGCTGTGCTCCAGCTGTCATAAGGCTCTGCCATCCATGCAGGGGTCACTGAAAATATTCCTTGTGCAGAGTTTAAGGAGCCAAGCCCAACCCGTGCTGGGTACCTGATCCTGAGCTTATTTCCTTTGGTTTAAGCCAGGAAAGACACAACTCCTGGGGAGTCAGCTCCTGATTTACACCTGCACAAGGAACAGGAGCCTCCACATGCCTAGACCTGGTGCTTCCTGTGCTCAGAACAGAGTGGCAGGGGATGATTACTGCTTCAGACAGGGTGATTGATGCTAGCAGGATAGATGGTATCAAAGCCCAGGAGACAGCCAACAAATCTAGTTTTATTTGCTGACAGAAGCTATTGACATTACTGTTGGGGGGTGGAGGGGAAATGGCAACCTGCTCTCCAGGCTCCTTAAAACACCACCTGGGTATACAGAGAAGAGACACTGATGGGGTTTGATCTGTTTTTCTAGACAAATATCAGTAGAAATAACAGCGAACAAGATAAACCCACACATTACTCCATGGGTTTCCTTCTGAAATCAACAGCAGAAGGATGGTCTCTAGGCATGCAAAATTAATCACCGCTCAACGCAATCATAAAACCTCTGGATGCAAGAAGAGAAGTATTCCCTGATCTTTCCATGGAGAAACACTATCCGTGGTAAGGCAGACTGGGGAGATATACTCTTCACAGAGAAAAGTTTTAATTAGGCAGAAAGGTAAACAACTGTTTTTAATATAGTATCTGTAAATATAACTTCTCCAGGAGCTGGGCTGCAATGCCACTCAGATGGGAGCAGTAACAGGGCTACTGACAGGGTTTGGAAATACAAAGCACAGCATGAAAAAATGCTGATCCCCATCAGTGCTTCACAATTAAGCACTTCCAAAAGGAAAAGACCCAGTGTTTCCTACTGGACTTGTTTTATTCACCTATTTCTTGTGTCTGATTAATGACTATTCACTTGTGGGCAGCTCTACAACCAAAACAGTCTTGCTGAGAGGACACACTGTTATAAACACTGATGTCTGTATTTTAATAGCATTAAAAACCTCTAGTTTGATCCCCAGCTTATATTTAAATGGAAAAACTATCTGTAACTTTGAGAGATCATCTTTTTATAGAAAACAGCTACGGCCTCATCTTACACCTAATTAGACATAAATATTAACTGCAAATTTTGCATCCTGAATACAGGATCAGTCTTGCTTGTATCTACCACCGAAGCACATCAATAGTCATGACAATTTAACGTAAGACTGCAAGTCACCAGGGAAAGCACTGCAATTAGCAGGGAAGAAATTCAAAGAGCATACTGCAAGTTTTGTTGTTTGGCATAAATTTTCCCATGTCTGAGTCTTATATTGTTTTATGGGATATACTTAGTTCTATGAATCTGTTTAGTAAAATGGATGGATGCTGTTACACTGTGCCAAGCCAATCTAGCTGCTGAGGTGGTTATGGATGGCATGATTTTCTTCTCTGTTTATTTTCAATGCTGTATTTATTATTTAAACAGTATATTAGTGTAAAATATTATATAAGACACCTTTCCAAAACAAAGCCAAACAGAGTCGCTTTCCAAAGCTGGCTGTGACAGATCAGATAAACTTCAGAAAGAAGTAAGTGTTATGTCAGAATATTTATATGAAGCAATCTCTTCTTCCCAGGTAATGAGAAACCAATTGCACTGGAAACTGCCACTTTCCCCCAGGTTCCTGCACTCCTGGGACTGAGGATATTGCCAGCAGAGCAGGCAGGAAACAGGTTCAGAAATCTCTATCTCTGCAAGCTTTCAGTTAGACAAACTGTCAGAATCTGAATGAGTCTTCAAGTCAAGGTCTCTCTGGAGTTTCCAAGCCAATAGTTTCAGCTTTGAGTTTGTATTTCCCCATTGGTTCATAACTAGAAGAAAAGTGGAGGGGAAATTGTAGAATCATAGAATGGGTTGGGTTGGAAGGGGTCTATAAAGGTCATCTAGTCCAGCCCTCTGCAATGAGCAGCAACACTCAGCCCAACTGACCTCAGTTTCAGTTCAGAAAGGCTTATACTGTGCCCACTGGTACAGATATCCAGATGTGGGGGCATCTGGGGGTTGTTATGCTTTCCCTTGGGTGCTGAGGCTTACAGGGGACTCACCTGAACTCCCAGGATCCCAAAGATTATGAAAAAGGCACAGCAGATGACCACAATGTTCCCAATGGGCTTCAAGGATGACATGAGAGTCTCCACCACCAGCTTCAGTCCTTGGGCTCGACTAATGACTCTGTAGGGGCAAGTAAGCACAAAAGCTGTTAGTCCTGTTCCTGCCCAGTTCTGCCTCCTATCAAGCTAGAATAGGGAGAACACAGCACTATGAATTTTTTTTTTTTAGAATGACAAATAACTCAAAAATCATGATGGAAACAGCAGTTCTGGAAGACTGACCTGTGATATTATGGAAGTGTTGGAGGGAAAAGGTCTCTGCCTATACACACACAGCTTTGCATAAGTGAAGAGCAGAAGGAGGAGAACACGTATAAGGAGCCAGGCCAGAAAATTCAGCTCTTTTGTTTGGGCCATCCACAGACACAGACTTTTATGCTTGTAGCCTGTCCAAGACTGCAAAGAGAGGGCCTCCTAGTGTCCCTTTCTGTATAGATTTAGGCAAGGTTCTTGATTTCCCTGTCTCAGTCTGTGAAATGGAGCAGCCACTCTTATGCATCTGTTTGCACATCTGTAGCGATTACAGAATCATTAGAATGGTTTGGGCTAAAAGTGACCTTTAAAGGCCATCTAGTCCAACCCCCTGCAATAAGCAGGGACACCTTCCACTGGATCAGGTTGCTCAGAGCCCTGTCCAGCCTGACCTTGATTATTTCCAGAAATGGGGCAACTACCACATCTCTGGGGGATGCTATGCCAGTGTTCCACCACCCTCATCTTAAAAAAACCAACCTGTACATGTCCTTATAGTGCTGCTGTGTACAGAGACCTGAGCTATGCCCCAGACCATCACAGTCTCTGCCTTAAACCAACTGTACAGCCTCAGCTATGAACCAGAGCTGTCCTCAAGGTGAAACTTCACTGACAGGACCACAGGCATCTAACCTAATTTCTGTAGCTCCTCTCTGTCTGGTGTCACACAGAATTTCATAACAGAAGATTAGATCATATTGGAAGGTTGGGGAAGAATAATGTTGACTTCATGACTGAAGCAGGTGGAGAAAGAAAAAAGCAGAAACTGTTCTATACTCTCAAGGACAATGTTGCAATGAAAGGACAAGTCTTGTGTGATTTAGAGAAGCCATCTCACCATGCTGGGAAAGATGAATGAGGTATTCAGACTAACCGACCTGAAGGTGGGGACCGAGAAAGGCACCTGAAGAGGTTACATGCCTCCTTCCTCTTGATGCCAACTGGAATTAAGCATTTCAATAGCGCTGTAAATCAATTTGTACTGATGCCATAGAAACTGTGCTTTCCTGAGGCAGAAGTGGCTGTTTACTGTGGAAGTCAGGGGAGGGAAGTGGCTGTGTGCTTTTGGGTGCTGGCTGGTGACTCCTTTGAACACTTGGCACTCAAACGTGCCACAAACTCCCTCACCTTGTTTCTGCCCGGGTCTCACTTGCCATGGGAATCCTCTCACCACTTCTCCTGTTTCTCCCCAAGTCTGGCTCCATCACCTGAAGCACAGTTGGAGTTTTGTTGCCTGGACAGGATTCAAGTGCTCCTTCTCTCCCCACTTCCCGGGCATAGTGCTCCCAGCAGAGGTCCCCATGGACACATCCACATGGTCAGCATGGGCCACCTCAGCTGGGACCACAGTCAACCTGCATCAGACCTCTCTTGCCCCAGAGCCTGCAGGTTGAGCAAACTGCAACGCTCAGTGCACAGGCACCAGCTCTTACCAAAACTGTTGGCTTTAAACGGTATCCTGAAAAGCTAAAACTTATTTTTCTTTTTTTCTGGTTAAATATTTACTCAAAATGTCAAGGCTAACTCATCAGTTACCACTTTAAGAAAGAAACAGATGGTGGTATTTTTATCCACTTCCTCACCAGCAAAACACAAAGAGCAGATGCTGCTATTCCTCATGCTGGGCATCTCTGCCAGGTAAGTGCTGTGGCTCTCTATTTTGGACAACCTCAGCTTTCCTGATGCTCAGATCTGGATGTTTTAGAGAATGAGCTGGAGGGTGGAGTGGTTGTTGCTGCCACACTGTACCTGCACCAGGGCTGAGAGCCGAGGTGAGACCAACAAGCAGAGGAGCTGGAGAGCAGCAGGTCAGTGTGCCCGACTCAATGAGCTGGTTAGTGCAGCCCAAGGGGCCGTGTCTGAGTGCACACAGCAAGCCTTGGGCTGCACAGACTGAGGCTGAACCTCAGATGGACTAAAGACCTCGCCACCCCTCACACAGTCCTGGGTGAAATACTACAACTGCCAAACTACAGATGGGAAAATGAGGGGGAGGACTGCAGGACTTGTTCTCAGGGGTACACAACCGAATTCCAACGATTTCAATGGGAATTAGGTACTTCAGAGCCTTCAGTGATGCTGACTTATGTATTCTGTCCACTGTCACACAGGATGGAACAGAGGCTGAGTTCTCTAAACTGAAGGTCTATGTCTAAACTACCGCAGCATCCTTAAATTTTGGGGAACAAGGAAGAAATTTAGTCTCCAGAGTTTAAAGTTGATAATTTTCTCTACCACTTATTAAGAAATGCTGTTCTAGAAATAATAAAGTGATTTCCCCTGTGAGATACTATTTGGTATCCAGCTGAGAGAGAGAAAATAGCAGGTTACTTGTCTGACTTTGCAAAGTCGTGTGTGATGAGAAAAAAAAGGGCTGAAAAACTGCAGTTTTTGGCTTCTTTCAGTGTTTTGATCAACCAGGGAATTCCTCAAATGAGAATCCATTAGGGTAAAAGCTGCCACCAGTTTAGCTCTATGCCAGTGCTGTTTTCAGCCCTTCAGGGAGAAAACACTTTGAAAAGACTTTGAAAAATAATAGTTCTTACTAATGGAAACCTTCAGACCTTGGAGAGACTAAGAGCCTGATCCAACATCAGGGCAAGTCTGTGCAAAGACTCCTGCCACTCTCCTGAGAGTCTGATAACTCCCTAAGAGGTGCCAATGAAATTCTCAGTTTTTCCAGATGATTGGCACCACGTCCAATATGTCAGCACACAGTATCCCCACACCTCATCAGTTCTGCCCAAGGTCCTGCTGATATCAGGCTTGTAAACTCCTATTATCTGACCCCCACTCCTGCAATCGATCGCCGAAGGATGCGGCTGATTCTGAGCCCTCCGGTTGTGCCAGAGCCGCAGGCCTGCTGAGGTTCCACCCAGCACAGTTCCAGTCTGCATCAGGCACATGACAAATGGGGAAATTAAAATGACACCTTTTTTTCCCTTTTCGGTGTGAAGAAATGTTAATCCCCCGAGTTCCCCCTGGTTTTGCTGGTCTCAGCGTTCCCAGTGCTGTTAAACCTCTGGTGTGAGACGCTCCAAACCCACCACCAGCCTCATCCCAGCTGGATCCATTACCAAAGTTAAGCCTGCTAGCCTGATCAGAGCACTCAGAAGAAGTAGTAGCACTTAGATGAAGTAACAGATCAATGTTAATGAAGACCTCCCTCCACAGATAAAAAAAAAATTAGCAAAGGTTATAATATGATGGATAGAAGAGAGTCTATGAAATGACTATTTGATACCATGATGGTATGAAAAGTGAATAATTTATCTCTGTGCTTTGGGAGTCAAAGCCCAGGCTCTATAGAGAGTAAAACAGCACTGACATCCACCCACATTAAATCTGAATACATTTTCAATTTTGATTTCTCTTGTATCTTAAGCTACAACACTTGATCCCAACAACAGCAGGTTGAATGCATTAGGAAGGAATGTTATTGTATAAGCAATCCCTTTATTGGCTGAAACATCAGAGGGTCATGGAAACATCTTTAAATGTCACTCCTTTGTGCATTTATTTTTGGAATTCTGGTCATAAAGCTGAGCTTGAATCCTCATGGATTCAATTTGGAGGCTGATAATCAATCATGCAATCAAAACCCCGTGATTGGCACACAGGCCAGTTTTTTTAATGCCTGGGCTTGTGTGCTGTGTAAAGCAATGTTTTTTTTCCATGGGAGAAAATCAGAGACAGAATGAGAGAGGTCTTATGGGAGAATCCCCCTTCCAGACCATCAAGTGGGAAAGCCAACGCAGAGACAACGAGGGCTGTCCCTGCTCTCCAGTTCAGTGTGACACACAGCTGTGGCTTGGCTTCTCACCGAAGGTGTCCTCACTGCACCCCTGTCCCTGAGTGCCCCCAGAAAGGGAGGACAGAAGGAGCGGGATTTGCTCCTCTGTGGTGGGAGTGGAGCACTGGCTTTGGTCTTTGCCCTGATTCTTCTAGGAAAAGAAAAACATTGGCTCGGCCTCCACCCAGACACAGGGACTGGAGCCACGGTGTGCAGAGACCTCAGGTCACCTGTCCCAGCTGTCATCCCGTGTTGATGCAGCTGCACATCCCAGGCAGTGATGGTGAGATCCCCGAGCCACTCACCGCAGCCCGCGGCAAAGGCAGAGCGGGCAGCCGTGGGCAGAGGCGGGCTCAGGGCAGCCCAGATGTGCAGCCCAGAGGCAGATGGGTTTCCACATGAGGAGATTTATGACTTACTGAAAAGCCCCCAGTTTGATGGCTGCTTTTTCATTTCCTACAAATCTAATTACAGGGAGACAGAACTGATTCTGAACATATTTAGGGAATGGGCTTGTTGCTGTCTTTTTTACGTTTCCTTTGTAGTAGAAAGCAGCGTGTTGGCTGAAAACATTCACATACTCTCTTGAGAAAACATATCAAATGCCAACAGGAATGGAATAGCAATGGGAGAGCCTAATCCTGAACACGCTCCAGATGGCAGGTCTTCCTCCTGCCTGCAGTTACTGAGTGGATTATTCACCATAACTGCAGATTTTTCATGCACATAGGTGCCTACAGAGAAAGGCTCCAGCTAAAAAAGGCCCAAGTCCTGGCCAGGCAGACCTACAGATCTATAAAGAAGCATACAGGGCTTTTACCAGGTCAGACAGGTCAGACTACAACAGGGCTCAGCACAACCCAAATGTCTTCCTCTAGATCCGATTTAACTAGGGAACATCAAAAGAGAAGCTTGCATTCCACAGTTCGGACATGGGAAATCCATCCTTCTTTTACCCAGAGCTAAACAGATTATTTTATAGGTTTTCTTAATGAAGGTCAAAAAGCAGCCAAAGCAGAAGAGCAGAACAGAGCACATCTACTCAACCATATCTACTCAACCATATCTACTCAACTGGGCAGAAACTACCCCAGAAACAGCAGCTGACTTGAGATACTGGGGGACACATGAAGAGAGAAAAGTCAGAATTGGAGTCACATAAGAAGACAGTCTACTCACATGGTGAGGGAGATGAATCACCTCAAAGGTGCTAGATAAAAATGATTAAAAACATCTCACGCCCTCAAACTCACCAAGCACAACACACACAGACCAACTGAACAGAATGTCTTTTATAGCTGTCGAGAACATTTGAAAGATATACATATAGGCAAGGCCACTGTTATTTAGACTTATTATTCACAGGGGAATAGTAAAAACAACATCTTCTACCTGAAGCAGGCTCCTATTTTTCTGTCCTGAAAGAGGAAATCCTGACTGAAAGCGAACCTTTTATGAAGGAAGCAGCAGTAAGATATGACAGGCACACAAAGATGCTTTGAGCAGGAAGGTTTATTAGCTGCTGCATAACAAGAGCAGCAACAATGGTATTAAAGAGGGACTGCATTTAGCATGGAGAGAAACCTTCATGCCTTGGGGTACAGGTCACAAACAGATGCCTGTTTGGAAGAGGCTGGTCCTTGGGCAGATTCTTATCAGAGGGGAGCTTGCCCCTGGAGCGTGGAATACTGCCTGCTAGACGAGATGGGGGACCAACTTAGCAGGACAATGGCTTTCATCTTGTCTGGGCCATTTTCAAAATAAATGTCTCAGTAAAATTAATGGGGAGCTGGGGAAAAAAGCCTTCTTTGCATTCTAGGTTAAGCAACAGTTGAGTCTCTGCTTCCTTAAAAATGATCTGCCACCTGCTACTAATTTCCTTCTTTGTTACAAAAGGCATTGACTGCCTGAAGGAAAGGGGGAGAAGAAGCTGTTAAGCTGCACTTTACACAGAGCAAATGAGAACGCAAATAGCAGGGGATGTGTGTTTTAATGAGCAAAAGAGGCATTGATCAGTTTACTATTGCACTTGGGGCTGGTCCCAACACACAGCAAGACCCAGAGCTCCCTGAGGCTCTGCAGGACCGGCAGGCGCTCATTGTCTGCGGAGCCGCAGGAGGCTGGAATAACACCGGTGACGCCGTGCCCTTGTCTCTCCTGCCCCTTCCCTTGCACAAATGCTCAGCCCCTTCTTTGGCACACACATCCTACACTCTCTGAGCTCTTCCTCAGCCTCTACTCACCTTAAGGGCCGCAGTGTCCTCAGCAGTCTCAGCACCCGCAGCATCCCCAGGATTTTCGTGCCGCTGTCTGACACCATCGAGACCAGGATGTCGATGACGGAGATGAGAACCAGCACCCCATCCAGCACGTTCCAGCTGCTCTTCAAGTAGGCTTTCTCCCCAAAACACAAGCCTAGTGCCACCACCTGCCCGGACACCAAGTTGCAACAAATTATGAGTATCACACGCAATATGTTTGTTCCACTTAGCAACCTGCTGAGAACGCGTTATTTACAGATACAAGTCTGTGAGTCCATTTGCTTCCCAGTACAGAAGCCTAATTAGCCAAACCAGCAAAGTGTTCTATTGAAAGAATTATGAAAATACCGCTGCAGAAACATCCCAGGTTGTCCCTTAGAGCTGATGTACTTTTAATGTAGATAAACGTACCTGCACAAAACTGTTCTTAAAACGTTCAGCTCTGGCACAAAAAAAAATTTGATCTCATTTTATTCCTATAGACTGCAGGGGAGAAGGTTCAGAGTGGCTGACCCGAAGCAATCATGTACAAGCTTTGCAAATAAAGAAACTAGAGAAACTTTCCAAAGAAAGAGCAATTGTTCAGCGAGATGATTATGAATTACACAAGAGAGATTTACAGCAATGGGTTTCTGAGCCTCCTGCCTCAAATCCAGCAAAGTGTTTCAACATGCTTAAGTCTCTCCCTCCTCAGGAAAGCACACAGAGGCTTAGGTTGTTGAGGACAACTGGTTGTTGAAGACAATGGGACTTACATGCATGGTTGAAGTTAAGCGTGTGCTCCAAGAGCTTTGCTGAATAGGGAAGGATTGCTGAATTGAAGGATCCCATTGCTCATATAATGGTGTAAATCAAGAGGAACTTCAGTGAAATTGTTCTGATGTAAAACGTGCTCAGAATAAGGCATGTGGTGGGTATTTGAATATGATTCAGATGAGAAAAATATACACCTCACTCACAGCTGGTAGACCTAGGGGTTTTGTGAGTCCACCGTAATAAAAGATCACTAATATAATGCAGGCACACTTATCTCCAAATTCATTTACCTTAACTGTCATCTCAGTCAGGAAGATGACTGTAAAGATGTAGTTGGAGAGTGTTAGGAAAATCCGTTCCTACAAAAAAGAAAATGAGAGACAGTGTTTTATAGCCTGCTCTCTGCAGCTGTACATCTCCCCATGCATATTTAGGCAGTTGATAACTGTTCTCCAGCTTCTGTGCTGAAACAAGCCTCGGACTGTTTGCTCGCAAAGAGATAAAAATCCAAATATTTAGACAATAACACTTCTCATGGTTCAGCCCTGCCAGTACCCAGCTCTGTGTCAGCACCATGGACAGGGGAGCCGCCAGCATCTGCCTCCAAAATCCCCCTATTTGCCCCCAGTTCCAACCTCCCCTGCAGTAACAGGGAGATATTTCCCCCTTGAAACATGCTTGATAAATCTCTACCTGCCCCTCACCTGCAGACGTCATCGCGCAGTGTAAATATCACTGAGCTCCCAATTCTCCCAGAAATTAAGTCAATATTAGAGTGGCTGAGCTGTGAGGCAGCAGGACCCGTGGGATGCTGAAGTGCAGCTGGCATGAGTTGTCACAGCTCCAGTGAAGCCAGAAAAGCTCTGGGGTTTTATGCCAGCTGAGATCTGCCCCCAAAAGGTTGATTCTCTTGCCCAAAGCCGTGGGTTAGACCTGGCGTGAGGCCCAACAGCCACATCTCCCAGTCCCCTGTGCTATCCACCAGACCATGCCATCCTCACTGCCACTGCTCTGCAATTGCAGCTAGTGATTACAGATGAGACCATGGACTGGTTCCCTATCTGTAGTTAGCAGAAACCTATCTTTTTAATGATGATCATTAAATAAATTACACTTTTCCCTAATCCCTGAACCACCTCTGATTGCCTGTACTGAGAAATGGACAGCAGAAGATGGAGGCTGGAGGAAAGATGATGTGTGTGCATGTATGCATGTGTGCATACAGCTCAACTGGCCCCAGTTCTGATAATAACAATTTTGGATTTATTTCTGCCGCTCCCTACAGAGCAGTCCCATAAGAGATGCAGATCTCTCGCTCAAAATGAGATGCAATTTAACCAAGACAAAACACCTTGGCAACTCTCTCTCTCTTGCCATATCATGATTTACTGAAAGTGACTCAGGAACCACACAGCAGCTTGTTTCCATAGCAGGTCCATAATTAATTAGGTCCTAGACCTGCACTGTGATTGTATGAGCTGTGATAGGAAACATCTCTGGCCGTTAGCTGACTGCCACACAAAAGACTGCTATAGAGGGGCAGGCAGTGGGCAGGAGGGAGAGAGTAGGGACCTGCTTGTGGAGCTGGAGATAAAACAGCAATAGTGTGGAGGAGAGACTGAGGATATTGCCTCCCTCCCTGGCAAGCGCGTGGCTGTTTCGAAGGATAATCTCCCCGGCCCATGTCGTGCACTCTGCAGTGGGGAGCGCGTGCTGGGTAGCAACAGAATCCCCTGTTCTGATAAGCCAGCTGAAACTGGGACAGGGAAAGAGAACTCGCTTGAAGCAGTTAGAAAATCCACAGCTCAGGGAAGCAAAGAACAATTATTTTAAACAACTCGACCTAAACTAACTCTCTCGGTTTCCAGATGAGAGCTCCATCAGCACAGGCAGGGCCCGTGCACTCCTCCTGGCTCCTCTGCCCCACCACTCAGCATCCCCCTTCTCCTCTGCTGCTCCCAGACCATGGTCCAGCTCAGTCCAGCCCTGGACCCGTTTTGGTTCTCTTGGTTATAACCTGATGGTGACTAAGCTCACACCAGTCCCTGTCTCCTTTCCTCTCTGCACTCTCCCAATGCCAGGGGACACCACAGCTCCTGCTCCTCTCCTGTATGAAGTATTGGGTTTGGGTGCTACAGCTCTTTGCTGTGGACTCCCCTGACTTACACGTGTCACCCCATTCCCTTCATCCTTTTGTAACTACAGCTCCTTTCAGAGCCAGCCTTGGTGACTTGTGACTCTCGGAGGTCACAGCAAGGGGCTCCAAAGAAACATTTGATATTTAAAGGGACATTCTCAGGGTTGCCCATTTGAGGAGCAGCAGGGTGACTTCCCCTGCTAGATTGGCTGGCAGGGAGCCCTGCCCTCTTCCTGCAGCTGTGAGTTGATGCACCATGACTGCATGGTAACTGAAAGAAAAAATGGATTTAGGGGAGGGACTGCTGGGCAAAACTGTCACAGTAAGGAGGACTACTAGGGAATGCTTAAAATAGGCACAGAGCATCCAAGACTCCAGTTTTGAGGTCTTAGTTGAAGATCCACAAAAATGAACAGCCTGACACGCCTACATCAACAAACCAGGATTCTTTACAATTGTGATATGAGCAGTCTTGTGCGATACACCAGCAAGAGCCCAGCACATCTCAGCCCCAATCTATGCTAAAATAAAAGAGCAATAGGATGATTCTGCCCCTCTGATTGATGGATGTTGGTGCTGTGAGGGTCTGGTTTCAGGGATCCTTACACAGCATACTAAAACAAAGCGGTTCAGGGAACTGGCATTACAGTGCCTGTATCAATTCAGTTTTTCTGGTGTCACAACAAAGCTGATACACAAAGGGGAGAGAGGAGTATGAAATGAACAGTTTCCCCCATTCCCTTCGCACCACACATACGTGCCCGTGGGGAACAGATGGAAGAAGCGAACATTGTGTTGAGAGAGGAAAAGTGTTTGAAGGTTTCTCAGAGAAGGAAACTGAGACAGATGTCATGCTATGTCATGTGTTAAAACCTTGATCATAATTCCAGAAATGGGATATTGGATACATTGCAGGCCATAAGCTCTGCTCTTGTGCTTTGAAATGAGGCTAGGTAGGCACCAGTACAGTTGCTGTAACTAATTCAAAGGATACACAGGAGGTGTTGGAAGCTTCCCATTTTAAAAAGAAGAAGAAAGTGAGACCGAGTGCACACCAGTGGGGTCCAAACCATGGGTGTTTGCTCCACAAGGAGCACAGGAAAACCTTAACCTCAGAAACTCACAGCACTGTGAGGCTCAATTTTGGGCCGTTCCATGGCAATGGTAATGCAGTTCAGGAAAATGATCACCAAGACGACATGATCAAACATCTTGTGAGTGATGATTTTATTGCACATCAGACGGAATCTGCCGAGAAAGAAAAGAAAAAGAAGAGTAGACACAGAGTAGCTATTAATGCTCGACTGGCTGGGGAGACACACAGCAGCTCGATGCACGGCAGGGGAATCGGGTGCTCCGTTTGCAAAGCAGATGAGCTCCAATCTCCCAATCCCCTCCCTGGCAGAGCCGAGTGCTGCGGGCAGATAGGGGTGGGAACAGAAAAGGATCCGAGCTGCAGAACTGGGCCACAAGTTTCAAGCCCTGGTAATGTTCGTAGAGGAGTTTGGCTCACTTGGAATGGAGCAGCTGCTTCCACAACTCAGACACATGGCCAGGTTTGGATTCGGCCCCCTACCTGGGCTCCTAGTGCTCAGGTTTAGCTTAAATAAAGGAAGAAATACTCCCAGTGAGCCCGTGAGGGTTGAGTGCACACAGAACAAAGGGACAGAAGCTATTTATTGTGACAGATGGCTGTACACTGACCCAGGATTTATAATACCGTATTACATTTCCCAAAGTCTGTTTCTGAAAATCTCTCTAATCTTTGTATGAATGAACCTGAACACCGTCCAGGGCCCTCTGGCTCGAGCATGGGGAACCCTCGCTGCGTGTGGGTGCGTGTCCGTGGGGGAGCACGGAGCACAGATGGCCCTGGCATGGCCAGGCTTTGGGGAGGGCAGAACCAGGAGCCTGCAGGCAAGGAGAGGGGCTTCTCTGGGAGAGGGAGGAAGGGAAGTGGGAGGACAGAGAATTCCAGCTGAGAAGCATGTTGGGGAGGTCAAGGACTGCCCCTTGCTGTGGTACGGGTTGTGTTGCAGGGGCAAATTCAGATATTTCTGCTTAATGCAGCACCTCTCCCCCCTGCTGCAAACTCCTTGCACTCTGTCAAGTGACAAACTTGCAGAATGTCAAAGCAAAGGATGAACCTGATGAAGCTGCAGCCATGCCCTGGGCTATGGGTTTCAACTGGACACTCCTATGCTCTCTGCAGCCAGCAGTTGTTTGTTGTCTCACCCTGACCTCATGCTGGGGCAGGGGAAGGGCTGGAAATTCTGTGGACTGACATACAGAGACCCATCTGGGATAGATGGGCAGATGAGCCACTGTAAAAAGAGCATCTGTGCCCAGCACATCACCACTGCCCAAGAGCCCTGCCTTACCTGGAGTGAGGGGCGAAGATGTAGATGGACCAGGAGTCTCTCTCTTTGCAGCAGGTGGGGAGCCGTGCCCGTATCCAGGCCTTCACACGGTCCCTTTTGCTCTAGGAGGAAAACATACAGACCAGGAGGAAAACACAGAACTGTTAAAACAATAAACCTCCAAAACTTCCAAGTGAAGGACTCGGGGCAGTTTTTCACTAAACACATATCTCCAAGTGCTCAGTAAAGCTGAAATAAAATTATCTCCCCAAAAAAGACCCCACTGGGCAGGGGAAGGAGCTCTGGCAGCCGGGTAAGGGCTGTACCAGCCCCCTGAGCTCACAGGGTTCGGTCTTGCTTCTTCCTTCACACACAGTAACTGTGTCTGGCACATGGTTATCCAAGAGGACAAACATGATAAATAAAACCCTTGCCCAAAGGACTGATAACCCGCTCTGATCAGCCTCAGTCCCTCCAGATACTCATCAGATGCTTGCCTAAATCTTCTAAAGTTTTTTTTGTGGTATTTTTGTGTGGTTTTTTAGTTGTTTGGGTTTTTTAAAAGAATATAGCCTGCTTAAGTCAGAGGTTATAAGAGGAGCAAGGGATGGATTCCTGCTGCTGGCTGGGGCAAGCCCTGTGTCCGTGCACTTCTGGAAAGCTAAAGAAATCATTTGAGACCCGAGTTTTGGTCCAGGAACACAATGGCAAGCATCTGCCTCTCATTCAGCATGAACAGATTAGATGGGAGATTATAAAGCCAGAAGGGAACATCGTGGCCAGCCTGACCTGTATGAACATGGGCCATCCAACTCCCACAAATTAATTCCTACTTGAAACCACGGCACATCCTCAGCCACGCATACTTATGCTATAGACTGTCCACAAGGTCATTTCAGGTCAGGAGGGCAGACTGCAAAAGCCTTAGCCAAAAAGTCAAATGGAGACATCAAAAAGTGGATGCTGAGGGAAGGACTCATCTCAGCTGCAACAGCCTCTGACTTGGGTTTATCACCTTCTCATTCACAGGTCTCTGAGGGAAAGTCAGGATCTTTAATCCCACTGACACTGCAGCATTAGCACCCTGTGCATGGACAACACCTAAAAGCCAAGCCAACATCCTTCCCACCACACCAGGGCTTTCCCAGCCCTTCCACATGGAAGCACCAGAAGACGAATGCACAGATTGGTGTGTGCAATGTCACCTCAGCACTTTGCATTTGCAGATAAATAAAAACCAATCCTTGCTCTTTCATTACCCACATTTCTCTGCTACCACCTGGGCTTGGATGGGCAGACCTGGGAATGTGCCTGCATGGGCTCTTTGAAGCTTCTTCTCTAGATGTTCAGGGCCATGAGGATATAGAGGGGTGTGAAGGACAGTGCAGGAATCACCACTTACACCCCAGGAGCACCCACACTCCGGGACTGAGGCACTTTCATTTATTCCATCTTGGAAAAACAGGGAGGGGGAATTCATTTGGAGCCAAACTGTTCACACTTGGAGTAGTCTGGATTGTAAAAATGGGATTTGTTAGGGTAATTGAGTGGAGTGGAGCAAGCACTTTCTGTTCCTATAGGCAACCAGCCAAGGGTCTCATTAGTGATGAGGAGTAACTATTGTGGTATCTGTTTTAATGAAAGCCCTCAGTGACAACCTGAACCCTTCAGAAAAACAAAAATCATCTTGGGAAAATAAGAAGAAAAGTTTGAATAACAAACAAACAAAAAAAGTAAAATCTTTTTACCCTGTTCCTCCATCCATCCATCCTTCCCTCCACTTCTACACACACACAGACCACGCCACCATACACCAGTGGGGTTTTGGTTGTCTTGGATGTTCTCACATCCCTTTTCCAGCTGCAGGCAAGGAGTCAGAACTGCTCCCTTCTCTCTAAACTGTATTTAATAGAGCATGCATCCTTGGGGTTGTGTTATCCCTTCAAGCAGCCTAGTTAGTTTAATTATCCATAGATTTAACAAAGGTAAATAAATGGACAAAAATTGGGTGTC
The DNA here is from genome assembly GCF_001715985.3 of Manacus vitellinus. Taxonomy (NCBI): domain Eukaryota; kingdom Metazoa; phylum Chordata; class Aves; order Passeriformes; family Pipridae; genus Manacus; species Manacus vitellinus. Next base: position 6,648,330 of record NW_021939798.1, on the reverse strand, counting down.
TGCTCAAAGTTGTGGTGAGAACAGTGACTGCTACTCCAGCCTCTGGACACGGAGTAATAGATGCAACTTGGTCCAGTTCACTTTGTGAGCTGGAAGGTTTCCAGAAGTATCTCTTATTCAAAGCAGTTCTGGTATTTATCAAGGGGATTTGTAGTGAATGGTAATGCGTCAGCAGCACAGAATGCTTCTTTATATTCCTTTTGTCCAATTTTAATGCCAAAGATATTTTGGGGTTTGGCTAATTGTTGCAGCTCGCAGTTCATGGGCTAAATCAGATAACAAAGGCAAAAAGTGATCTTCCATCATGTCTCTCTATCCAGTGGGTTACATTAAGGGCAAGCACTGGGGCTCGGCCGGGGCTGCAGCCCGGCTGCTCTGTGCGGGGCCAAGTACATCCCCAGAAATCTAAACTCCAAGGAATTACTCCAGATTTCCACTAGTGGAACAGCACAGTTCAGTTAATTTGAGCCAAATGTAAGATATTTGTGAAATAAACCCTGAGTGTTTCTAGCCTAAGCCCCATCCAATGCTTTCCCAGCAAGGTCCGGGCAGGCTCCGAGTGCTGACAATCGGGCTGATTGCTGTTTAAGCCTGCATTATGTTCAAAGTGATATATCAATTATGTGGCTCAAATCATATCTATTTGTTCATAAAACACACCTGGACAGGATGAATAAAGATGTGGGGGGAGAAGAAAACTACTCTTTAATTCAGTTGCCAGTGACACAGAAAAAAAATCTCCCTGGGTAAGGCCCCCCCAAGCCCCCCACCATGGGGGCCAGGACATGGGGAGGTTCTGGGTGCTAACAGGCAGCAGCAGGAATGGAGCCACTCAATCCTATAGCAAGAAGAGCTGCTGATAAATAGCTGCTTTTTTTTTTTAAGGAATTTCAGATAGTAATGCACTTCTGAGGGCAGGATGAAAGGCAGTTGGCATTAAAAGATGACTGATGCGCTCCTCAGAGTAAGGGAGAGGCTTAGATTTATAAAAGATTTATTATAAGGATGGGGGAACTGCTGAAAAACACTGTGAGCAGCAGTGGACCTCCAGGCAAGCTGGAAGCTGCATGGAGGCACTCGAGACCTGATTATTTAATTTTAATATGCAGCAGGGACAGGCTGAGAGAGTTTGGGAGTGGCTGGACCGCACACCACAGAGAAAAAGTGGAATAGGCAAAGGGAAAGGAGCTGCAATCACAAAATGTAATGAGGTTTTGGAGAGCAGGGGACACATTTGGTTGCATATTCAATATTTCCCTCACTTTCAGCTCTGAGCACGCAGCAATTTGGGTGGAAAGCACCCAAAACCATCCAAAATCCAGCAGTCAGAAACAACAAAGACCTGGCAGCAGATCCCTGATCCTGGTCACAGCCACATGAACCCAAGCAGGCAGCAGATTGCTCTCTCTGTGACATTTCTCCTTGTCTGCAGTGATTCCATACTTCTGGGGAGCAGAGCTGTCAGGGGCCTGATTCTGGCCCCTCAGAGGGATGGAAATTCAGAATAAAGTCATTGAAGGCAGTGGAGCAGCACTAATATAGTGGGAGCCTGGGAAATCCAGACGAAGCGTTTGCGCTTCCTTTAATTTCTGCACAGAGGCAATCAAAACCAGGCAGCAAGGAGGGATGTGAAGCTTTGATGCAGAAGGGCATATTTAGGATTACTTTGATCTGAGTAACAGTTGAGCTTTTCTCTTCTTTTGTTGCTGGGGAGTTTTGTATCTCATTTTTTCCATTTATAACGCCATTTTTTTTCCCCCTGACTTTGTCAAGGCTGATTTAGGGGCAAACTATCCTCCCTAAATGTCAGGAGGGAATCCCAAAGGGAAGGTCCACAACCCAGGGGCTCATTTTGCTAATCTGAGCAATATTTTCTAATCCATCTGGTTTAGTGATTTGCAGTGAAGACATATTTTGTAGCGTGAGGAAAGGCACCAGCCAGCTGCTGGTGTCCCAGCTGTGGCCATACCATGGGCTAAGGGCACAATTCACTCACCCTATTTTGTCTATTCTTTGCCTGGGCATTTCCTTCTGACCACTGCATGGGAGGGGATTGAGGGATCTTTGGTCTAACCCTCTGTGGCCAGACCTCGGTACACAGAGGATGACATTTGGTTTATACTAAAAGCAGCTGCTGTAATAAAGATTAAAAATCTTACTCAACAGATTATTGTCAGCAGTGGCTGGGGATGGGGACTGGGTGGGATGGGAGAGGAGGGACAAGTCCCACCACACCACATCCACCACAAGGGGGGCTGCTGGCTCGTGATGCTGTGGGCAGAAAGGAAGGGACCAGTGGGATGTTTGGACCAGGTGAGCTGTAAAAAGCAGCAGATGTTGGAGCACGAAAAAAAAAAATAAAATCCCTAGCTAGCAATAAAAAGCATGGTCTCTTGATCACTTTTAATGGTGTTTTTTTCCAAAAATAATTGCTGTTCCTTTTCTTAAAAATTTAATTTATTCTATGGAAGGTAAAAACCAGGTTAAGACAATCAGTAAAAATCCCAGGCTGAGGATCCATGCTGGAGATGTAATGGGATAATGGTTTTTTTTAAAGGGAGTTCATGGCTGAGTGACTCCATTCTGCCAGCGCTAACTCCCTTTCTCCTCCCATAAGGAATAGAAGGACTCTGGAGTAAATGCTGCTTTTGCATCCCTTCACATGATCCCAATTCCATTTTCATTCAATAAACTCAGTGAAACACAGTAAAATCATGTCCACAAGCTGCCGCTTTCCTGTTCTCAGAACAGCCCCTGTTACCATCACGTGGCTCTACCCAAAACCCACGTGCTCCACCAGCAGAAACAGAGTTACCCCCTGGCGATGACACATCAGACCATCACATTTTTAAGCCTGAGAACAAGGTATAATCAAACAAAGAGGTAACCTTGGAAGAGCAGGGAACACTCCAAAACCGGCCCAGGGACATCCCAACACACACCTGACAGCCAGGACTGTGACACCTGCTGCCTAACTCAAGCCCCACCATGCCAGACATGCAAACAACTTTGGAAAAGCAGCCAGATTCCTTTTATCTCCTTAAGACACAAACATCCATGTGAAAAAAAAAAAAAAATAACCAGGAACCCTCGTCCCTTCCCTGTGCTTACAGCCTTTTTAGCTAATATTTCCTAAATGGCTCTTTTCAGGCCATGAAAGAGATGCTCATTGGCAAAATGCCTCTTCAGATGGAAATTAATGCAAAGCCTCTGAAATTACCACACTCTCCACAGGCCTAACACTGCCATGGGAATGGAGGGCCAAGCCCTGCCCTTTCCTTGCCTGTTGATGTCAATAGCAATTGTCTGCTGCTGCTGTGGGGGCAAAAAACTGAATAATAGTCGGAAAGCAGGGAAAGTTACTTGCTTTGTTTTGGGGCTTTTTTGAAAAACAGTGAAAAAATAAACCCAGAAAAGCATATATTTCCAGTAGATAGCCTTCACTTTTTAAGTTTTAGTGGAACCTAGGGAGTTTTGCCCTAATTTCTCCGTCATGAGCTATCTGATACTGCACTGAAATACTTGATATGATCCCAACCCCATTTCTGATGTCATCCACTGCCCAGAGACCTCCTGGGTGACTCTCAGTCTGGTCTGGTGGTGATGGCGAGACCTTATCCCTGCAACAGGCCATTGCTTTGCACCCACTTGTGCGCTCCCAAGACAGGGACAAGGATCGTTTCGACAAGGAAAAAAGCCCGAAACGAACACGTGGCATTTCCTTACCATGTTGCCTTCATCATCACCGTCATCACCATCCTGGTGGGGGTCATCCAGGTGGAGCTGGTGCAGCAGCAGACCCGGAGAGGTCTTCCCATTGCAGTCCTGGTGCTCGGAGGCAGTGGTTCGTGTGCTGTGCATGCTGCTGGTCCGGTACAGGGAAGGCACCTGCAGGGTATCCTGGAGGTCGAAGGACCCTTTCGTTTCCAGCGACTCCATGCGCTGAGGCAAAGAGCCATTGACGCTGCCGGCCCGGCTGGAGTGCTCCTCATCCGAGCTCTCCCCTTCCTCCGAGCTCTCCTTGCCCTCCCCGGAGAGGAGGGACCTGCGCTCGCCGCTCTGCCCCCGCCGTTTGAGGCTGGGGGCCCGGCCGATGCTGTTCGAGCTGGGGGCCCCGGCCGATGCTGTTCCAGCTGGAGCGGCGGCTGTTCCAGCTGCTGCTGGCACGCCAGGGACTGTGCGGGGAGCTGCGGGCGCTGGGCTGCGGGAAGGACAGGGACAGGGAAGAGCGTCAGCCCCGTGCCACCCGCCCCGTGCCAGGCTGCTGGGGCGGATGGGCGGACGGACAGCCCCACGGACGCACTGAACATCCGCAGGAGGAGGTGACGCGAGTACCGAGGACTTGAGCTCGTAGAGGGCGGGGTCCACGGAGACGCCGCTGGCCCGGCGGGACTCGTAGCCCTGCGCCGCGTCCCCAAACACGGCACTCTTGGGCATGGGCATCGGCGTGGCAGCGGTGTGGATGATGAGCGGAGGGGTCAGGCTCTTCTTCAGCTCCGGGTGGTCGCTCAGGGCCATCACTGGAAGACACAAGAGGGTTTTAGGTGTCACACCTCAAGGGGCACACCTACAACCCGCTCTCAGGCAGGCAAAGAGCTTGCGTGGGGATGGCTCTGCTCCGAGCACCAGGGGGATGTGGGCCAGAAAGCCCGTCTGGAGAGCTGGGAGTCTGTCCTTCAGCCTGGCAGGGGAATGTCAAACAGTAATGGGATCAGGTACCCATGGGATCATGTGTCAATGACAGAGGAGAGCAGATGCAGAATGCCATCTGTGGCCCCTCAATCCTCAAACCAACACCCACCAGCTCCAGGTCTAGAAACCTCCTTTCCCATGCCCGCTCCCTCCATCCTCTTTCCCCATGTTCATCCTGCAGTGACAGCCCAAAAGCCCAGACCTCAGGCTTGGTGGGGAAATTACAGCTCAAATGCAATCATGCCTCTCCCTGTCTGCATCCCAAAATCCCACCCCAAGCCACAAGCCTGCTGCAATGTCAAGCAAACCACAACTGGTATTACAGCATTCCCTCTAGGAGGGCTTTTTCCTTTCGGACACATTGTTTTCACAGCAAAGTGAGGTTTCTGTGGAAGGGCCCATCCTCCCGGGATTATTACTCACAGGCTGGATTTGACAAGTTTTTCTTAAGTCCTCCCTCCTCTTCCAGGCTGCGGGGAAAGAGATCCCCCTCGGAATCGGACTTGGAAGCGTCACCCTGGAGCAAAACAAAGGGCTTCAGCAAAGAGGGTTATGGGTCACAGTGCATGGACACCCCTCTGCAAAAATGGATTCCCATCTCCAACACCACACCTACGGATCCACTGAACTTTGTACCACAATGCAACACCACCTTTCACAAAATGATGCATGCACAGGTTTATACCACAGACTAATTAACCTCCTACCAGGAAGATGGATTGCCTCTGGCTCCAAACACGGTCCCAGAAAGGGATCAGAAAAAACCAAACCATTGCTTAATTTTTGCTGCTGGAATTGCAGATGGGGCAGATGTTAGGAAAGGACAGATATCCGATGAGCAATTTGTGGACAAAAGATGGTCCTATTAATCTCTCTTAATTTATACACCATGTCTTAAAACTCCCTGTGTGTGGCTCTTTCTAGTGATGGAGCAATCCAGAGTTCAGAAAGGGCACAACAGACCCCAAATTTCCTATGTGACTCATGTGCACGTGTCGATGGACGCCCCATCAGCACAGAGAGGATCCAGGTGGCAGAACCCAAGTGCTGTAAGCAGCCATTCCCCTCCCAGCTGCCACACACAACAGGAGCAGAAGTTTTGGGGATTTACACTGTATCGTTTGAGGAGTTTAAATTCTGCCTTATCATTTCAAACCTCGGGGGTTGAGCGAGAGCTGCCTGCTCTGACAGGTGCCCATCCTCGGGCAGAGAGAGATGATGTTTACCAGTGCTCACAGCGTGGTGCCCAGGCTCTCACTCGGTCTTGTGGCACAGACCTGATTAGGGATGTCCCTGTGTGTCACCCTGATTCTGTCCATTGGCACTGCAGAAAGGCACTTAGGGTGTGGTATAGTCAGGATACACCCAACGGGCAGTGGTGCTCGCCAGAACGACCGATACCCATCCAAAAAGAGGAGGATTCACAGCTGAAACCACTGCTCTGGCAAAGGGCACCAAGCCCTGTCACAATGGAGGAGAGGTGGGAAGAGAGGGAAGATGCTGGGATGGGAGAAGCCAAGCAGACCCTCACTTTAGCTGTGAGAGCCCAGGAGCCCCAGGAAACCCCACCAAGGCTAAGCTGCGTCCCCAGGAGCCCTGGCCAGCGCTGCTGAGGTTTGGTGCTCGGGTACCTGTTGACTGAAAAATCCCAGAAGGACCCCAGCGTGGGACAGGAGGAAGAGATGGATCCAACACAAGTCAGTGCCCTGCACCTCATTGTTAGGCAAAACCCCAGAAGGCTGAACCCCAGTACTGCCCCCCTATTTAGCGGGGTCACTAAACTGTTAAAGATATTTTTTCCAGGCAGACTGGACACTCAGACACATTTTCAAGGCAAAAGAGAGTGTGACGTGAAGTGTTGGCTCAAAACTTCCCCTCCTAACAATCCAGAACTTCTGTGCTATTCAGGGAAGCTCATCCTGCAAGATGCAGTCTGAGAAGGTCAGGAATGCACCTTGCAAGGGGGAGCAGTAAAGCCAGGCTGGCCCGAGCTTTGCTGGAGTCAGACCCGTGTCTGTATGAACAGGGGCTCCAGCTGGCTCCAGGTATGTTCCCCCGGAGGCTCCCGGCTCAGCCTGTCAGCGGGCCTGCCAGGAATTACTCATTCTCCCTAATGGGTTATTAAAAAGAAATAAATAATGGGAAGAATTTTACATGATTTGTATTCCTGGAGTGCTCTTTAAGAGCCTGAAGGAAAGTTTTAAGGGGGCACAATGAGATGTGTGCTGAGACGGAAAAGCAGAGCTACATGGGGACTTCCCACCCCCTTCCCCAGCACCAAACCCCATGTCTGGAGGACAGTGAACATCCCCTCCCAAACACCACGTGCCAGACTCAGTATGGTGCAGGCAAACATCTCGCAGCCGTGGCTGCTGCCCGTTACCTGTTCTTGCACTCCCAGTTTGCCTTTCTGGATAGAAAAGGGGTTAGGAGAGAACAGGGAGTTAAAATCCTTTCGGGAAACGAGGGAACGTCAAGGTGGACCAGGCGGTACCACAGCTAAAGCAGCCTGTACCGAAGGGATTGATACACTGGGATACAAGGGGAAAGGGCTTCTGGGCTGAGGGAAAAGTCAGGCTTCTTGGAAAGGACAGAAAGGGAAGGGGGTGGTAAAGAGAAAGAGGAGGTTGGCAGAAGGGTAAGGTTTGGGGTGTGCTGCACTTTGGAGATCCACAGTTTCCTCAGACCTGGACGGGACCATTTCACATCCTGGCTGGGCTGTAACGTGGCATCTCGTCGGCAATCCCAGCATTCCAACCAGCCTTTCTGGACACACCACGGCGCAGCTGCTGCCGTCCTACCCTGTCCTGCAGAGCACAGGGCTCCCACACACACGTGTCCACAAACAGGCTTGATTCCAGGTCCCTTCACTCCTGGCCATCCTCCTCCGCCTGCGTGAGGGAGCCTCGGCAGGCACACTCAGCAACCAGCATCACCATCCACACCCCTAGGGAGGTCCCCAGGATGTGACTGTGCCATGGAGAGGTTGTCACAGCCTCGTGGGGAGCCTTTCCCAGGGCAGGCATCTAGAAAGGGGTCAGCGAGAGCTGTGGCTGGAGCCACATCAGCCACTCCAAAGCACCCACCTTAATTTACCTGGCTCCCTCAGAGAAGGAAGGGACTTAAAATCAGGGCTGACTCGACAATGAGGGTGACAAAAAAAGGAAAGAAAAAGAAAATACACTCCCAAAACACCCAAATAAACCCCAAAAGGATGACAGCTACTACAATGAGAACAGCACCACGGTGTGTGACCAGGCACCACGAGAGAGACAACCACAGTGGTGGTGGGATGTGCTGTACATACCCCCGACGAGTCGACAGGCAGCTGAATACAGCTTAACTGCCCACTCGCATCTTCTCGCTTGGAGATCTCCTGAAGGAGAAACGGGGGGAGGGAGGGGGAGGAAGGGGAAGGCGGGGTTCAATTTTCACAGTTTCAACAGCAGGACTGAATGGAGAATCAAAAAACACACAAGAAGAGGCAGGGAAGGAGAGGGGAAGGGGGAGAAGGGCAGTGTGTGGCCACGATGGAGTGCCAGGCTGGGACACCTGCCCCGTTCCACTCAGCACAGGGAAGGAGGGGAAGATCTAAGGTGAAGCAAAGCCCTTTGTAGGGACCAGCCTTACCTTTAAATTAAGTGTTTCGATCAGAGCTTGCTTCAGCTCCTAAGTGATAATTGTGCTAATGAAACACCAGCTAATTATTGAAAACATGATTTTTTTTTTTTTTTTGCAGCTCTATAATAGCATCTTTATTTATTACGCCTTCATTAAGCAGCAACGGAGGCTTTTAATGAATGTTTGATTAACACAATATCAGTGCTCTTGCAGCCAGGTGAAATACCTAATTTAAGGAGAGACACACAATCTGCTGTAAGTTCAGATCCCTCCTCAGCCCTGTCAGTGGAGACACCCATTTAAATCAGCAGTTTAAACCAGGGGTCTGCAGGCAGGGCAGCACAGCCCCGTCCTGGGGAGCTTTGCCACAGCAGCGGCCCCAACATCATTTCACAGCACCAAAAGTCAGCCTTTCCCTGCCCACTTGGAAAGCACACACCATTTTCCACGTTGCTGTGTTTCCCCTTCCTCAGGGGCAGCTCTCCCACCGTTCCTCACTTTCCAGCAGTTCACCTGTGCCTGGTCCCATCCCACGGGGCCAGAGGAGGTCACATGCTGCAGCAGGAGGGCACAGATTGTCCTACCAGCTTAATTTCTTGCCTCCATGGCAGTGGATCTTTCCTCTGTTTGCTAAGTGGTTACAAAACTCATCCCAGCCTAGGCTGGGATGAAGATTTTAAGAAGGAGTTGCCAGTAGAGCGATGGACACTTAAAGTCTTTGCTTATAACAGAGAGAGACATGGAAAAGCCATTGAAAGAGAAAAGATGGAAACACTTTTCCTTTCACAAGGAAAATCCCACTAAAACCGATAGGAATGCAATAGGCAAGGGATGCAAGAAAAACACCATCCAAAATCTCTACTGCAGGAGAAGGGACTGTTCCCTCTGGTGGAAGCCCAGAAGAAGTCAACATCCGTATTTCTCCAAGGATGCTACCTCTAGAATGCAGGTAAATGTCCTGCAGGGAAAAGGAGAGGCTGGAGGACCTGGGGTGCCGGGGAGGGAGGAAGGTAAAAAGAAGGGGAAGGAACAAACCCATGAGTGAAAACAGACAGGGATATTGGGACACAAACTGGGAGGATTACCAATGGAAGAATACGCTTTGGAGATAATACTATTAGGAAGTCCCTTGGGAGAGGAGCTTATGCCCAACTAAGAGAAGTCACTCCTTGCCTCAGAGAGAAGTCTCTAAGGCAGGGACCTGAGAGGTCAGGCAGCAATTTCCAGTTAGCAGCTTGATCAAACAGAGTCCCCCCTGCTCACCTTCCCTGCACCAACATCAGGTTCCAGTTAAATCAGGAAATGTGTGGTCAAAAACAACGACGTGGCATAAAGTCCTGCATGTGCCTCTCGCAGGAGAGAAGCAGGTTACCAAATTAAAGGAAAAGAGGGGGAAAAAAATAAAAAAAGGAACTCAACCCTGCAAAATATATTGTTCCATATTTAAAGTTTGGAACAGGTCCTTTTAGTTTCTCAACTGCTTATATACATCTGCTGCCTGGCAACTGGGGCTGCAAAGCCATGCACTAAAATTAACGAGGTGCTTGCGGATTGAGGAAAGGCACTCAAGGACCAGGGAGATAAAGGCAGCAGCCCTAGGATTGTGTTTCAGCCCAGAAACCTGAAGGAGAATGGAAAAACAAAAAAAAAACACCACCCAAACCCAACACAGAAGAAGAGTCAAGTACAATCACGGGAGGGAGACGCCAGGGTTTGTTTACAGCGAGAGATGATCTCTCTATTAATTCTGCTTAGGAGAGGATCCTGTGTGTGCTGGCTTGCAAAAACTAGAACGTGATCTGTTCGCAAAGCTACACACCAGCAAAGCTGAACAAACATAAACCAGCAAGGCCAGAGCTGGCTCCTGACCTCCAGAGACGTTTGCTCCCCACCTGCTGCAGGAAACTTGGGTTGAGCTGAGGGACCTCTTGGTCCCATCACATTCTACTGGAAGAATGTGGAGAACTCAGAATAACGAGGATGTAGAAGGAAAATTATTATTAAAAAGCCATCATCAAAGCCTGAGATTTAAAATAGCAATGTAATCAGAGTCACAAATTAGAGAAATAAGGTGCAACTTAGTTAAACTTGCCATGGCTAGGCAGGACTAGCAGAGACAGTTGGGTCTTTGGAGGCTGTGCTGGATCCTGGTCCCTGTGGTCACCTCAATACTGGTGTAAGTGTCACTGCCTTCAGGCTGTCTCAGTGCCTTCCCAAATCAGAAGTTCCTCCCTGATTTACACAGCACTTAAAGCACATTTGCAGCTTACACAGATATTGGGGAGCTGGCTTGGACCAGCCCAGCACTGCGCTGGCAGAGGAGTTGCAGGGGCAGGCGAAGGGGCAGCCCTGCTGCAGAAAACAGCCAAAAGTGAATCTGGGGAGTGCTGCAGGCGCCTCCCTGGCTCCAGGGTAGACACAGCCTCAAGGGCACGGTTAGTGGAATAAAACCACAGCACATTAAAGCCAGTCCCTGAATTTAGAGGGAGTTGCACCGTGGCACAGCTGGCCACAGAGCGAGTGCGGGATAAACTGCTGCCCAGGGAAGAGGCACGTGGCAGAGGTGGAGCACAGGAATGCTCTAGGGTGGAAAACCAGGCTGAGCCAAGGAGCAGAGGTGTCAGCCTCCCTGGAGGGCCAGGGGCTGGCAAAAGAGCTGCTGTGTTTAAAGGCTGAGTCCCTTCCTCTGCACAGCGGGTGCAGCAGGTGATGTCCCGCTTTGGTGACCTTCAGAGAATCAATTTGCCAGACAGAAATAAGGTTGGGTTTCAAAGCTGTCACCACGAGCAGACAAGGAGCTTTGTACCTCTTCTCACTCAGGCAAGGGAACATTTTGCCGTTTGGGAGAACCTGGCAGTGATCTTCCCTTTGGCTGAGTGGTGGTAGGGGATTTACAGACAGAAACAGCTACAACAATAACAGTTAAAGAAAGAAAAGCACCGACATGGAGAGAGACGATACAAAAAAAAAAAAAAATATTTCTTCTTGCTATCTCCTGGGATGACTCCATTAATTTAACTCCAAACTCTGCTCCAAAAATAGTAATGATAATAAAAACAGTTCTGTTCATAGGGTAGTAGGATATTATAATATACATGCAACAAATCTTAAATAATATTTAGTCACCCCAGAATGCTAATAAAAATCAGAGAGTGTGTAGAAGGCACAGCCTATATGAGCAGAACCCAGTGAGGAGTCTTAGCTTATAATTTACCTCTCCAACCAACCCCCTGGGCAGGGTGTAAGGATCCCCTTCCCTTAAGGATGTTCTTGAACAGTCGGACAATTTTTGCAGGGAGCAGGTGGGCACTGCAGGTCTCCCACTCTGAGGGGGACTAGGTGACATGCTCACTCACTCCATTGGACAGCTGGATCAGCAGTAGGGTGAAAAAGAGGTTGAGTTCAAACCTAGAGTGTTCCCCAAAGCCTCCAGCAATCCAGGATGTCTCATGGAAGCTCCCAGCCCAAGGCAGCGGATGGCAGAGACAAGAAATCATGTACTTTAAAATATGCAGAGCATTGCAGGGCTGGAAACGGGAAGAGCTCCATGAATGCATACCATGAAAAAAGATAATCGTGTCACTAATCTCTTACCAGCCTGCGTAAGTTTTCAGGAGGGGCCTTTAATCTGGCTGACAAACGTGGTGAAAACTGTTTCAAAGAGACTGTCATAGCAGCGATCCCATCCGCAGTGCCTGACTCACTGCTCAATTCCCACTCCTGCATTAATGCTAACAATGCTTTTCATTTAAGCCCTTCATTTAGAGGGTTTGCTGTATTAAATTGCACCGTGGCTACAGAAAAGGAAAAGAATTAAAAAAACCAGAAAGAAGACCTAATATTTTACCCCACTTTTTTCCCCCCTGTACCACTCTTTTCAAGGTATTGCTGTCCATCTCAGAAATCAAATTCCAGGATCTGGAGGCCCTGAAACTTTGGAAGAAAGCAAAGGCACGAGCGTGAGGACATTACCTCTGTCTGGAACCCCTCTACCAGGATGGCCACCAGCAGATTAAAGAGAACATAATTCCCAAACGTCATGAGAGCGATGAAGTAGAGAGCAGCCCAGGACGAGGTGGATGCCATGCCATTGTAAAGGACCTTGTTCCAGTCTTCCTGGGTCAAAATCTGCAGAGGAAGGGTGTCAGAAATATGGAGATGCTGGAATATGGCATGCTGGATATCCATGCTCTGGACAGGTCAGACAAGCACCCCATTTCTGGGGTAACCACTGTAGCTGTAAATTAACCACAGGAATATAAATCCAGCCCAAGTCATCTTGTGAGCCAGAGAAGAAACAGGACCAAGAGACTGTGATTCCCAAGCTACTGGTTAGGACTGTGCAAACTGCCCCGACTCGTCCCTGCACCCAGGCACAGGCCCAGCCATGACAGAGTGCAACATTGCATTGGTCAGACCTTTCCTTTGGTCAGCCAGAACAACTCGAAGTCCTTCACTTTGTTAAAACATCACTGCAAATGGTCCTGATCTCCCCCTCTCCATCCTCACCCCTACACTTACTTTCACCCACCCAGCCCACACCCTGCAAATGCAAGACCCTCCTGCCTCAGCAGCCCCTCCTCACCAACTTTCAGATTTAGTCAGAAAAACAGTCCGAAAGCCCCCCATGTGTTTCTCTTGTGGCTTTGGGTTGCCCCCTTTCCATGGCAAGGAGCTTCACTAAGCTCTGCCCAGCCTCTTTGCAATCCCAGAAATGCCCATCAGCTGTGGCATTTTCCATTTTGTACCTGGAAAACAGTGACGATGGCCCAGAGCAAGGAGTCAAAGTTCTTCCTGTCGGGCAGTGTGTCACCGTCCCGCTCCGACGCGAACTTGCAGCCAAAGAGGTGCATCCCCAGGATGCTGCACAAGATGGGAAGCAGGGACTCAACAAAGGCTTGATACAAACCACTAAGGATACAGCAGGGCTGACTGTCTCCTGATTTCACCTGGGCAACTCTTTTCTTTTTTTTTTTTTTTAAAAAGATGAATCCTTTGTTCGCTGAAAAACATGCCTTGAGATCACGCAAACCAGTTGTGAATTTAGGTCAAATCTGTCAAGGAGTTTCAACCCAAAAGTATGTCTGCTCCTTCTTTTTCTTCTGCTTCGTTTTTTTTTTTTTAAGTCAAAACATTGCCTTTCAACATTTTCTAAACAAAATGTTTTGACTTTCTGTTTTGCAATGACACATTTTCAGCAAAATATGCTTCAATTGAATTAGGAAGACAAAAAGAGTTTCTGTGAAATGCCTGAATAAGACATATCAGGGGACTTGAAGCAGCTTTTTCGATTTTGACAAGAGAACAGAATACCCTTCATTATAGATAGATACTAAAAGAATAATCTGCTTTTCCCTGCTCTCTGCTAGTAACCTGAATAATCAAATTATTTACAGCTCCACTGAGCACCACAGCTGCAAATGGCAGCTTTGGAGTGAAAAGTCTCACTGGAAGAAGGGACATTATTTCATGGAAGAGACTGGCGTTCTTCAGCCTTCCCAGTGCTGGGATTGCTGGAACACCATAGCTGGCTGTAGAAGGAGATGGGTTCTTCTCAATATCTAGACCAAAATCCAAAAATACAAGGTTATGCCAAACCTACTTCTAACAATTCCACTTCTCAGAAGAAGAGGCCATGTGAGAGCACAAGCACCACCACATCTGACTTCTTTATAGGAACATCACCCTCACCTTGGCAATATTTTTAGCACCTGGTTAGTCAGAAAGTAAAGGGACAGCTGTCTTGGGATGATGTCAAGGAATGGTCCAGCCTGAAAGACTTTCCTCGTAAATCATCTTGCAAAGACAAATGTCTCATTTGGCCAACTGTGATAATTTGGTCAGGGCAGCAAGCCACTGCCAGTGCTGGCCAGCAATGCTGTTCCTGGGACTGCTCAGCTCAGCCCTGTCTGGGTATGGATTCTGTCACCACGGGATCCCACCCAAAATTCCAAAGCAACCCTCATGACGGGGAATGGGAGGCGCTCACCTGAAGATGAAGATGAAGAGCATCAGCAACATGCAGAAGGTGGCCACGTTGTCCATGGTCTTCATGAGGACGACGAGCTGGCGCTGCAGGGCTGGCATGAAGCGGACCAGCTTCAGCACGCGCATGAGCCGAAAGGTGCGCAGGACCGAGAGCCCTCCACCTTGCTGGCCCACTATCTCCCACACGCTGAGGAAGACAAAACAGGGTCAATGCAGGATGGCAGGACAAAGCCTAATGCAAAGGCATGGAGGGCAGGAAGCAAAGGGAGGGTGAAATTCAGAGAGAAGAGGGGTGGAAAGTGGGTAGAGATGTGCTGCCAGTGCCCACGGCAATCTGGACTCTGTCCAGGCTTGCAAAGAGCAGAGCCCTACTTGAGTGTCAAAAATACGCCTGCAAATCAGTGGCTGCAGCTGCAGGGGCAATTACAGCCTTTGCACATGCCAAAAAACCAGAGAGATACTTAATTGGGCACTGGTTGTGCCATTTGGATCCCAGACCTTCCCAGGACATCAGGACTGATAGCTTTCTGCCCGGGCCTCTCTCTAAAATGACCATAAAATAATCCCAAGGTGTGTATTAGGAACCGTGTCTAAGTGCATTAATTTACACTGAGAAGTGTAAATTGTCACAGGAAGGTATTTATGCCTAGTCTCCATTACTTTCTGTTTAATTAAACAGCCAAATGAGGAGAAACACACATAAAGAAAGCTCAAGGTTTGTACCTAATCACCACGATGATCCCATCAAAGATGTTGTATGGATTCTTAATGTAGCCAAAAGGACCATAAACAAGGACTTTCAATAGCATCTCCAGAGCAAAGAGGCTTGTGAAGACGATGTTGCTGATCTCCAGGGCATTGGTAAGTTCCTCCGGCTGGGGAAGGAAGAGGAGGAAAGGGAGAAAGTAAACAGCACAGCCTGATATCCAAAATCACATGTGGAAACACAACAAGCTGCAATACTGCAAGTGTGAAAATACTGATGCTAATGGTGTGGTGAGAGAATGGCAATAGCTCACTCAAAGCCCAGGAGACAGAAGAAAAATACTAGCAGAGTATTTAAGGTTTAGAAACCTGTTGTAAATTCAGCAGGTAAATCCAGACATGGACTTCACATTAATCAGAGCTTTAGTACCACCTCAGGAGGTTTATGCAGAAGTGGCATGTACTGAGGCTTAATGCTCTGACATCCCCCAAGCTGATTCTCCTTACGCAGAAGGGAAAAGTTGGACCGTTTTCTCACATAAATATCCCTTTAGGGCCTGTTTTTTTATTTAGTAGCTCATCAAAAGATTTAGGCTAGGATTTTTCAAAAGCAGAGATCTGAGGTGATATAGCTGGAATGGCTCAGAAAAATCTTGTTACCAGGAGGCCCCAAATCTGCTAGTGAGGAAGGGCCCGATACTGGCATTCCAGAGTGGTAATTTAAAAACAGAGGTATGAAAAAACCTTAACGAACAGACTCCCAGTAGTCTTAGACCTAAATTAATACCTTTCATGTTTTTGTAGCATATTTCACAGAGGGTTCCCAACAATGCCTGCAGATGCCCAGCGCTGCGCTTTCCCCGATGGGTGGGCGGGCATTATTGGAAAACATATGGTAGAAGACAAAAACCGGTGGTGTAGTCTGTTTAGGATCAGTCAGTGGCAAAGACAGGAACAGAATCCTCAGTATCAGATCCCTTCTCCCCATATAACCCCAACACACGGCCGCAACTGCATGTTTCTGCTTAAGGGTTTCATTAAAATCAGGAGCCGACATCCCGCTGGCAGATGGCCGAGGGGTCACGTCAGCAACACCGAGGTGGCACAGGGCAGTGGGCTGGCACAGCTCACAAAACACCTCACACACAGCGAGTGCTGGACTCCTCTTGGGTAGCCTGGCATTTAACTCACTCAGATACTGTTCTAAACCCCCACATGTAACCAACCACCCGGGCGTCTTTAGATGCCTGCACACTGTGGTGGGTTATGGCCAGATGTGCACGTTCACAGCAGCCATGCCATGACAGAACACAATGTGCAGCAAATGCAGCTGGCTGCACCCACCAGCTACATGAAACACCTTCATGACTGACCAAAAACTTCCTACGACAGAGCAGGAGCTGCCACACCACAGCACAAGCTGTAGGATTTGACATGAGGTGACCCAACCCCAACACCACGGCAACCATGAGAGGGGAGGACTCAGGGGCAGGGTCAACACTTGTCAACTGTGTTTTGGAGCCCCAAAAAACCACAGCAACCAAAGGCTTCACAGACACACACTGGCAAATAACAGATAAATTCATGCAGGCATTCAACTCTCTCTTTCCCAGGGTTAAAGTGTCCAGGCTCAGCCTTTGAAGCTCAAGTTCCTCCAACCCAGTGTGAGGTCAGATGGGGACCCAAATTGGCCTGATGTTATCTCAGTGTGGTAGTGTAACCCCTGCAGACTTGCACTGATATTGGTGGGAGCTTGTGATGACACAGTATAGTGAAGGGGTAAACAGCAGCACTTAGAAGAAAATGTAATAAAAAAGCAAAAACAGAGAGTGTTGAACACAGCTTTTACCTCACACATCCTCGCTGAGGAACAGATCCCTTGGCTAGAGTTTGCCAAACACACCATACACGCAGCCCAAATCACCTGCTCACTGATCTACAGCTAAAATACAGCTCCAGCTCCCAATATTAATCGCAGCCCTGGTTTAAAGCCATGTACCTATGGGAACACTCAGACACAAAGTAATAAATAGGCCGAGAACTTATATGTCAAGCTGCACCTCAGGACAATTTCAAATAGCTGAAAGTCTACATTAGTCACAAAAAAATGCCAACTCATTTATGAGTGCCCCAGCACCGAGGCAGGCTGTGATCAGTACCGCAGTGATCCTGCTGGAAAGAAGACGTGTTCCTGGAAGCTTTCCTTTTCATCCATCAGCGCCACTATCCTGGGCCCTGAAGGCTGATTTCCACCCTCTGTTCCCTCTTTGTGGTGGCACTGCCAAATCCAACTGGCCTTGCAGGCACAACCCAGTTAAACCCCTCAACGCGTGAGCGGCGCCCAACATCTCAGGCAGCCACAACAATCCCTTCCTCATGGAGGCTGACATGGAAAATCCAGCAGCCTTGGAAGGGATGACATGTTAATAGCACAGAGTAATGAAACTTTGCACTTCACGAGCACCTTCTGGTTGGAGATGTTGTTGGGGTGTGAAAATCCAGATGGGAGGCACTGGTAGAGCACAGCTGGGTGACGTGGGGAGCCAGAGGGGGAGTAGCACCTACTCTGCAACTCTCCCAGGACCTTCAGCACCCACGGGAAGGGCTGTGGCTCCCCTAGCCCATGAAATATCCCTCCCAGACCACCCAGCTCAGGAGAGCCCCTGGCACTGGTGTGGGAGGGCTATGGATCAGCCCATGCAACAAGGTGATGTTGAGCACCCACAGCAGCACCAAATCCACCCATCTACCCCTGCTTCACCCTAAAAAAAGCCACCTGGCCTCCCATTCCTCCTCTCCACACACTCTTTTCCACTTCCCTTACAGGAAACCATTTTTAATATCTGAGATACTGGGTAGATATAATAAAAATGAAGAGTGGGATCTGATGAACCAGAGGTGAGAATTAATATCCAAAAATCTAAGATTAATGGCCAAAATGGGTTGAAAGAGAAAGTGAAAACTTCCCTTTCACCCATCTAGGAACAGAGAATGGTCTCCAGAGCAGCCTGGAGCTCTGCTGGGGAGGGTGAGCTGATCCTCCACTGGAAGCACACCCCAACCAGACCCAGCTGAAATCGGCTGAGTTATTTTGCTCCTGGAAACAACACATGCCTAAACAGTTGAGATGGGACGATGCAAATCACTCAGAGGATTTCACAGCCAGTTGTGGAGCACTCTCCCCCAAGACCCTCAGTCCCTCTTGAGGATCCCCAGGGCAGCTCATGAGCCCCCTGCAACAGCTCAACATCCCCTTCAAGGGACACATCGGCACAGCCAGTCCATGGGGCACCCGCATGGACCCCTGCCATGAGCACCACTGGGATTTATTTACATAAACAGAGGTGGGCTGTGATCATGAGCCTGCCCAGGGGGAACCCAGCCAGGCAGTGGGGACTCAGACCCTTCTGAGAATGCCATCTATGGGATTTTCATGAAGCCACAGACGTATATAGAAAATAAGACCGGTTATAAGATGCTTCTGCTCTAGAGAAATCACAAACATGTCTGAGACATTTTTCCTGAGACATCATTACAATACAAGCAGGAACGTGGCTTTTTCTCTCCTATTGAAATTGAAATTGTCATCCCATCCCAAGCAGGAATGCAGAGTGTCAGACTTGGCAAAATGAAACACTGTGCACAAAATCTTGGAAGTACTTCTCTCCATTTCAGTCCCCATTCCTTTATCCCTTTGCTCTGTACTGTAAATCAACCAAAATTAAAAAACATAAATAAAAGTCAGCTTGAAGAAGAACATGGAACTTTTTGTTCCCCAACTGTTCAAATGGACACTTCAAATATTTCAGACAATATATTCCAATAAAGTTGGGATTTTTTTTAGGCCAGTTCACTGAAAATGCTCCTCTCCCACCGACAGCTTCAAATGTGATAAACTGCCATTTTCTGACAATAACTGTCTAATCAAAACACTATCGACCAGCTCTAGACATGATGTACCTGAGAAGAGTCACTGACTCCTGGCACACAACCAGCTCTGTGTGTCCTCGCTGGGCTGGGAGGAAAAGAGACGGTAAAATCACTCAGCCTTCCCCTCTGAAGGGCCAGAACACAGCAGCTGGGGGAGGTAACATCCTTCCTTTGACTAAATGATATATTGTGTGGAAAAAAACAACCCTCCAGGTCCACCCTAAAAAGGGTATTCTGCAGGAAGCAGAGCCTGAGGTGCACAGCCTGGGGTTTCTATGCAGCACAAAGCCTCTGCCCACCACTCCCATTACAGCACAGCTGCCACAGCCTCAGCTTCTCCATTAAAAGAAGAGTCTGCTAATTCTCTCATCAGTAGCAGCAGTGACTAATTAAAAGGAAAGCATCCTATGATTAAACAAGCAACACCCAGAAAGAGTGAGATCCAAGCACGATTTCAGCTGTGGCACGAAACACCCGCTCTTCCGATGAGTCCTCGGTAAACACTGAATTTTGTTTCCAGGACATCTCGCCTTGCTGGACACACAGACGTGTTGTCCTGGATAAATCATTCCCTGTTAGCTTTCCGTTTGTGTAGTGTCGATTTGTTGATGTACCAAACAGCACATTGACAAGCTCTGGCAGCACATGAAATACGAGCAGACAGGGCAGCATCGCTCAGAAACACCACACGGCATCACAGGCGCAGGAGGAGGTGAGCCCCGGGCACACACCCAGCCCTAACCCTGCCTGGCAGGGTGCAACTGGAGGCAGCGAGGAGGGAATGCTCTCTGCACCCTGCCTGGAGGATTCAGGCAGGGCTGTCTGGCACCAAGCAGGGCACTGCAGGGGTGAACAGGAGGAGGCAAGAGAAGATGTCCCCAGGGTGCCTCGGGAGGTATCTCAAAGCTGCACCAGTACCTTGCCCTTTTTCAGCATTCAGAAATAGGCTGTAAGACATTTCTTTCCTTTTTTTCCTCTTTTTAAAACTGAGTAGAAGCTCATGAGTGAGTTTTCCGAAGGCAGAAGGGATGTGGTCCATTTCCATCTGGGGACATGCTATTCCTTCCTGTGCACAGGACTCCGAGGTGCCTGCTGAGCAAGTGAGGCTGCAGGCACAAAGTTGGGAAAAAGGTGAGGGCGGGGCTGGGGCCATGAAAAGTGCAAGCCCTGAGGGTTGTGTTCCCCAATTCCTGAAAAACAAATCCTGCCGCAGGATGAAGTGCAACCAAGTGTCCTGAGAGACAGTGCACAGAGCTTACAAGGCTTCTAACTCCTGCCCTCCTCCAGCAGTGACCCATATAGGGCACAGGCTCTTCATCATCATCAGACCTGCACCCAGTGGCAAAGGCATGGCTGGCACAGATCCATCCATCCCACAGCCCCCCTGCCCACGCAGTGAGCTCCAGGCTGCAGCCAAGCCTGGTCTTGCCCAGCCTCTGCCCCTGGGATGCCAGCACAAAAGAGCAAAAGCACCCCAGGGTCTTTCCTCTCTATCTTGCTAACAATAAAATGAAAGAGAAAAAAACACTCTGTCTCAACACAGAGGGAGGGATGGGGCGACCAGCCAGGAGGCAGATCCCTCCTGATCCCGAGGGATATCTTTATGATATCACTCTGCTTCTGTGAGTGGATCCAGAAGACCGTGAAAACTTCTAAACCATTCAAAGGGCTGCAGAATAAAACCTTTCTGAAATCATTACCATGGCAACTAAGGAAAAATAACACAGAAAGAAAATAGCGACCTCAGCTATTTCACAGGAAACACCAACAACGTTTTACTGACTCATCACTTGCAGATTTTTAATATATATACATACGAAAAAAATCAAATGGGTCACACAAAGATGGGGATTTTCAACCTGACACTGCTCTGTTAAGATCCTCTCCACCCTCCACGTGGGTGCAGGCATGCACTGGGTCCACCTCGAAACAGGAGCCAGACTACAAGTCCTGGGGCAAAATGCAAGAAACTGTGATGAACAGAAGCAGTTCTTAATTAACAAAATGAGGTGCCCTTTCTTTGCCCTTTCCCACACTCGATTCCCCATCACTGATAGCTCATGGCTCTGTCCTCAGTCAACCCATGAGCCTTCTCCATGCACTGCCCTCATCACATCCATGTTATTCCCCCTGCCTCGGTGCACCCACCGAGCCACAGCCATCCAAAACACCACTTTGGTGCAGTAAATACAGCTCCTGTTGGCTCCAGAGCCACTTGTGACTTTATAAATAGAAACTCAATCCACGCATATTTTCAGCAATGACATTCATTGTCTTTGGGGCTCCTTAAAAGGTATCAGGCTCTAACTATTGTCCTGGGTCTAGCAGTGTGAACCTGAGCCGTGCTTCATCAGAGCCCCACAAACTGATAGGCTTCCTCTACTCATCCTTTGCCAAATTGGTTAAAGAAAACAATTCAGCAAGTAGCAGTTTTTGCTCTGCTCCTCCTGGGGCTGGAGACACAGAAAGGGCAGCGCGCTCACTGCTCGGCGGGCGGGAGGAGGACTGCTGGGATGTTCAGGATTTATAAGCATTTATTAAAAGGAAATGACTTTGACAGACAAGCGAACAAGTCCGGTTTCATCCCTTCACCGCATGGGAAAGGAGGATTTTCTTACGGGCTGAATGAAGGCTGAATATTTCATGCCATGGCAAGTAATGCTTTAAGAAAGGGAGGAAAGCAGCTTTCATTTCGGAGAAATCAGAGCTGTTTGCACAGGAGGGACTCCCCTTCCACCACTGCCACTAATCTCCTCTCCTTCCACCCAGTCTTCCCCATTCCAGTCAAATGTCCCTTCCCACCCCACATGTGCAGAGAGAAGGAGCTGAGTTTTGTGGGTATGGCACCTTCTGGTGCAAGGCCTTCCTATACAGCACATCCCTACTGAGGAACCGTGGCCAACAACCAAATTCCCTGGCCCTGACTGCCCATATGTTCCTATGCACCTCCTGTCTAACTTGAGACTGGGGTGCAAACGAGGGGATGAGCCCCAAGCTTGACAGAAAACCACATCAACCCACCCTGAGGGGACTGCCATAAACCATCACTGCCCAGGACCATAAACAAGATGCACAGACCATGTTCTCCTCCACCAAGCTCTGGGGCTGGGCTCTCCTAACCACTCTCAGGAGGCACAGCAGATATTCTTCCCTGAACTCCTTATCTCTCTCAGCTTGAGATTTCTGGATGAATATTATCCCAGAAAATGCAGGAAAAACATGTACTAGCTCATCCCTCTGCCCAGGTTTCGAAGGAGCTTAAGTCGAACAAAAGCTGCATTTCCACTTGGTCACACCTTGTAAGTACTTGAGATTTAAAGCCCTCTATTTCTGGTTAATCTAAACCAAGTTTGAAACTTATCTCCCCATTAGTACTTGAGAAGGGACCAGGGGGAGGGGGGAAATAAAAAAAGAGAAAGTAAAAGGCTGTCACTGTAGGGCTCCTGCACAGTTCTGCTGAACCCAGGTTTCTGATGCTGGTAACACTATCTCTAATGCTGACAGACGTCCATGGGGGAAAAGCCAGTCGTTTCCTAACATCAGCAAAAAAACAATTGCAACAAAGTGCTGAAATCCAGCAGAGACAAGGGAAAAAGTGCTCAGCTCCTGTCCCTGCTCCCACTGGGGGCTGAGCAGGGTGGGCTCTGTGAGGACATGAGGGGCAGCAGCAGGGCAGAGTCATGGGTGGCAACAGGGACCAACCTCTGCCAGGAGAATTGGGGACAAAAATGGGCTGATCCCTGGGAAATCACCAACAATCAGCAACCAGAAGCGCTTATAGATAAAAGCATTTGCTGGTGCAAGCTGAGGGTGCTCCAGATGCTCTAGCTGAATTTGCTGGCTCCCACCCAAGGGGAACAACCACAATAATCAAAGGAGGAGCAGAGAGAAGCGCCTGGCTATCTGCAGAGAGCAGCGATTTTTCATCCATACAGGGATGAAGTGAGTTTTGAAAGCACACATCATTTTCCCATTTCACTGAGCTGGAGTCTCTTCTGAACGCTGCCTGGGCAGAGATAACACGGGGGTATGGATGGCAGCTGAAACAACAGCTGTAATGATAGGATCTAAGGCAGCCCGAGTATTTCCAGCCTCTGAAATAAATTAACAGGAAAGGATTGACACTTATGCCTCCCCAACCAGGGAGCTGAAGAAAACTTTAGCAGGTGTCAAGGAATCCACATAGTCTCATTGCTAAAGCATGCAGAGAACTGAATTATCTGATAAAAAAAATACCCTTTCCAGTTTCATGAAATCTCATTTAAATTTTCAAATCGTTCAGTCTCCAGAACCAGAATAAAGTCTGCTTTATACGCACAGACCATTTTTTAATGACTAAGAGGGCCATGGCATCCCTGTATTTTTTTACCCCTTGGAGGAGATTCATGAGTGAGTCAATTAAAACACGCGAGTTCCTACAAGATCCTCGAATCCTTCAAATCCCCAAGAAGCAGGAGAACCCCCCAAGGTCCATAAAAAGAATTACCCCCAATAACAAACAGAGAGCTGGTTTTGAAGTCAGCTATCCTAGTGATTAACAGCTCTGACTTCCATTAGTGTTGACTTGACTCCTCCAGTCTCCAACAACAACAACAAGCTGCTAATAAGAGTAATTTCTGCACAAGCGGGAGCTAATTGAATACAGCACGTGCGAATCTATAGGGCACCTCATTTTCCTGCCTTGGGAGTGCCCTGTGCAGTTGGAGTGCTGAGAAATTAAGTTGCAGGTAGCTCCAAGCCCTGCGCTGGGCAAAGCCAGCAGGCGCCGAGGGAGGGAAAGCCTCGCTGCGCTGCCAAGGCTTTGATCACTTGGCTGAGACCAGCTGGCATGGGGCTGGAGAGACGTGTAATGGAGTTAAATAGAGACATGGGATGTGCACCCGAGTGGAAGTGCAGATTCCTCTAGGAAGAGAAGACAGTGCATGAACGCGAGACCTGGTGAGCTCCCGGGAAGAGCCCGGGGCAGAAGGAGGTTGTCCAGGGAAAGGCTGTCTCCTCGATTTAGGGATGCACACACCTGCCTAAGTGCCCTCCTGAAACAAAGCCCAATGAATCAGATTCATACAGGGAATTCATCAAATTAGAAATTACACCACAGAGAAAAGTTGGGCTGTACTATTAAGGCCCTAGTTGCAGTAAGGCAGCCAGGGTGCAGGGTTAAGGGATACAGCACTGGTTTGCACTGGTGTGTGATGCAGAGAGCCCCTAGTGCAGCACCAGGTGCTGTGTGGATGCAGGACAGATCTTTGAGTCCCTGCACTCTCGGGAAACAACTCAAAAGAGGTGCAAGAGATACAAAAAATATTAAAAAAAAAATAAAGGATTCCCTTCCATCCTGACCTGAAGACCTGACACAAATGCAGACCAAAGAAGCCAAAGTTCAGATATCCTGGATTGACCAGGTATGGAGGCTGGAGGGGACACAGTGTTTCCCATTAGTGCCCTGTGCAGCCAGACAAGAGTGACCTGCAGCTGATCCCTGGATCCTTCACAGCCTTCTGGGGAGGTGAATGAGCACCTGGCAAGATCTCATTTTGGCTCACAGATGTCACATAGATGTCAAAGGAGCAGTCTCCATGTGCCTGACAAATCTACATCTGTCTTCCACCAGCAGCAAAACATTCAACTGGACTTGAAACTGGTGGAAATTAGGATGCTCTTGACCACCAAGTCCTAGAAGCTTCTGTTCCCAAAGATGCCTTTATCTTCTGAGGCAGTGCTCATACAGGTAATCCAGACTGCTGCCTTCCAGCCTGTCCAGAACTTTGGGCACTCAAGCACCCCAAGACGTGGGGCACCAGCCTGTCAAATTCCCACTGCCCAGCTCCCTTACACCACTCCTCCATGGAAAAATCCACTTTTCCTCACACAAAGAGAAATCAATCAGTAGGTGTCATGACAGCTAATAATTTTCAGTTACCTTCTTTCCTGCACACTGAATTCAGGCAGAAGTACCTAAATACCATCTGGGTGACTATTATTAATGCTTGAACTTGCAGCCTAATGGTTGCTCCACACTGGCAAGTTTTCTAACCCCTCACCTTCCCTCTCCATCATCCTGGTTACCTGAAAATTTCATGTTCTCTGACACTGATTATGATGACTCCCATTTTCTCCATCCTCGACTGTTTACACAAATAGACATTTTAATGCATTATGCCAGCAAGGTTTCCTTTGACTCCTTGGCACAGATGGTTGATATTTCCGTGTTGCAGCAGCTATTAGATCGTAATGTTACCAGTGACAACTCTATATCATCTGTACTCTGCACACTCCCCTGCAGCAGGATGCACCAGGAATTCAGCCTGAGATATTGCCACCGTCTTAGGCTGCTCCTGTCTCCTGCAGAAGGAGTTTACACACCTTGGCTTGGGGCACTGTGGCCTTGTAGATCCCTACAACACGTTGCTGTAGCTGGGGGTACTCCACCGGCTGTACTCATGCTGGGGGGATGTCAGGCATTGCCTCATCCCACTTCCTTGAAGAACTGTCTCCCATGGATGATGAGCATTTCTCCTTGGGTGCTGTCCCACAGAGTCATTCACCCTTGTCACCTCTCCAATTTGCTTTTAAGAATTAACAAAAGGTTCCCCACAGGTCTGAACCAATTTCTTCTTCCTTCCTTCAGAGACACCAGGGTGTCGGATCAATCTAGATCCAACTCCACACAAGCTCCAGTCAAGGATTTGAACCAACTGCAGCTTTGGGGAGGCCAGTGCAGGACTCTCCAGTCTCTTTCTTGTTATGTTAACAATGGCAAAACACCGCAGAGACGGCGGCTGAAATTCAAGTGCTATTTAAACAAATGAATATGTAGGGTATAGTTCATACAATGCGAGTTCAGACAAGGAAACTCGGAACAGCCAGGCAGCTCAATATGAACCAGATTTTAAAAACAAAAACAAAACCCCAAAGCCCTTCCTCAAGGAAGCCCTTGCCGAATTCTTTCCCCTGCTGAGGAGTCCAACATCACGCCTTGTACTAAAGCCTTTGCATTTCACTCCAAGAAAGGACTTGGAGGAAAAAAAGGAAAATAAAAGCAGCACATTATGGAACAGAGCCTGGCTTACAGCCAGGGCTGGGGGGAAAGCAGCAAAGAAACCCTCTGGTTTAGCAGCACATTTTACTCCTGCTCTATGGCAGAACAGACTTTTGCAAAGCCCCAGCCGTTTGAACCCGCAGTGCTGCAGAGGCTCAGCTTCCCTAAGGCGAATCAGTCAATTGGTTCAACAGTGTATTTAAAAATCCCCTGGAGTCTACCTTTAAATCACCTTTATATTCCTCTACCCAAAGCTAAGAGTTTCTACCTGCATTTTGCTTCATCTCTGTAGAAAAACAAGCTATTTAGCAGCCACATTAATAATCCGTGGCAATCTGGTTGTCATTCCCCTGATGGAAAATTTCACACTGCTGCCCAGCAGCCGCGACGTGGCGAGTGCTGAGCACCTCACACCATTCTGCCTCCTTCCCACCAGCCCAGCCACCAGGAGAACAGCAGGAGCTGGAGCTGGATGGGTGAGGTGGAGAGGATGGGCAGGAAACGCAGAGTTATGCCCAGTCAGGTGTATCTGTGGCTCACCCACGTGCAAGAATCACGTGGAAACAACCTGGTGGTGAGTGAGAAAGTGTCGCCAACGCACCACCACGGAAAGTCAGCGAGCTCATGTCAAAAAGAACTTAAGAAGAAACCCAGCTCCTGAAGCCTCAGCCATACGAGGGTAAAACATGTGCTGACAATGACTTTACTGTGGAAGGTGCTCTGTGGAGAGGAGCTCTGGGGGACATGAACTGCCTTTGGTATGAGCACCCAGCACCCCTGGCCATGGGTGCTCAGTCTGGCCTGGTTGACTGGCAGGTAAATACAAATAAACAGCAAGAGGTGGGAGCCAATGTTTTCAACACACTCACAGTTGCCACTCACTTTTATGTGCCTTCAGAGAACCACTCTTGTCCTACATATCCCAACCTGGCCTTCTCTGGTTGCTGAGTCTGTTAAGCAAGTGACTGAAAGATTGTTTCAGTCTTCCAGGCATCTTCCTTGGAGAAAAGTAGGTCCCTCCAAGCTGCTTGTCCCAAGGTGAGACATCAAACCTCCAGAGGAGCCAACTTTTCTCCCAGGCTATAATGACAGTCTCAGCTCACCAGCTCCTGTCTTGAAGTTCAGGATGCTCTGGTGGTCCCAGAGCTGCTGAATCCCACTCAGTATTGCTGGGGACAGATGGGGAGGGCAGAAGCCTCTTCCTTCTTGAGCAACCTCCAGCCTATCCTTCCTCTCACAGAGTAGCTGCTAGTGTGTCCTCTCCCCTGTACCAAAGGGCTGCTAAACAACACAAGGTTTTTGGCACCTTAAAACATGTCCTCAAAATATTTACCCTAATATAGCCTGGTGGGGCCACAGTGGCATGTGGAAAACCCAAGAGGTAAATATTCCTTAAATAAGCAGAGAGCTTAATATAGAAAGTCATAGAGTCAAGTACTCTTCAAGACCCCTCACGTCTTTGCAAACATCAGCCAGTAAAGATAAATTTGACACGGTTGGTCACTTGCACTTTTAGGAAAGGCTCTTCTAAAAGAAAAAAATTCACGTTTTGGTGTTTATAATCTCTGCAGAAAGGCCTGGTTCAGCATTTCACCCCTCTAATTCCTGCTCTCGTAACTGTCAGATTATGAAATTGCCGACCATAAGCCTCCCGAGTTTACAAAAAAACACCTCTCTCTTCTCTGCCGCCACTTCAAGCAGATGAACTAATAAAAACAAGCTCCGCTATTCCCTCCAAATGCCTGGGAGAAAGGAATCTGGAACACTAGTAGCTTGAAAATACTGTTAAAGAAAGCAACCACCCACAGCGTCTGGAGTCCCCCCACGTTTATCAGCTCCCTTCACCCTTGTTACCCGAAAACCACCACAAAAAATCTTCATCTTCGCATCCAGCTGTTTTCTGGGACTCACCACTGGCCTGGGCAGAAGCCCACACCCCCCTGTCCTACTTCTCCCAAGCCAAAGAATTAAGGAGCTGTGTAGCCTTTAGGGTGTTTGATGATGGGAGTCTGCTCAGCCTCCCGTCCCAGTGGGATGGTCCCCCTGGTACACGCACAGTGGGAGCCCACACCAGCATCTCCCAAAGGTGCTCCTGGTAAAGGGAAACAAGCCTTGACAATCCATCCCTTGGACAGCCACAGCAAACATAGGGCAGATCTGCTTTCACCTTTCAGCCAAAGGAGCAATATAATTGTTTATTCATTTCTGCGAGCCACCTCCCCCCAGCGCCTTCAGAGATGATCTTCCTGAGATTATTAAATAAAGGTGGAATCACTCAAGCTTCCCTGCAGAGCTCCCACCAAGGGCAGCAGATGAAGGTGAAACCTGCAGGACTTTGGAGTGTGTTGCTGTTTAATGTGTACTGAAAACAACAGTTAGACAGCCAGACTGCATCAGGGCATCAGGGGGAAGCTGCTGGCTCAAAGGAACACATTTAGCACAGCCACATCTCCCCAGTGTTCGGTCACTGAGGCGTTAATGCCACAGGAGGACAGGGGAATTTGGAGCTGATCTGCAGTCCCCACCGCTGTCACTGGTAGCTGTGGGAGAAACACCTCTGTGCACAACCATGAGCGGCTCAGCAAACGTGAAACATGCCAGGAAGGGACAAAAGTGAACAGCCACGACTTGAAATGCAATGACTTCCCAGCCAAGACTGGTGCTGGGACTGCGGGAGCTGTGTCTGTCTAGGAGTGGAGAGCTCTGGCACCCCAGGAGAAGCACCATGCTGGGAGCCCTCAAATATCAGAGGGGTCTGTAACAAGGTTTTGCAGCATCTCAGCATCTCCACTAATAAATCTTTACCCCACACAAAGTGTGCACCTGCAGCCCCAAGACATGTCGTGCCTGAGGCAGGACAAGGGCACCATGCCAGGCGAGCCCCAACAGCAGTCACAAAACCCACGTGAGGCCAGAGTATGCAAAGCCTCTCTCAAAGCAGAGCTCTTGTCATCCTTATGGAGCCATTTCAAGAGGAACGTGGCAACTCCTTTTTCTTAATGACTATATATAGGGAAAGCTCTGCTAGGTGACAAGCGTGCGAGAGGCTGGAGCAGAGGCAGCCTCTTGCCTGCAAAGACTCAGATAATCGAGCGGAGGAATAGCCAGTGATGAGTCTATTTTGGACTCGGCATGCTGCTGCTGGAGCGTTCACCGAGGAGGCAAAGCCATTTGTCACCTCCTCTCCAGGGAGTGCAAATTCAAT
The DNA here is from genome assembly GCF_001715985.3 of Manacus vitellinus. Taxonomy (NCBI): domain Eukaryota; kingdom Metazoa; phylum Chordata; class Aves; order Passeriformes; family Pipridae; genus Manacus; species Manacus vitellinus. The sequence goes on along the minus strand of NW_021939798.1, from coordinate 6,619,150 downwards.
AGACTTCCCTGCCCAGAGCTGCAGCAACCCCGGAGTCCACAGCCACTGGCAAAGCACTGCTGGGCTGGCACTGACCCGGTGGCAAACGGCTGCTCCCTCTCCTTGCTCCCCTCACCACAGAACCCGGCTACACCTGGTGCTGCCCAGGTGACGGGTGCTCTTGGCCACAGTGCTGAGCATCCCTGGCAGGGTTGGGATGCAGGAGCTCACATAGCCAGGTACTGGTCAAGGCGATTGCTGCAAGCTGGAAGCAGGCTCAGAGGGAAAAAGCCTGCTTTGCTCTATCCTGGGAGCCTTCCCAAGGCATTCCAATGCCTCTCACCCCAAAACATCCCACCAGCAGCCAGATTCTGATCTGTTAAACCGCCCACATCCCCACATCCCCAGGAGCCGCCCGGGCAGCACTCACCTGCTCGTGGTACTCGATCCCCATGCTGAGCGTGTTGATGAGAATGGCCACCATGATCCCACGGCCGAAATATTTGCTGTCCACGATCTTGCGGAAGGTCTCGCACACCACGTGCCAGAAGGCCAGCACCCGGCTGGCCCTCCTGGCCCGGGCCCTGCCCCGCTGTGGGTCCCTCTGGTCGCTGTAGTGGGCATCCTGCGTGAACTCATAGACCCCCTCGCTGTCCGAGTCGGCCGTCTCGTTGTCCGACAGCTCGGCCTCGCCTGCCAGCGCTGTGAGGCAGTAAGGGCAGCTCTCGGGGTTGCAGGAGCCACCATCCAGCTTGGTGCAGGGGCTGGAGATCTTGCAGGAGCTTTGGCAGGGACCTGAAGTGCCAACAGGGAAAGGGCAGCCCATCAGCCGGGACAGACGACTGTGGGCAGCCACAGGAGCAACCACCAGTCCCTGTTAGCACCAAGCTGTCGCCCTTGACATGACAGACATTTCCTAACGGGAAAAGGGCTCCTGCTGGGTTAAAACCTGGGCTCCACAATGCCTTTTCCCCAGTTATGAAGCCCTCTTTGTTGCCGCCAGGCAGACAGCACTCCAGCCCAGGACCCCTAGCCCACCTCATTATACCTCTGGCCATTATGGGTAGGAGGAAGCAATGGGTTTCCCTGGCCCTGGCAGGCTCCAGACTGGAATTACTGGGAGAGCTGCTGCCAGCAGATTCCTTTCCTGCTCCCACTCTTTCCTGATGCTCCGAAATCACCAGCTTCCCTCTCTACACGCTGTCCACAATGGCAGCTGCCAGGTGTCTCCTGGGTGAAAATACCAGCAGGATATTCCCCAAAATTTCCACCAGCTGGCTGTGAGGAGAGAGGCTATCTGCAGCACGGCAGCACACAGCAGTGCAAACGCAAACACAGTGCTAAACCAACTCAGAGCCCAGCTCTGTGTGTTTAGTCTCTGCGCAGAGCTGGGCTGGGGGCAGGACTTGGTCTCTTCCCTGCACAGATCTGGGCTCAAAAGGTCAGTGCCACAGCAGTGGGGTGGAAGAGGCATTGACTGTCTCAGAAAGCATGGCCAGAGACATTTCTTGGAGGCTGAAAGTGTTTGGACTATGCTGGTTCAAACTCCCAAACCTCAGGATGTGGAGGGGGAAAGAGCATCTTGTGGTGAAGGTATGAAATCCCTGATCCAGGAAAGCTGCATTTGGTGTCCGATTCTTATGGGCTTTCTGAGCAGATTTTAATACTCTGTATCTGCAACTGCCCTTGAGCACTCATGCAAAGCAGACACTCGATCTCTCTGAGCCCTGTGTCCCACAGGAGCAGAGCTATGCAGTGCTCAGAGATGTGTTAGGGCTCAGATCTGGAAGGTGTCCATCCTCAGCCTCTGGTTGATTTTGGAAGTGCAAAGATTTGGGGAGTGTTCCCTGTAATTGCAGAATAAATTGGTTGGGGGGAGCATAGAGATTACAGAATCACAGAATGGTTTGGGTTGGCAGGGACCTTAAAGATCATCTCATTCCAACCCCCTGCCATGGGCAGGGACATCTTCCACTAGACCAGGTTGCTCCAAACCCTGTTCTACCTGGCCATGAACACTTCTAGGGATGGGGCAGCCACAGCTTCTCTGGGCAACCTGTGTCAGGGCCTCACCACCCTCACATGGAAGAATTTCATCCTAACATCTAATCCAAACCCACCCTCTGTCAGTTTAAAGCCATTCCCCTTTGTCCTATCACTACATGCCCTTGTCAAAAGTCCCTCTGTAGCTCTCTTGTGAGTCCCCTACAAGACAGGGATTGGAATGAAAATGGATTCACTGAAAACATTCATTTCCCTTGGATTCTTGCAAGTTTGAAGTCTGGGAGGTTGAAACCTCTCTCCTGGGTTTGATTAAAAGAGGTATTAGGTAGCTCAGAGGACCCCTGTTTGCCTCACCTGGAAAGCCATCGCCTTTCTCCGTAACGTGGACTGAAAAGAACCCTGCAAAAATCCAGAGGGAGAAAGAAATTAGGTCACAGCTTGTATTTCTGCAAGGCAACCCCAGACTGACATCCAGCCCCCAGCTCACCCGTGCTCTGTGTCTCCAGCAGCTTGTGCATGGTGCTGTAGGGCCCAGGCGGGATGTTGAGGCTCGTCAAGGTGCTGCTCCCGGCACCCACCGCCGCCTCCCCCAGGTTCTTCTCTTTCAGCATCTCATGGGAGGTACTGGAGTGCACCGTGGGGTACACCTTGCTGCCCATGATGTTCTTGGGGATCCCCTCTGGGCTCGGCAATCCGAGGCTTGGCTGCGTGAGGGATGACCGGCAGCGCACCGGCTCAAAGTGGCAGTCAGCGTGGTAGATGCTGTGGACGGACTCGGTGTTGCTGGGAGAGGCACTGGGGGCCCCAAGGGAGTTTGGTGCAGAGGGGGGGAGCATGAGCCGGTTGGTGCCGTTGTGGAGCGAGCTGGTCTCCACATCGCTGATCTCGGGGCTGGCACGGGGTGCCCGCAGGTTCCCGTTGCCCAGGTGATAGTGGTGGTGGTGGTGGTGATGGTGGTGGATGAGGTGGTGCACAGAAGACCTCTTCCTGCTCCGGCGCTTCCTGGCATGCCGGTCGGCCCCTGCCTTGCTCTCGGGGCTGGTGAGGAAGCCCATCCTCACGCCTGCCGCCCGGTAGGCCTTCACGAGCTGCTTGCTGCCTTTCCGGGCAATGTAAACCAGGTACTTGAGGAGCTCGTCGTAGCAGCTGCCCGGCTCCGAAAAGCTGGCGAGGGTGCTGGCGTTGGACAGGTAGCGCACCCGCTGCTCCTTCATCAGCTGGCTCTCGCGCTGCTTCGTCTCGGAGAACTGCGTCGCTATCACCACCAGGCACAGGTTGATCATGAAGAAGGAGCCCACCTAAGGGGACAGGAGCCATCAGCCACTTTGGAGCAGCCACGCCTACCCTACAGCCCTGCAGGGCCTAAGGATCTGGGGGCAAACCCCAGCCAGCCCCATCCCCTACGTCACCCAGCGGGGACCACCAGGCTATGGGGGGGCTGACTCACCCCCCGAGCTCCCGCCCCAGGGACTCCCACGCCAGCCCTCCACAGAGGACGACAGAGATCAAAGACGGGAGAAGATTATTTTGACAAAAAGCTCTTGCTCTTTTAAGACGGTGTTTTTCTCTCTCCGCAGACAGCGGTTGTAATTATCACAATTAGTGGCATTACGATGAATGCACTGAGCCTTCCTGATAGGAGCGTTTTTTTTTTTCCTGGCAGTGTGTGGGCAGCTTGCGAGCAGATCCCTTTCCCCTGCTAACGGGATTTGCGGGTGACTGTTACGCAAGGGCATCAGCAGTCTGTACCCACAGCTTGGAGATTCTCTTTCCAATCAGGTTTTCATGAGGTTCTGCCTTCTGCAGAGCCCAGCCTGGATCACAGGGAATTACTGACGTGCTAACGGGCTATCACACTCTGCTAACATTACTCGCACGGCATCTGGAAAAGTACTGCTTGCTCTTCCTCTCCGTCATTTCAGGGATGCTGAGAGCAGGGGTTTGCTTCTCTTTTGGGGAAGCTAACAGATGAACTAGAAAAAGCATCATGGACTAAATGACCATCTACTTTGTCATCAGGGTTTGAGTCCTGGTTTGATGAGGAGCAGAAATCCCCACAATGACCTAATGGACAATGTGCAGCTATTTTGCTGGACTTAGTCCAATTACATGGCAAGAAAAGGACTCATCTCACTTATCTCAGCTACATCTGAGTGAGGCACCTAATGATCCTTTAGAGTCAAGAGAGAAATAGGCGCATCAAGTCTGCAATGCATCTAATTTATTTTGGATGTCTACCTTCGGAGGAGATGAATCACCCCCTTAAAGCACCTATTTTTCTCCCTTGACGATAAAGGGAGTCTAGACAACGAGCTCAACCAGTCACTGTAGACAATTCTGATTGCACAGATGAAGCCCAACATGGAGCCCACCCCACAGAAACTCTTTGTTGGCTCCTTTGTGGGTGGTCTCAGATGATGCTGAGAAGTGTGGGTGGGCTGTGGGCAGTAATCTCTTCCCTCTTTTCTTAATGTGCTCTCTGAAGTTTGGGACTGTTTCCCCATTGCATCAAGGACCCAGCCAGATGGGTTCATCAATATGGGGGAATTTTTGGGCAGCCTCTTCCTCTTCCAGCACTCAAAAGCTGACCAGGTGAAATTCACCTAATTTTAAACTTAAATTCAAGGTGGCAAGTAAGAGAGAGAACCTTGGAGCACAAGCAGAGAAATAGTAGAAGCATCAGCAATTGTATCTACCACAGCTTGAGCACATCCTTCTTTCCCTTCCTCATGTTTGCAGCAAAATGCAGCTGCAGCACAATGCCCCAGGGAAGCTGTGTGTCTCCCAGCAGGCTGGTTGCTATCTCAGCTTTTATATTCACTGTATTCTCTGCCCTGTTCCCGTGGGTCACTCCACTCTGCTCTCTCCAAACGCCAGGAGGACCCCACTGTTCCCCTGGGGCCACTCACAATGATCAGGAGGATGAAGTAGATGAAGTTGTAGAAGGAGTGTGCATCCATGACAAAGTACATGATGTCCACCCAGCCTTCCAGCGTGATGACCTGGTGGAAACAAGAAGGGAAAGCAAACCTGTCAAAGCACCAAGTGCACAAGTAATGTTTTCTTCTGGCTGGGTCATTTCTGTCACCCCATAGTTGGTCTTGGTGCAGTACAAGACACCGAGGAGCCAAATCTTGCTCCTGCCAATGCCAGCAGCCACATTACCAGTTGCCCAGGCTGAATCCAGCCCCTTCCCAGCTCGACTTAAGGGCTACTACTGCATTTTGCAGAGAGAAGAGCAATCTCTAGGCTCTGCCTCACGTCAGCATAGTCTTATTGCATGCACAGAGGGTTTTGTCCATGCAGGCAAGGTGGAGACGTTTTCAAATCAGACATCAAACTGTATCCGTAACACTTTGAGCACCCGGGCGCTACTATGTAAGTGTTCCCTGGAGCAAAATAGCCCTCAGGAGTGCAATTACAAGCCCCTGGGAATGTGCTGGGGGGCAGGACCGCCTGTTTGCCCACCTTGTGCCAGTTTGCAGACAGGGCTCACCTGAAATATCGCGATCCAGGCGTAGCCAATGTTATCGAAGTTGATGGCTCCCTTGAAGGGGTTGTGCTCCCCGGCAGAGCAGTTGGTGTAATACTGGTTCCAATTGACACAGGACGTGTTGGTGGTGTCGTTGTAGGAATAATAATCCAGGGTGCACTCCAGACCCTCTTCCCTCCGCGTTGGGATGCTCCGGCAGTAGCGCATCCCGTTCTCCCGGGGCTGGGAGCAGATGAAAGGGTTTTCATCTTCGTTCTCTGTCTGGTAGTACCGCTCCAAATCCACTGTGTAGGGGCTGAAAGAGTCCAGACAGAGCTGGGGTTTGCACACCAATCGTGGGCAATCTGGCAAGGAAACAACTGCAACAGCACAGCCTGATATTCTGGATCTTAAAGCTTTTTTTTTTAAAAAAAGGAATCCTCTTGGATTTTCTGCAGCCCCATAGGGTGAGTTGATGTCCCTAAATGGGTTTTAGGAAGCTGAGGCAGTGCACTTGACCATTCGGCAACCCCTCTGATAGCATTATGAAGAGTCACTCCATCTGGAAGCACTCTGGCTTTGACTTTAGGAGACTAAGAACAGGATTTAGCCTGACAGGGCTTCTCTGAAATGTCTTTGCTGCAGTAAGATGGATATCAGTCAGTTTAAGCTCCTGTATCTCCTGTCCTCCTGGAGATGCTAAGAATTGTTTGGGGAGACTCTATGTACAAGGACCTCCCAAGACTCCTGAAAACCAGAGACAGGGCCTTCATGTGCATTTCACAGTGTCAGTTCAGCCCATAGAAAAGCTCTAAATTCCCTCTGAGGGTGGCCTTACCACAGCACACCAGGCACAAATGCTCTTCAGGGAGATGAAACAACCCATGGCCAGCCAGAAACTGGCTTCTTGCTCTGCACACACTATCTCCTTAATGCTGCCAGGACTCCCACTAAAGCTTGCAAAGATATTTTTAAGCCTAGTTCAGCCCAGTTAATTCCTGTAGAATTGCCTGTAATACCCTTCAAAGCCTATCTAAACCCCTGGAATTCTGGCTCAATTAAACAGCACCCAAACCTGTGGCTCTACTGGATTTACTCGGTGGTGAAGTCCCCCTGTTCTGCTGCCATTTACTTAACATTGCCCTGGTAATGACTCTCCCAGCCGCCCTTCGAGGGCATGACCTACAAGAGGGGTGGAAGTTGAGTAGGAGATGCCTGGGAGAGGACAGAAGGTGCCTCATGCCAGCTCCAGACCCGAGCCAACCTGGCTACAGCAGCAGCAGCATGACCCTGCTGTGTGGCAAGAAAGAGGCCATGGGCTTGCAGGATTCCTCCATCCAGGTGTGAATCCAGCCAGATCGACTCTGGAGAGTCAACAATCCACTGCAAGGTGATGGAGGTGCCAGAGCTTGGCAGAGCCATCAAAGGTTTGCAGTCACCTGCCCTTTTCCAAGCATTAGAAGGGAGGGAGGTGCTGGGAAAAAAAAGCAGGTAGGTATGAGAACAGGTATGGAAATCCTGGTCTGAAAGAGGCTGTTGGCTACGAGATACTTCAACAACTGTTCAAACATTCCTACGTCTGGCAAGTTGGCTGGCCAGGACACTGGGTGCCCATTCGATCACAACAGTCATTTTGGCCTTAACATCCAGGGATCTGTGAAAATTAACAGTTCAAACTGGGGGCTATCTCTTGCTCTGTGACTGAAAAGCATGTAGCATCACAAAATGCATGGTAGCTCCATCTGCTTTCCCTGGGGTTCAGGTGGGACTACAAATACTGTGCCAATAAACTCAACAGCTGCCGAATGGGATTCAGACCTGAATGTCTCCACACAGAAAAGGTCACACATTAATGATATGCTGAATTTAGAAAGCCTGAACTCCCATTCTCAGGGGGTTTCTTGGAGGCTTTTATCAATCAGGGGTAGCTGAGGGTTAAGGACAGCCTGCAAATGCAAATGGCAAATTGTCACAGCTCGCTCTGTTCTGGCTCTGTGTGCCCAAGCAGGAGCTGTGCTGGCATTTAGGAGCAGGGAGCATTTACAGAAGGGAAGGGCTTTCTACAGGAGATCCTTGTCTCCTGGAGGGACAGACTCACTCAGGCTGGGGAGACACTTGTGCTGCCCACCCGGACTCACATGCTGAAGTTTTCAGGGAGGAAGCAGCGGTTCCTGAGCAAACCTGCCCACAGCTGGACTCCCACGATGCCAAAGATGAAGAAGACGAAGAAGCAGAGGAGGAGGACGTTCCCCAGCATGGGCAGCGTGTCCAAGAGAAGAGTCACCAGGATGCGCATACCTGAGGCAAAGGGGAAAAGTTCACCCTGAATTTTCTTATTCCAGCCGTGTCCTCCTGACCTTTTCCTTTCCAGCGATACTTTTCCTTCCACTGAGAGCTGCTGCTTTGCCACAGTTGTCCTCAGCACTCACACATGGCTTGTGAACACCCACAGCTCCCCCCAGCTTCCTCCGGTTTCCCCACAAAGCCCCTGGGATACCACCCCTTAATCCATGTCCTGCTCCTGGTCACACGACCTACCTTTCCTGCTCAAGTCCTCTTCTCCTCCAAGGTTTTCTAGTAATTATATGTCTCCTTTCTTCCTTGAGACCAAACTCTGACATTCTCCTTTTCTCAACTGAAGTTTCTTTCTCCACTCAGTATATATCAAAATTCCCTTCCCTTCCTAATTCCCCTCATCTACCCTAAATGTTCTCTCTTCCTTAAAATACAGGAACTCTGTATTAACTCTCTCTGGCAGTTAATTCTCACAAGTTCAGGAACAGCCAGTTCTGTAACAAAGGCAAATTGATGGTGACTGCAACTTGACATTTACACACAAAAAAACTGATTTCATCTGACATCTCTGTAATATTCTGCTCATCTCTCACTCTCCTTCTTTCCCCATGTTCTGCATTCTCTCACTTGCTTATATTGACTTTTATTTAAAGAAAGATTTACTGTTGCACCCTTTGCTTTGATACTTCATGAAGACTTTTTTCTCTCATCCCCACGCTGTCATCTCCTCTATCAGGGTTTTTCTTCTACTCCTTTACTGGGGCACAACCACCTTGCATCAACTCCTAATTAACTGAAATTACTTTCTGTGGTTACTGCATTGATCATCATACAAAGCTCCTTTTTCATTTTTCCCACCTTACATTTCTATCCCACTGTAACTACATTGCAGAGAAGCCAAGATAAATTACCTAGGATTTCAAAATACATTAAGTGAATTACATCCCCAGTTAGACAGTGGTAGATAAATTCAGCCATCCACCAGTTCAGCAGTGGGGATAAAAAAAAAAAACCATTGCAAACAGGATTCTGAAGCTTCTGTAATGATTGAAACAGCAGCAGCAAAGCCAGATTAAGTTCAAGAGTCAGCAGCAAAATAAATAGATCCCAGGCACTTCCACCATCAGCAGACAGAACTGAAGCTGATCAGTTCTCATCAAGGCATTGGGCTAGTTCAGATAGGGGAGTGCAGACTGGGATTTAACTTGGCTAAAACAATACTGCAGGAGCAGGCAATGCCACCCACTGCTGTTTAAAAAGGGCTGAGATCCTCATTCATGAGCTGGTAAACCAGGACTGAAGAGCCACTGCCCATCCCACCCAGGCTTGCTTTGTAGATGTTGGGAGTTTGGGCTGTATGGACCAGTTGTGGGGTCCCCAGAACCTCCCAGGGGGCTTTGTCCAGGCACAACAAGAATTCTTCACCCCAATTTCTCCAGAAAATGATGGGGTAGCCCAGAGAGGGTGGGAGCAGCATGGCTCAGACCCCTCTGCCTGTACTGCCTGGCAAAGGCTGCTGGCTCAGTCAACCCCTATCACCTGCATCCCTTCACCTTAGCAGCATCCTCAGACTCTCTTCAGATGAGAAAGGAAGGTGTCTGACGACAGTCCTGGGTACCTCATTGAGTCATCTCCGATGCCACAGATGTCAAAAGCAGTATTATTTAAAGCAGGAGAGTGACAGGCACTGGAATTCAGGCACTGCCAGGCTTGGGTGAACATTTGAGCTGAGATACAAGATCAAAGCACCTGTGTTTGCCCTCCCGTCTCTGGGGCACGGATGCAGAGAAGGGAAGGAACGAGGATCTGACTTACTGGGGACCCTGTTGATGGCCCTGAGCGGCCGCAGGACGCGGACGGTGCGGACGGCGGAGAAGCTGACATTCTGCAGGTCCAGGGAATACTCCAGCATCCTGTAAAAGACACAAACACAAGGATCTTGTGGAGAAATGTTGGATTATCAAACATCATAAAGCAAACATTAAATGCCAACCGCTCACAGAGGGACTTGTTACTGCATCTCTCCCATCAGGAAAGTTTGCCAGAGGAATTAATTAAGGGTTGTTTGCGTATCAGAATAAAGTCAATGAGGGAGAATGTGATACACCAGCTCACACAGCCACAGATCTCTCTCTCATCTGGTTTGGTTACTGTTTTTTTGCACAGGGCCAGGTAGAAGCTTCTGAAAATCCCTGCATGCTCCAGAGGAGCAATTTCCAGACAGCCTTGTTTTTAACAACAATTTTACAGATACCTTAACGAATCTGAGTTCGTTGTGCTGACTCAGAAGAGAAGAGGTGCATCCCCTGGTGCAGACCCTTCCATGGGACACAGGAGATGAGCAGCACAGGACACTGAGCTCTGCTACCTCTGCCCAGCAGAGACCATTGGCAGGTAGGACCAAAACTGATGACACTTGTAGATAACAAAGGGGGCAACCGTGGACCAAGGAACCTTCCAGTGCTCCTACATGGTGTCTGAGGGGATTATGTCACAGCTCAGGACATGGAGGTCCAACCTTCACAGGACTTAGGATGCACCTGGACTGCTGCAAGTCCCTGGGGTGTCCCAGCACCATCTCACTTCTCATGGCACCTTTGCTCAAGCACAGCAGGGCTATCAGTCACTTTTGTTTCTGGCTGTGGGAAGACCCAAGAGCTCTGCCCAAAAGCATTCTTGAAGAGGCAGAGCCAGGCAAAGGCAAGGAAGAGGACCACAAGGCTCCCTGCACAGCCAGGCTCCTGCTGCCACAGACAACCACAGGATACTAATCTCTTCCAAAAATTATTAAGTTCCATCTCAAAACTAGCTGGGTCGTTCCCTCCCTTCAACTCTGATGGTTTAAAGACTAACTTGAAGCCTGAATTTATTCAGGACAAGCTCATATCCATTCATTTTTATGGCAGTGCTGTCTTTTAAGTAGCTTCTCTAGCTGTTATTTGTCCCTGATGTTTACCCACCCATGTATTTACAGAAGACAAATCACATCTCCTCTCAGCCTCGATTTTGAAAAGCCAAACAAACCAAGATCTTCCAGACCCATCTTGCAGACAGGCTCTCTGCTTCCCAGTCACAACCTTTCTCCACACTTGCCCTGGCCTGAATTAGTCTCACCTGATTACACATCAAGCCTCTGGAGGAGGCTGTGCTGGCACCTTGCACAAAGGCATCAGTGCTGCCCCCTCCCTCCCTGCTGGGAATCCTGCAGGATCTGTCAATGCTGTGGTGGGTTCAACAATAACATCAACATGTTCCTCTCTATTCAGCTGACACCCACAGCCATGGGACAGTCCTAGAAGATGGATGTTGGACAGGCATATGGATGGTAGGAATCTGTTCTCAGCCTCTGGCCAGAGAGGAAGGCAGCGTGTCCACGAAATCCCACCTGGTCCAAGTGAACAAAGCCAGCCCCTTCCTTGCTGCACAGGACTCACCACTTCAGGCCAGCTTTGGCTAAGCTAAGGAGAAGGGCAATGATTTTCCTGGCTTTAATGGCTCTCCAGTTTCCCTCGCTGTTTGAAAGGAAGATTTCTGTATGGTCAGCAGTATTCAGGTAAAAAGCCCATATCAAACATACAGCTTTTCTTTCATCCATTATTAAAACAGATGCTGCCACAAAAATTCAGAGCAGCACATGGTTATTTCCACCAAGACAAATCATTTTCTGATTAATGACAGCTCCAGACTCACTTCTAGAGATACGTGTGCTTGTAATCTGCAAAGGACGTGCTGTAAAATGCATTTTGATTTAACATATTACTATAATGCCAAATTTAAAGAAACAAGCCAAACAACAACCCAGAGGCTTAAGCAAATGCTTGAACACCAAGACCAAGAGCAAGCAGGTGTTCTCCTGCTTCTGTCTCCAAACACTGCTCGTGTTATAGCACCACAAATTCAACCCCAGACACAGACTACAGGATCCACAACTTGCTGGTAACCAACAGCTCCAGTTCTCTGAGAGAACCCAGTATTGGAGAAAAAAATGTCAGTAGAACTCAGTCACCAAGAATTAAGTCCAGTGAGATCACCAGTCCCCAGCTCTAAGGTCATTTCCCAAGGCAACCGGATGCATGGGAGGAATCAATCCACATCCCTGGCAAGGGAAGATACCCAGGGAGAGCAAATGTCAGGATGTCACCAGCTGGTGAGGTGACAGGTACATTTAGCAGCATATATAGCATTGGAGATCTGCAGTGTAAAAGGCTCCTGATGAAGCTTCAATTCAAATGTCATCTCTGTTCAGAGGGGAAAGCGCGATGCCTGTCAGCGCCGCTGCCACCGGCTTGGGGCCCAGCCAAGTTAAAGGCTCAGAAAGATACTCAGCATTAAATAGGATGGATTCACAGCAAATGCTGAGGCTCGTCAGAGTGATCAGCAACCCCCGATCACTGGAGTTATTCAGAAGGAAAGCGGAAATATTTAGGACTTTCTAAGAATAAAAGTGGAGCATCTGCAAAGCCAGACGTACAACGGGCTGGTGGTGGGATGCAGAGAGGGAGCTGATGCAAACCTTTGGCAAACGCTTCTCCAAGCAGGAAAACTCCCAGGACTCAGCAGACAGGTACAAGAGATGGCTCAGGATGGACCAGGCAGCTGAAATTCATTCCTGTTCTGCCTGGAGACAGAGAGACTAGGAGCACAATGGCGTTTCTTTCACATAAAACCCAAAGCATCAGGAAGGATCTACTGTGCACAGTGCCAGGCAGCACCCCTGCCCGAGGAGAAGGGCTCACAGAAGTGATGCTCAGGGCATCACAGGAGAGGCAAGGGGCTCTGCTTACCCAGAGAGCCTCTAACAGGGCACAGAAATTCCAGCAAGTCCTTCCCACACCTAGCCAGCATCACTTCTCCAACTCACCCTGCTCTCAGCCCTGACTCTGCCACCGTCCCCCAGATCACTCCCGCTCAGGAATCCGAAGATGGTGTGAAGACCCAGCAGAGTCATGCAGGGAGCTTGTGCTGAGGGAGCTTTCTGAGGAAAACTTGAACTCTCCACGACTGGGTGCTGGGGATGCTGTACAGCCAGAGGATGTGACCAAGGTCACATGAGGAACCTGGGGCAAAGCAGCAATGGCTGCAGAGAGGGCCACCCCCCAGAACTGCCCACCCTCTGCCCACACAGAGCTGCCACGCTGCCGGCCAGAGATAGGCTCAGATTTATCCGGCGTTAAAAAGCTTCCAAAACTGGGCATGTAGACACCCTTTATCTACAAAGCGCAGCCATCAGTGGGTGATATTAAGCCATCGGTGCTGGAAAACACAAGGGGAAATTATTTAGGCAGCGCTGTACCTTCAGAAAGCTGGAATGAAATTTCCTCCTGGCTCTCGCCAGCTTGGCTGCGCTCTGCTTTCACTCAGGGGCTGCTTTTTGAGCCTCGCGAGTTTCATCGCGTTCGTGGGTGTTGCTTAATTTTAAAAATACTCATTTTAATCAAGCTGAACAGAAGAAAAAGAATAGCACTGGAGGGAGCACGAACCCCGTAGCCTGCTGGGTCTGGCCGCACTGTGTGTCCCAACCAGGACACTTGACTAACAAGGCTTCTGGATTAGCAGCAAGTTCAGCCAAATAACTGAAAGAAACTAAAGAATACCTTTAAAAAAGTCCTGAAACTTAAAAAAAGCAAGGCTTTTCACAGGTGGGTTTGAGTCAGCTCAGCCGTGAGGGAGGCTGCTGAGGGGTTTCTTTTACCCAGCAGGTTCCTGTGAGTCAGGGACGCAGCTTGCTCGGGATGCTCTGCTCCGAAGGCTGCGGGAAGGCGGCACGGAGCTGGAAGAACCTGCAGCCGTGGGCTTCGTCAGTCACCAGGTCTTGAACGCTCTTCATCCTCCCAAAAGCAACTTTAAGCATTAAATTGCAAAGCTCAACCCCAGATATTGACTTCCTGGAGGTTTGTGATTACAAGTATTGCCTTGATGTTTTTCTGGCACTTCAGAGCAAAAAAAAAAAGCACCTAATTTGGGATTAGTCAGGACACAGTGGGGCCTGGAAAGAGGCTTCCAGCTTCCAGGACACTCGCATTCATCCTGGGAAGCCCAGGAGAGGGGCAGCAGGTCTGGTACAGCTTTTCTTGTGGCTCAAAGGAGCTGTGGCTGTTGCTGCACATCAGGTAATTGCGTGTGCAAATCGGCTGCTTACACGGGCAATTACCCCCTGGTGCTCAGAGTGCCCGGGCAGAGCAGAGGGCACCACACTGCCACCTCCCGAGGTGCTGGTCATCGTGTGACAGGGATCAATACAGGCAGAAGGGATGAAAAAGCAACATTTATCCTACCTCTCTGTTAGTTTTGTACGTTTTTAAGGGATGAAGGGACTAATACACAGGGAAAGAACAGCCTCTGCCTGCAGTGCAGCGGGAGGCTGCAGCAGGGGCTCCTGTAGGCACTCCCACACCAGCACTTTTTTTCCCACGTTTGAGTTGAAACAGCCCCTTGATCAGCCTCATACAGCTGAAGTGCCCTTCAGAGGAGCCCTGCCTGCCTCTGGAGTGATCCAGTGCTGTGGGGTGAAGGCCACATGCTGGAAGCTTCACCCAGAGCACCCAGCAGGAATCTTGTTCTGGCTGCTGCAGCCACGGGATCACAGATCCCTGCAGAGACCCATCTGGCACCACAGACCTCGTTCTGATTTCTGAGCTAAAGAGATTTTCAAACCCCACATCCAGGTTTAGATGGAGCAGGGATGGAGTGGGGGACTGCGGCATCCCCTTCTCTCCCGTCACCTGTGAACACAGCAGGCTTTCTGCAGCCTATTTCATCCTTGAAATTCAGCACTCAAAACCAAGAGGGAGCAAGACGTTCTTAAGGGTTGTTTATGAAAGCTTCAGAGGAGCTCATTGTTTAATACAATCTTCAACAGAGGGAGAGAAATCACAACAAACATAAGAAGTGTTCAGGAAGCAAAAAGGAGTAGTGTCTGTTCCTGAGTAAAGCAGCCTGCCAACCACCTCCAGCCCCAGCTCCTCTCCAATCGTAAGCAAAATATTCCAGAAGCCTTTAACTTTCCTACAAAGTCTTTGAAGAGGCTCGTTACCTTTACAATGAGCAAAGCATAAACAAGACTCTGCAGCCTTGGCCAAACAACTGACTGAGACAGGAGTAACCACAGACCTGCACAGCTCAAATAGGGGACCATGCACAGCCCTGCTCAGGGTGGGGGGGAGCAGGAACATGGGCATGTTATCCCCTGGTGTAAAGCTCTCTCCAGGGAAAACAATTAACCATTGGAGATTTTTGTTATTTTGGGGTTAGAATCACAGAACAGAATCACAAAATCTCCTGAGCTGGAAGGGAACCACAAGGATCAGAGTCCAGCTACTGACCCTGCACAGGATAACCCCAAAATCACACCATGTTTTTTTTTTTTTTTAATGAGAATGGCTTAAAGTCCAATTCAATCCACAGGGATGCAGAGGTTTGGGAAAGTCCTTATCTCACTAAAGCCAAAACAAGCTCATGTCCTGCTAGCTGGTGGGACTGCAGCAAAGTGCGGGGCTGGGGCTGGCTCCAGCTGAGCAGCAGGGAGATCCCAGTCTGTGGCTATCCTCTTCCATAGACCAAGCAGAGAAGAGGTCCCTGCACCCTGCCTGGAGGAGAGTGGATACTGGGTCCCATTGTGGCCAGGGAGATGTCAAATCAGGTTCACCAGCCCGAGCCTGTCAGCACTAAACTGAAAACACTTCTGCATCTTTTTTGATGTATTCAAGCATCCATGCTCAATACATCTGCATCTTACGCTGGGAGAGGTCAAAATTATATTGAATCGTCTTTAGAGGGCAAGAGCTGCTCGCAATGCCTGTTAACCTTCAAAGTGTTCTCTTGCAAGCAAACTTCCCCCCTGCCTCCAAATCCTCTCCTTTAAAAATAATGCAACACAATTATGCCATTCATCACTTTTTTTTCCTCCCCTTTTCCCCACACAACTCCATAACCTACAGCCAAAGGCGCGTTTCACTAAGCACAGTTTTGATAATACAGCACTATTCTCATCTCCAGCAAGTTCTACTGTAATTACAGAGATGTGTTGCAGACATTACACACTCTACAATTAGCA
Organism: Manacus vitellinus; assembly: GCF_001715985.3. Classification (NCBI taxonomy): domain Eukaryota; kingdom Metazoa; phylum Chordata; class Aves; order Passeriformes; family Pipridae; genus Manacus; species Manacus vitellinus. The sequence continues at coordinate 6,603,347 of NW_021939798.1, read as the reverse complement.
CTAATTGCATTACATTGTCACAAAGAAGTCATTTACTCTCCATGAGCTCATGAGATTGGTCTGGACAGTTTAACAGAGCTGAGAAGTACTTAATGGCATCCCATGGAAGTGGCCAACAGCAGGAAGGAGCACAGCACCCAAACCACTCTCCCAAGAGGCAGATTTGGGGCAAAGATGCACCAAAAAGCTTTATCCGCAATGATAACCTCTGTCAGGTCTAGAAAGTTCTCAAAGAATGGGAAGGATGAAATACTAGAACTTTTTGGGGGATGTTTTGAAGCCTATCCTAGACTGGCGGTGGTTGGGAAGGATTTCTGTGGATGCTGTGCCCACGGGAAGGTACAGCCCCAGCACGTAGCATGTCCCACGTGCCCCCTGGCACAACATGCTTTTCACACCTGATGCCCCACAGGCACGGTTTGCTGCTTCTCCTTTCCCCCTGACATCACTTTCTGCAGCCCATGGGTAGGGAAGTGGCAGGGAAAGAAAGAGAACAGGAACCCAGAGTCCTGCTGGGTACTGGGGAGCCCACGCTGTACTGCTGCTCCCCTTCTTGTGTGTCTAGCACGTAAAGAGCAGAGAAAAAATTTGAAGGCAGAAACAGAGTTTCTTCATTATCACCAGGACCACATTAAAACCTCAGCCTCTTCCCTTGGCATTTCACTGGGGAACCTGGTTGAAGCACTTACATAAAACCTACATAAAAACGTGACTCACTTTATCTGGTATCTAAGCAAACACAGATGGGTTTTGAGGATTGCCCTGGCACACACTCTCCAGGGCCCCAGGTTGGCTCTGGCCCCTTTCCTGACACCACACAATTGCTAAGAAGCAGGATGCCTCCACATCAAGCTCAGCTTATCCCTTACTCCCATGCTCTGCTGTAAGCACTATGGGCTGGGTGCTCGTTAGGGCAATTTGCCCTGTACAGGAAACAAAGCTGCATGAAGGGCTACCTGAGGAATTTCCCTCCATCTGGTTGGGATTTGACCCTGGAGCACTTTTATCTGTTATCCCTTGCAGTATTTTTTACCTATGTCTTAAGCCTAGTAATGGGCTTGAGTCCCTTACTTTTTTCTCTGCTACAACAGTGGCCCAATCCTGCAGCCTCTTTGGCTTTCCCTGGCACTCAATGGACCCACTAGGACTGCAGCAGTTCCCTGAGCAGGAAGCATCACTCCCAGATGGACAGGCTAGGACTGGAGGAGAGAGCCAGTGCACGAAAGGGAGCACAGAAAGCAAGGACTAGGGGAGGAGAGGCTCCGCTTCGTATTTAAATCCAGTTCAATCCTTTGCCAGCCAAATCGGTTTTGACAGGACCCAGATGGGAGCAGTTCATGCACATGAAGGAGAGAGCCATCATTCAGCGAGAGGCAAAGCCGACCTGGCAGGAGGCACGAGAGCAGTCAGGCTGCCGGGCTGCAAAACCTCTGCAGCAAACAAACGCCTCCAACGCGCCGGGGACGCGGGGGCGGCTGCTGCGGAGGCGAGGTCAGTGCCATTAACCGGCTCTGCCCAGGAATGACGTGCCTCTCACGCACCCAAATGCCCAGCCAGGTGCAGCAGATGGGTAGGAGGTTTGTTGCTTGCTTAGGCAAGGAGCAGTGATATTTTGGCATAGGAATTAGGATGGTCTCTGCTGATGTCACTCTAGAGTGAGGTCGCATCCACAGAAGCACATCAGGGATAACTATCTCCAGAGGTTTTGCAAGCTCAACAGGCAAAGCCAGGACCAGGCTGGGAGGGGAAGGCAGCGGCACCCCAGGGCAGTGGAGCTGGGAGCAGCCCAGCAACCACGACCATGCCTCCCCAAGGCTCCCTAAGTGGGATGTCTGGCCTTGCTTAGGTCGGGCTCTTCACCACACTTAATTCCACTATAAGACATAATAAACCAGGAGAAACAAAGAATACACAGGGTGTCTTAGCAGGCTCCAGCCCTTGGTTGTGCTGCTGGTGTCTACAGCTCTAACAGAGCCAGCTGGACCCGGGATCCCATCTTGTCCAACGTCCCATCACTGCAGTCCCTAACACTGCTGAGACACATTAGGAACAAACATTGAGCCTCCTCCTAAACTGAAGAGCCAGAGGCTGGTGGAACTGGAAAGCAGGAGCTTGTGGCCTCCTGCAGAAGATGGATTTACAGGGACACTTACAGCTCCTGGTCTTTCTGCCCTCCATCAGTCTGAGTCTGAGCCTTGCTGCATCTTTTGACCTCTTCGGCAATGAATTTTTCAGGCCAAGGATGTGCTGAGGGACCTGGCACCTCCTTGTAGGTTTTTCTGGACCACTGTTTTGCTTCTCCCAGCTGTCTGGCAGAGCATGTGCCATGTCCTCATGGGGCCAGTGATAGACCATAAGCAAAACTCACCAAGGTGTTTCCCCCTCTTGGGGCACACCAAACCCACGCCAGGCAAACAAGCTGGGAAGGGCCCCTGCTCCTTTCCAGGAAAATCCAGTAAATTTGATCTCTAGTTCTATCAAAGGAGGAAAAAAAACCCACTGTTTTCCCAAAAGTCTTGGGGCTCCTGAGGCAGGGAGAGGAGGTAAGGGCCAGCAAGATTCATATGTCAAAGAAACTCAGCTCTCTGGCCAGTGGCCAAGGACTTTTCATGTGGATTTCCAGCCTCCGCCAGGAGACTCTCGGGTGCTGGAAGAGCCTTTAATTCAAACCAGGTGCCTCTAAAAGGAAAACACTCCAAAAGGCAAACTTGGTCGCTTTCCCTCAAACTAAAAAAAAAAAAAAGGTATAAAATAATGAGGGCAATCATGCACGTTTCAGTGAATGATCCTTCCTGGCACAGCACTCCGTGCTTCCAACCGCCCACTCCAACGATGGAAACCAAAACCACGAGTGGGCTGGAGGGAGAAGAGCCAAGCACAGTGCCCAGCACCCAGTGAGGTGCCCGAGGGCGTGGGCTGGTCAAAATCCACCACAAACAGCTTCTGTCACCCTGCTCTGCTCCCTCCATGAGCTGATCATCAGCTCTACCTCAAGCCACAGAGAAGACCAGAGGGGTGGCTGCAGCCCAGGAGGTGATCCCTGCTGGGGAGCTGAGATGGACAACACCAGCAGCACCAACCCCCGGCCAGCCCCCAGCCTTCAAACCTGCTGCTCGCCCAAATCCAGTGCTTGCCAAGCCAGGCCATAAACAGCAACAGAGAGGCACAGGAAGAGGGGGAGCTGCCATGCTGGACTTACCCTGCGATGACAATGAAGAAGTCCAGGCGGTTCCACGTGTCTCCCAGGTAGCACTTCTTCCCAAAAATGCCCAGTGCAATCATTTTGACGATCATTTCCACAGCAAAGAAGGCAAAGATGAAATCGTCGAAGCTCTGCAAAAGAAAGGAAGGGAGGAGAGATGCTCCTGAATGCTTGCACCAGAGGGAGGGAATTAAGAGACCTGAGTCCAACAAGGTCTCCTTGTGCACCACCAAGAGCCAAATCCCTGGGCAGAGGCTGTGCTGAGAGCAGCTTTGTGTCCTCTCCCAACCCAAGCACCCCAACAGCACCCACAGTGCCAGGATAAAGGGGCAAGCATATTTTGGACTCTGCTTTCACTGTACACTACACACTGTACACGTGGTTAACCCTTCCCAAGCACTCCAGTCAAGGCTTGGCTATGCTGGGGCTGGCACAGCCTCACAGGGGCTTTGCCTGATGACACCGTGTGTTCACATCCGAACACCAAAATCGGCATTTCTGAAGTGAAGTTGGGACAGCCAGGCAGGGCCATCCCGGGACACAAGTCCACCTCTTCAGCTTGGTCCTTCCCACCCCACATGAACCCAAGGCTCCCAGCGGTGTCGAGGCCATACCTGGAGGATCCTGCAGCGCGGCGAGTCGCAGGCGATGTCCTCGCAGGGGTGGAACATGCCCAGCGTCACACAGTTGAGCAGGATCACCAGCATGCTGACCCTCTCGAACCACCTGCACAGCACCCGTCAAGGAGGCAACAGACCCAGGGGAGCATCCACGAGCAGCCACCGCTGAATCAGAAAGCTTATCCTGATTTTTAAGGCCAGGAGCACGCCAGCTTCACTAGGCTAGGCTTTACCTGGTTCTGCACGTTTAGATACCTGCACAGCAAAGCAACAGTGTGTTCTCCCCACACTGACATCAGTGGCTACAGTTAATGGGAAAACCACTATAAAGTGCAAGTTGCACGGCAAGAGTGCCGAGTGCTGCTGTGATGGATTAAAAAATTAAATTAAATGAACGATATCAACTTTTAGAAGAAACTAAAAAACCCCACGCCGCTAATTTCCTCTCCTGGCATTTTACAAAAAAGCACTTTAACAACATTACAATTTCTATTAACCATGTCACAGCTTACCCCAGGGGCATTTCCCTAAAGCCACTGCTTGAACTTTCATTCCCAGTCCAAATTAAGACTGCCAAAACCATTAATGAACTGCCTAAAAGCCTTAAAGTCTGTGAGGGCCAGCAGAGCCCATTCCCTACCCTGTGTGCTGCCTCTTGGAGCAATTTGAAAGAGCTGAGCTGCTGGGACAGATGTTAGATGCTGTTAATTTTGGGGCAGAATAAAGTGCTGCAACACATCCCCATAGGGATGGTTCAAACCTGGTACCCAATTCCTGCATCCTTCTAGGGTGCATTTCCTGACAGCTCCCGGTTGCCTGGGACACAGAGATGGAAAATCCAGGAGCTGGTTCAATGTGGTGCTGGGGTTATCTTCCAGTCTAGCATGGAAAACACCCCATCAACTGCCAGAACCCACAGGCAGCAGGGCCATGTTCCTTCCTGGGTGCCAGCAGCAGCTTCCAGGCTTTAGGAAAATAAGCCTGGCCCTTGTCAGACAAGAGTTTTCACTGCAACACGGTAGCGGGTGGTGTTTGGGAGCCCGTGCTGTAGCGTTATCCCACTGGGGAAGAAGAAGGGGAGGATGAATCAGCAGGTGCCTCCTCACTGGGCACAGGGGGCTGGAGCTGGCATCTCCTGCCACCACCCATCCTGGGTGGATTCCTGGGAAATCACATGGGTCTGAGTCACGGTTTGGTCCTTGGCAATCTGGATCTTTTAATCAGAAGGAATGTTTACAAGATATCAGGATAGACATTCCAACTGTCAGGTTGGGGCTATGGGCTGGAATACTTAGCCCAAATATAGTCCTGGGGGGCAGGCATGGGGGGCAGTCTGAGAAGGGGGCAGCAGCTGTGGGGGATTCACAGGGTTTCCCAGCCTGAGGGACTAGGAAGAATCCCTCAGCAGGACCAGCCACATCCAGGGCTCTGCCAGCAAGGATCTGCAAAACCCTTGAGAACATAAAGAATTAAAGATCACCCTGTCAGATCCCAAATGGGTGGCAAAAGGAGCGTGTTCCTGCATGGGCTGTGTGATACACGCAGCAGGGAAGCAAGGAGGCTCAGGAGTAGCCAGGTTGGTTGGCTTAAAACCTGCAGAGACAGATAGATACTTCCCCAGATAGGCAAAGCTTCATGTAAATTCTTTTGTGGCAGTGGACAAGACCCTGAACTGGGCCTGGCTCTCCCCCATGTGCTCCACCCCTGCCCACCCACCAGCTGCTGGTGCTGCTTCGGGACTGCAAGCTCCTGAGTGAGCTGAGTTAGGCAAACAACCATGATGGGCATCAGCTTGGAGTGATTCTGATCTCATCTCCTCTCTCTCCAAGACCCAGCACAGCCCTAACACCCACCCAAGGCAGCCAAGCTCTCCACAGCCCCGTATCTGGTGCAGAGGACCAGGCAGGGGCTGAAATGGTAGGAGGAGCACAGGATGGCAGCCTCCCTGTCCTCCTCTGGCATGGCACAGTCTGCAAAGCCTTGGGTGCCCCTTGATGCTCATTAGCGTGCTGGCAATGGCACCATCACTGATTGCAAACAGAGGGGAGCCAGGAAAGCACAGGCCCCCGAGACACAACAACCTGCCACACACGGGGCTCCAGGTGCAGCCAGGAGGGAGATGTGGGGACCAACGCCAGATCTGTACCCCAAGAGGGTCCCCATGGTGCAGGCAGGCGGCCAGCAGACCCCACCTGTACAAACACACACTGCTCCAGGCCAGCACCCCCACCCTGGCACAGGCATGGACCCCCCGACTGCTGCCAACCCTGGCAATGGTGAAGGTCACCCCAACCCAACCTATCCCATCCCATCTCCCCCCATCCAGCTCTGTCTGTGCCCCCATCTCAGGGCTGGTCCCTGCCCTCCCCACACCCCAACCCCCCTTCTTAAAGGAATAAACATCTCCAGGCAGGAAAACAGCCTGGGGAAGGAGGGGGACCGAGGGAGTGGAAGGGGGGTGGTTATTTGCTGATGGCAGGTTTTTTTCCCCAGCTTTAACCACAGACCCACTTATCAGCATATCACTCCCTCAAGCACATACATTTCAGTCCAATATAACACTTCACCCTGATTAAATATTCCCGGGACAAGGGACCCCGGCGGTGCCGAGGGCAGTATGTTAATGTGCAGCTGATAGATCAGAAGGTTGGGGAGTGTTATTTTATTTTTTTTTGCCCTCTCTCTTTTTTTTTTCCAGCTGAATGAAACTTCAAGCTCTTTCTTCTGCTAATGGGATTTTCAGAGGCACACAAAGTGCTGCTGGCTATGGCTTTGTACCGACCCTCCTTTGAGCTGAGAGGCTGACAAAGGGAAACTCTTCAATTAGCAAAAGCAGAAGGTGCTTTTTTGAACGCCTCTCGCTGCTGCGGTGCGGGCAGGGAAGGGGCAAAGGCGCTTTGGGAAGCACCAGAGACAGTGCTGGTCCCTGGCCAGCAGCTCAGGTGAGCAGGAGGAGGCGAATGCTCGAGGAGAGGGGCAGTGGTGGCACTGCCACCACCCAGATGCTGAGCTGAGTCCACAGCCCTCGATGTATGAGATAAATATTTGCTAGGAGCTCTCTCCTCACACCAAGCAGGGCTGATGTCTAAAAGAAATTAATAATGGGGTTCATGCACATACATCAGGTGATCACCCCATCCACTCCATCCAGAGTGGATGGGCGCCAGAGAGTCCCTGCTTTTCCAGGTCACCTGCTCACCCCGGCACATTCTTAAAAATCCACATTTTTTTACCATCAACTCGGTCAAGGCAGGCAGCCAAAATGCTCACAGATTCTTTTCAACTAAAAGAATCTGTTTCTGCCACACAGAAATACACAGTAACACTTCTGTTTTAACCTGACTTTTAAAATTCATAAGAGCACACACACACACACACAAAAGTTAAAATCTCCAGAAGTCACTCACTTATTACAAACAGGAGCCCTTGCACAGAGCAAGAGCCCTCAGCCCCTTCCGACCACCAGCAATCCCTGTGCCACCTGCCTGCACTCCTCAGCACCTGACCTTCCATAATTAAGAGGCAAGAGCTCCAAATTCAATTAGCCAGCACTACCCAGCCTAACATAATTAAAAGACAGAGATATTGCATTACACTCACCATGATTTGGTTGCAGAAGTTTGGATCAAATTTACCAGCAAGTGAATTAAATCGAGAGCTGTTGCTCGAGGGCAGCAGTAACCCAGAGGGCAGCGGGTGTGATGCTCTGTCCATCCACACCCCAGAGTCTCTCTGACAAACACACACACTGCTCCTGGTGGGATGGGGAGAGCAGGCACTCATGCACTGCAGCATCACCTGACCCCAGAGATGGGGGTCCCTTCCCCTGGGGGGCTGGGCACCCACCCCAGTGACAGAGCCAGGTACGGAGGGGAGCGTTTGGTGATGTTCTACAGGGATACACACTCTTCCAGGGGATTAATATTTACTTTTTCCTTGATGCTCTGCTAGTCTCAGGTAGCTCCCACCATTCCCCCTGTCCTCCTTCCCTGCATCCCTCCCTCTCCTTCCCTGACCTCTCCTCCCACTCTCCCTACACAGCTCCAGCACAGCAGTGCCTCCAAGGCAATGTGCCACCCTCCTGCCATCACTGGGAGATTGGGTGGGACCCCCCCAAAAGCAGAGCCAGCATGATGAGAGCAGGGCTCTGCAGGCAAGGGGGGACAGCTCTGCAGCACCAGGGGCCACAGGCAATGAAACTCAACCAAAGGAATGCATCAAACTGCCAGGATCTGGCCAGGTGACACTGGGCTCTGCTATGCTGCCTGTTTTTTAGGGCAAGGAGTGGTTGTTCATACCCCAGGAATCATGGATGTAGCCAGGACCAAGTCCCCCATCACCACCCACAGCCATCACTTTTGTACCAGCAAAGCCTTCGCTCGCTGGGACAGCGGCTGGGATTTGACAAATGTGTGGAAAGCGCTGGCAAGGCCTGGAAATTTTTGTGCAAATGTGATGTGAAAATTGGGTTGAAATGACAGCCTTCCCCTGCAGTGTCACCAAGTCCCACCAGCTTAGGAGTGACACCGGGATAAGCTGCAGACGTTAATGAGAGCGGAGTTTTAGGCTTCATTCATATCATCAATTCCAGAAATAGCCCCTTTGACAGGAGCATAATGGCACTTCCAGGGTCTGGCCTTTGGGAGGGGTGGGAGGAGGCAGGGACTAAAATCCTAAAACATTAATTTAGGCCGTTTGCAAGGGAAGTTAAAAGTCCTCAGAATTAATCTGCCTCACAGATGGAAATAATAACCCCTTCCCAGCTTCATCTCTGACTCCATCAGGCCAACAGGAAAAGGCTCTTCATGTCATGCCCAGTTAAAGGTTATAGGATTCCCATCACAGCCCTGGACATTAAATTGGATTTATATTTTTCCTACCATATTCCTTCAAAAGCTAGACCAGCCCCTGCTCTTTGCTTTTAGTATTTGCAGGAAGCATTTGCATCTCCGTGGATGCAGCATGCCAGAGGTGCTCTCAGAGCATCTCTACCCACTGAATCCACTTCCCTCGCTTGCAGCTGAGCACTGGCAGGGATCTGCCCCCACTGTCACTCTGACACGGTCTCTACCTCATGGCTTTGCCCTTCCAGATGCTTTTTCAAGCCTGGTACCTCCCCTCCCTCCAGGGAACACAAATGCAGGGAAGATGCGGCAGGTGAACAGCTTTTCCTGCAGCATCCCGGCGCCACACCAGCAGGAGAACTGCTTTTTCCTGGCAGGATGGATAACTGGCTCACGGGCACGGCAACCCCGGCACGCTCATCCCACACGTGTGATGGAGCGCACGCCTCCTGCCCCGCGGTCCACAGGGATTTGTGCCAGGCGAGTCCCATCGCCAGGGCATTCCTGGAAAGCAAAGCCAGGAGAGGCTCCTCCAGTGGGGCTGCACAAAGGGGTTTAAAAATTCAAGCACTGCTCAGACAGCATTTCCACCGCGTGCCCAACGCCTGCCCCATCCCAGGTCACCGCAGCTGGCAGCCTGAGGACACGCTGCCAGGAGCTGGCATGACCCCACTGAACCTGGCACATCCCCCTTCGCAGGCTCTGAGCCGGGAAAAAGCCAGGCAGGAGCATCCCTGGCTTGTCACTGCTCTGCAGCTCTTCAAAACCGCTTCCCTCCCTGCGCAGACAGACCCAGGAGGTTATTTTAATTCATGCAGCTTCACAATTAAACCTGGGGAACCAAAACAGGGCGATTATTCATGGCAGTGTTTTTGGAAATGTCATCTCTAATTCATTTTGTCTTGCAGATGTTCAAGGGGATGCACGGGCGGCTGCTTCCCTCTGCCATGAAACGCAGCACTCTGCTCCCATCCCGGCGGGACTGCGGGGTCCCCAACGGGTCCTTAAAGCATAATGGTGACTGTAAAGACCAGAATTCGAGGAAAAAGGGGATTTCAGGGTGTAATCATCTTATCATTCTTCTACCAAAGACTTAAAAACTGCACTGTCAGCTGCAGGCAGAGATGCTCTTCTCTGCCTCTGAGATGCAGTTGCCTCCTAAGGGAGAGGTAGGATTTGCTTGGCAGTGCAGAGGAGCCCTGCTCATCCACCCAGGTGATGAAGCAAAGAATGATGCCATAATTAGAGGGGATGAAGAATGATAAAAAAGGGTTTTTTTGTCAAAAAAAACCAAACAACCAAAACCCTACACCAAAACCTGACGAGGTTCTTATTTGCCTTACAGTTTTGGAATTGTTTCCTCGCAACCTTTTAGATTTCTACTTAAAGGGTTTTTTTCAGCAACCAAAAGGGTTTAAAATCTTATTGCTTAAGAGAGAAAAAAAATGAAGATAAAAAAAAATCCTGCAAGCTGAGTGACTTGCATAATCTCCAAACTTCAGGAGCTGGAGCTTTTAAGAAAAGCCCTACATATCACTTGCAATTAACTCCTGAGCTGGGAGGGCTCAGCTGCTGGCAGCCCAGCCCTGGGACCAGCATCTGCAAGGATGGGTGCTTTAATAAAATAAAATAGAATGAAATACAAAAAAACCTCAAAATAAAATAATAAAATGTCAAAAAAGAGCACTTCAGGCTGAATTTATTCCAGCTTCTCATCCCAATCCTTCCCTCTTCCTCACGCCTGTTGTGGCATCAAGAGCAGGGGCCAAAAGAACAGCCCAAAATGGGCTGGTGCAAAGGATCAGTGCATGGCCTCAGCCCTGGGCCAGCAGGATGTGTCAGGTGGAAGCCCCAGGGGTCTGGAACTCACTAGCTACGTAAGCAGCTGGTGAAATATGTCCATGTGCTGGGACCCCAACTCTCACTGCCCTGCATCTTCAGCAGGGAAGAGCAGAGGAGAAGCAGGTGAAGCCTCACTCACCAAGCCCTGCAGAAGCTCCAACTCCCCTGAACTCCCTTTCCAACAGTTTAGCACCTTCTGCTGCCATTTGGATGCTCAGGGGTGGCCTCTCCTCCCGCTCACCCCACCAGAGAGGGGCTGCAGAGGTGGGAGCATGTCCCCATCCTCCTCCTGGACCTGTCCTTCCCAGCTCAACCTCTGCACCAGCCATCATCTCCTGTGACAGAGGATGGGCTCCCTCCCAGCAGCCCACACATGACATTAACAAAGACATCATGAGCAGTAAAATCCTTCCTAATGGCCAACTCCTCCACAGGGGGACTAGGGTTACCAGTTAAAACACTCAGTACACCAAAGCTGTTGCTGGGGCTTGATAACTTATTTAAGACGTTTTATCCCACCATGCCTTACAAGTGCACAGTGGATGGACACTTAACCCCCAAATATATATATTTTTTTTAAAATCACTCACTGTAAATTGTCCCTTAATAGCACCTGCCCTTAAAGCTCAGCAGTGCCAGCTGCTCATCAAGACCTATCCAGAACACCCAGCAGTGTCACCCTCTCATGCTGCACAATCCCAGCCATGCTCCAGGACAGAGGAAGACCCAGGGAAACCCAGGAAAATGCTGCAACACAGATGCATCTTCCCCTGCTGCTCACACAGAACAGCACCTCGTGCAAAGCTGCCAGAGACACCTCTCCCTCACTAAGACACTTGGGATACTATTAAGTTTCTACTGTACCTGACTTGCCTGCTGCAATACTCAAGACAAAAACTGTTATGCAAGGCTGCCTAAACAAGTTGCAGTGAAATCTTTGTAACATCCTACACCGACACATAGTTGGGATATGTCACATATTTGTCTTATTTTGTTCCTTCTTTGTCCTTTTTTTAGTCTCCTTCTACTTTTTCCCCCTTGGAAGTACGCTGGTTCCCATGGAAACAGTGATGTTATGGGTATGGACAGAGCTCCAGTGACGTCCACAAGTTCAGTATAAAAGCGGATTTATGTAACAGTTGGTGAAATGAAGGAATTGAAGGGATGGCTCTACATGGCCACACATGTGGCACTGGGGCTGCCGTGCCAAGGATGTTGTGCTGGTCAGGCGAGCTCACACTGGATTGGGAGAGAATGACAGGGCAGAGAGGAGGAGTTCCCAGACTTATAGGAAGATGGATCAGGATAAAATTTGCCCTAAGCATACATATATATATATATTTTTTTTTAATCTATGTTTATTTATTTATATTTTTATAGTAATATATTTCCTTGGAGAACATCTCTTACCCTCTGCTGCTGGAGCAGAGGCTAGATGGGGTCCAGGGCACCAACCCTGGGAATAGAAACCCTCCTCCCTGAACTCACTGGGAGCTGCAGGAGCATGGCCTGGTCCTCACTGCTGCCCCAACCCCAGAAGACAGCCAGGATAGAGGCACTGGCAAGACAGTGCCTGGCTCCATGGCCACAAAAGGAGATCTCCTCTGAGCCAAATCTCCCCAAAGGGGGAAGGGGAATATCTGCAGGAGGCTCCTGCAGGCTTCAAAGCCTGAGCAAAGCAGGCACATTTCCTCTTTTTTGCAAACCTGTGATTTAAATCCCTTCCTAGGGCAGCGCACAGATGGAGGGGATGTCTCTCCTCCTCCTCCTCCTCCGCCATCAGTCCCCAAGGAAGAAACCCGAACAGCTTCCAAAATGAGGCACTGCCATGCCCAGAGACGTGCCACCTTGAATCCCCAAGCTTCCCACAGAGGTTTGGCTGGCAGGCACCACGCTGCATGGAGCCAAAACCCCCAAAAATCAATGTATTAATAAAGCTGGGAAGCGACAGGCTGATTACAGCCCCGCTGCATCCCAGGGACGTGCTGGGGAGAACAAGCCTGTGCTAATTATCCTGGCAGCTCCTCCGCTTCCCTTACGACGCCTGACAAGCTCACTCTTTGCTCCCACCGCTGCTGGGTTAACCCTCCTTGGCCAGGAAAACTCTATGCCCATCCCTGCAGAGCCAAAATATTCTTTGTGGAGCCAAAATATTCCCTGTGAGGATCAGCACCCTGCCTGGCACAGGTAAAATGGGCTCTTTGCCCCCCTCCAAAGCACTCTCCCCTGGGGACCACTCTCTCCCCTCAGCCACATCCCACTGGATGCAGCCCCTCAAGTCCCATAAACTCCTGCCTAAGCTCAAATCCAATCCCAGCCTATTAAAAATACATGAAGTGAGTGCATGAAAGATTCATCCAGGGCAGGGGATGTCAGCAGAGGTAGCAGGAGTGCAGGAGACAGGATAGCTCTGCAGGGTCAACCATCACTGCTGATGACTAATCCAGTGCATCCCTAATCACCTGGATGAGCAGGTACAGGATGGCACCAAGTGAGGACCACAAAACCTGGTGAAAACGGGGAGAGATGACAATTACAGCCTGTCTGCATGTTCCCTACAGCAATCCCAGCTGGAGCTCAGGCAAAGGGAGAGGGAATTCCCTCTGCTGACTGAGGGCCAGGGGAAACCTCGGAGGAAGAGCTGTTGTTGAGGAGCTGGGCTGAGAGCAAGCTAAACAAACAGCTCCATCTCCATCCCAGGTGCACAACCTGTTTCTACCCCCCTGCTCTCCACTCAGCGCGTTCCCATCCATCCGCAGACACTGGGCAAGGGATGATCACAGGAGGGATTTGACAGACAGGAAAATCAGGGCATGGAGAGATGCACTGGAGGGAAATCTGTGGCATGGCACAGCCCTCACCAGCAGACTCCACACTGCCAGACCCACAGAGTCATTACCAAGACCTCCCAAAAGGCAAGCAGGCATGAGGGCATTCCAAAGCACCCTTTCATTCGCCCTCTTCCACCAAGCAGGGAAATATCTACCACATCAAGGCAAACACCTCCCAAGGCCTCCAGAGAGGCTCAGACTCTGGGTTTTGCCCATCCTCACTCTCCAAATGGGCAGCATGGGGCTTGGGGGAGTCTCCACATGGGGGAGATGCCAGTGTAAGTCCTGGCTGCGCCAGCTCCAAGATGAGCTGAAAGCACTCGGCTTCCAGCCACATCTGCTGCAGCTGCACCCTTCGTGTTCCCAGCCCAGTGTTTTGATTGTAGAAGGGTACAAGCTCAAAGTCCCTAAGGAAACCTGGCCAAGTCTTGCAAAAAAGCTCAGAGGACAAATCCAAGGACAAACCCTGCATCATTTTAACCCTATGGAACAAGCCAGGACAGAAGGGCTGGAGGAACTGGGATCGCTGCTTTGGAAGGGTCCAAATGGCTTAACACCAGTTAAAAAAGAGCTGGGGGACAGACCCCGTGTCCCCACACCTTCTCCCTTCCCTTCAGTGCTGCCACAGTCCTGACCTGACCTGGGGACAACAGCCAGGGGCGTTCCCAGGACTTTCTCAGGATAATGTCTGTGTTGCTGTGATAGAGAGGGTAACTGAGGTGATAGTCTCCTTCAGGGAAACCCTTCCCCAGCATCCGTTCCTGATCACCAGAAAACTGAGCCCTTTCCACTTAATGGCTTGCATTAGCCAACGCTGGGTATAATTTTCCATTCAAAGCTTTGCTGGAGAAATACATCTTTGGGACAACTCAAACTACCCACCAATTTTTGCGTATGTTTTCTTACCTGGCTTCAAGCTGAGTAAAAAAAGTATTAAAGAAATTATGTTTACAAAGTCTGAATATGATGGTGATTTTCCACCTGGCCTGCTAAACCCTTTCACCTAGAGACTGAGCCAATGTTTCCTTTCTTTAAAAAAAAAAAAAAAATCAATGTAAAATACAATATTTTGTTGCAGCTTAAGTACTATTTAGACTGGACCCATCTTACACACTTTGGATTTTGAAGTCTACGATCGATAAAAATAAGAAAAATAGTGGTTTTCAGTGAAATCAATGCAGAGCCTTCACAGTGGGGATGAGTGGCAAGAAGGTCATTCTGCAGGTGGGGAAATGGGGGTCAAGACCACCTCAACCTGCTGCCTTTTTCCCTGCATGGAAGAGGCTGCAGCCAGTTCGTGACTGCATCGGGGAGATGCTGGTGAGCCTGACTCAGTTCTCGAGGTGTCTACAAGGAACGTTCGCCTGCATGAACAGAAACATCTTGACGCCACGTCAAAATACCGCAGTGACTAAAATCCATCCCAGGCACGGGGTTTATGCGGAACGACTGAGTGCAGCAAGCTGCTCTCCCCAGGGCTGAGCCGGCGTGGGCACAGGGAGATGGAGCAGGTTGGGGGGCTCAGCAGGGCTTGCTCCCAGTGCCTGCCCATGGCACTCGTATGGACGCAGTAGGAGATGCCACCAAAATACCTCCCAGTCTCACACACAGCTGCAGCCCAGCCCAAAACAAGGCAAGACTAGCTTAAAAGCAGGACTTGCCCCACGTGCCCCAGCCCAAACCCTGCTCTGCACTCAGATGTGATGCCCTACACAGACCACATCCCACTGCCTGCTGCCACTGCAAAGGCAGACATGGAAGCAAGGTGTACAGACCCAAGAAGCAGGCAGGGACTCCACAGTGGGGTTTGCATGATGGAAGCTAGATGAAATATCTCAAGTCCTAAATAAGACGACAGAAAACAGGGTTTTCTTGTAAAACTTAAGGTGCATCCTACAGAATCTGTTCGCAGGGATGGCAAACACCCTGGTTTTCCTTCCCCAGGTGAGTGCAAGAGGAAGTGAAGGTGAGGATGGTGGTGCCACCACAGGAATGCCAGGGGACCTGCACCCCACTGTGCCAGCCACTCAACCAGAGAGGGACACAACCACATTCTCTACCCTTGTAATGCCCTTCTGCCTATCTGGGCACCATGCTTGCTGCTGGAGGTAACCCAGGTTTGTGCTCCACATGATCCTGGCATTCCCAGGGGAAACAGACCAGTCCAGCCTTCCCTCCAGGAGAGGAAAGCCAAAGAGGAAAGAAGGCATGGCTGGCAGCAAGGGCAGCTTCCCACACTCCCAGCAGGCAGGATGCAGGCAGTGATCCAGGGCTTCCTGGGGGTTTGGGGCATCACACCGGTTTGGTGCTTTCAGCTTCATGACAGAGTGTTGACATCTCCTTGCAAAGACGGGAAGTGGGAGCAGACAGGGAGTGGGGTGAGCACAGGGCTGGCTGCCTGGGATGGCAGGAAAGGGGACAAGAGGGGACACGGCACTGGGGATGTTCATTCTGCTCCCAGCATTTGAAGATCCCTCTGTGTATCCCAAGGCGCAGCTAACCAGCAAGAGGGCTTTTCTTCCCAAGGATCAGGTAGACAAGCTTGACAGAGTGCAGGGTATGAACTCACGTGGGGTAGCCTCTATAGGGCGGGAGACTCTCAGGGGGAACCACCCACAGTGCCACTGGTAGGGATCGGGCCAGTGCCCTCCTGCTGGCATGACTCAAGTGGGAATTTATTAAACACAAAACACCCCGTTTAATTGAAGCATTAGGCTTCAACAGCAGCTGACAATAGCCAGGAAGCTCAGAAAGCAGATGGCACGTCATCCGTGATGCCTTGGAGAGACTCTGACAACAACAAGGGACTGACTCTGACCCCTGTGGCTCCTCCTGTGCTGGCAGCACCGACAGTGTGGTGTCACCGAGCCAAACCTCTATGAAGGGAGACAGGGACTCAGCCACTGCTGTCTTCTAGAGCCTGTCACCTGTGTCATAACCTGGCATTTAAAATGCATTTATTCCATTCATTCATTCAATCCTGCAGAATAAGCCCTGGAGGGTGCTGGGCACCCGCTGTCCCAGGAGCTGCTGGTCAGAGAGAAATAAGGCAAAGAGACCTCGGCTCCATTTCCCCATCCCTTTCTCATCTCCTCTTTGTTGAGATGGCTGGGGATGAGGTTGGTTTGAGCACAGTTGGGTGGAAATTGTCACTCTGGGGGTCTGTGTCCTGCTGCGAGCCCTGCCAAGGAACTGAACACCTTCGGTGCAGATGATCTGACCCTCACCATCAGTGACTGCTGGGCTGGGACAGAGGTGGGAAACATTCTTGCCACTCAGCCCCCTATAAGAAGCAATCCATCCTTTCCTCTCCAAAACCTTTACTAGACTCTGTTCCTGCAGCTGGATCTGACCCCACACACCGCTGTGTCCTGGCACAGCCCCAGGCTGCTCTGGAAAAGCCTCACTCAGGGCATTTGGCCACTTCAGGAGCCTTAAACCAAATGATTTCTGACGCTTCTGATCTCCCCAAAAGCTTCATGAAAAATGCACCAAACTCCCCAGGTTCCCAACCTCCTGCACATCACCCAAGCCTCGCTCACTTCAGCTTAGGAAAAGGAACAAGGACAACCTTTGGTATTCCAAAACACCCTTGGAGCTGTTCGGTGCCAGCGCATTCAATTGCCTCCTCACTCAGAGCCCAAGGCCAGCACTGCTTGCTGTGGAGCTCAGTGGGGACCAACCCACAAACCAACTTAAAAGTCACAGAGAGTCCTGATACTCAGCCACCCCCACCCCAGCATATAATTATGGGATAAAGGTGCAAAATTCCGCTCCAACCACCCTCAAGGCTTAGGAGGCAGGAGAGAGGGCACAGTACAAAGCCAGCCCTTTGGTTTGGCACACCAGCAACACAATGGGCATTCCAAACTCCAGGTCTGGACTCAAATCTTGGATTTTTTATACCTTTTTTTTTTTTTTTAAATTTTTGCCCCCTTCTCTGCACGTGACTCATCCTTAGGCGGCATCTTCAGCCAGCACGCTCCTGACGAGCTGCTATTGATTTACTCCATGTGCAGACAAGCTTTATTGGGGAATAAGGGTGCCTTGTTCCTGTTCCAGGACCCGCGTGTCTCCGCACATGGAGTTAATTAAGAAAGAGCTCCGGGTGTAGGCAAGCCCTCACCAAGCCCCAGCACCTACCAAAGGCACGCAGACCACCACAGCCCACCCCCAGCACCCTGCACGGCCTCCACCCCAGACTCTGAGTGATGCTCAGTGGGTGCAACCCGAGTGTTGGGGTTGGGCTGCCAGCCCCAGGAAAGGACCCTGAACCCCTGCACTGCTCCCCCAGCCTGGGCACAAACATGGGCCCTCCCAAAACCTTTCAAAGGGCAGCTCCTCCCAGCCAGCACCGCGCTCCGGCAGGAGGCTGTAATGGGAGCAAAGCGCTTTAAAATTTAATGTGGAACAAAAGAATTTCCACAAAATAAAAATTGCAGTTTCTTTTCCATTAATAAGATATTACAAGCCTCGCTAAAGAGGCTGCAGGCTCCAGCTCCTGCCCTTCACTGTCCTGTCTCCCTCTCCATCACAGCCTCACCATCCCCTCCTGCTCCCCGTGCACTTCTCACTCCTGCTCTCTGTGGTGAAAACTCTCCAAAATGGCTGAGAAAGCTCAAACTTCCCCATCTCAGCCCATCGCTGGTACCTCTCTCTGATCCCGTGTGATTTCATCATTTGCCCTCTAATGCAAAATGGATGTTCTAATTCTAACTAATAAAGTGAAAAGCAACAAGGAAGCCGAAAATAAAGCCATCAAGCACGGGACCGATGTGTGTTTGTCTCCTTTCTAATTCCATTATTGCTCTGAAACGAGCTCCAGATATTACTGCTCCCTCATTAACAGCTGCTCCGGTTTCCCTCTGAACCCCGGAGACTGGACCCTAATGAATTTTGCAGCTAGAAGAAGGGTTTTTTAACCACAACAACAGCAACACGGACAGAAACTTGGATTAGAGCATCTCACGGTGCTAATATTTATCTTTTCTCTGAGCCTGCAGGGAGACAAGACATTTTGGCCGAGGAGAGGAGGTGCAGAGGCATGTGCATGCATGGAGCCGAGCGGGACATGGATGCTTTCAGGCACTCACCATCCATTTACACCTCATAAAATTCTCATTGCCTTCGCCTGGAACAAGAGCAGTGACCGCACCAACCCATACTAAAAATGCCAGAATATTCCACAGCGGGCGCCGGAGTGCCGCTGCCCCGGCACAGCACGGGTCCAGGGATGCTTGGGAGGGAAGCACGTCCTTGCAGCCAGGAGTATCAAATGCTTCATTTTATGGTGTAGGAGATTTGGGGGAGATTTTGATCTCCTCTGCAACACTGCAAGGTACAACCGAATCGATTCCCTCAGGACTCTGTCCTTCCTTGTGTCCCTGTACCGGGCAGCGCTCTCAGATGTCCCTACTCTTCTTACTGAGTGCTGAGCTGAAGAGAAACAGCCCTGGCCCTAATCAGGGAATATTTTCAAGCAGGACAGCCTGGGGAAACCTCCCCAGCACCCAGTCCCCTTCCTCAGCAGAAACACCCTGTGGGCACTGAGGGAAACACAGAGCCCTTGCAGTCAGGGGCTGCAAGGTTTCCCTGCTGCATCTCCATCTCTGCCAGCCAAGGAGGGGACACAGCACTTCATTTCTCCACAAGCACCCTGTACTGAGGGGCTGGGGGCTCCCATCACCCCCCCCAGCTATTCCCAGTCCCGTGCCTGCTCCGACATTCCTGCCTTTGGCTGCGAACAGTTGCTCCGACCGCGCTCAAAATGCTTCGGGGACAGCGAGCGCTGCCAGCAAATACATTAGCGAGAGCAAAGCAGCTGGGGGGGAAGGAGATCAGCTTTGTGCATCTTGCCAGGCTGCTTTTCTCCTGCCTTCCCTCTCAGCAACTGTAAATAAGGAGAACTGAGCCGGATTAGAGGTTACTGTCCCGATCAAGGGTACTTCTGTGTGTCCTAATTCATTTTCCCCTGATCTGGTCTTTCCCAACCCATCTGTGCCACAGCCACAGTTCCTACTGCCCTTAGTGCCAGCGGGCCAGGAGGTGCACTTCAGACACTCTGAGGAGGAGACATCTCTAAATGATGAGAGAGCAAAAGCAGGTGGGTTTCCCACGAGAGCAGCCACCCGTGAGCAATTCCCCACTGAGCATCAAGAGGGCCAGGCAGCCCAGCTGGCAATTCCCACTGTCCTGCAGCACGAAGGATCATGTCCAGACTGAACAAAATGGGGAGGAAACAAAAAATCAGGCACAGGGCCATTGGGCAGCAAGTGGAAAGCAAAATGCCAAAGCCTGGATGCCTTGTCCCTGCTGGTGCTGCTGGGTGCCCAGCACCCTGCTCCTGCTGGGGGCAAATATTGCCCCTGCATCATGGGTCCCCTGGCTCTGCCAGTGCCAGGTGCAATCAGGCAGGAATCTGCGTGCTGCCAGCACCAGCAGCGACCAGAGGAGCTGGATTTGTGCTTCACCCATCCATCACCCTGTGAGCTCCATCCCAAAACAATGCAGGTTTGGGATAGAGAAGTCTCAGGGGCACCTTCTGGAAATGCCCAGCCCAGCCATCCCTCTTCAGAGGGAGGTGATTTTGCAGGAGGACAAGCCAGGCACAAAACCAAAATAAAGCGAGCAGTGGTATGCAAATGAGAAGATGGAAGTGCCAGGGCTAGGACCAGCCCTTGGTCACAGGAATTATTTGCAATTCTCACTCATCAGATAGACCCTGATCACAAAAGGTTGGTGTTGCAGACATATAATTAAATTATAATTTGTTCTTGCACAGAGAGAGGTGCACAAGTGACCTCAGACCTTTTCAAGGATGCAAAACACAAAGACAGGTATTTTGTCCTCTCCTCACATGGTCACCTTGCCAGCATCTCCCCACAGATCCTCCCTGCCCCTGCAACACAAGCTGTGGGGCTCAGGGAAGCATCTTCCCAGCCTGGGCAGGCATTTTGGAAACAGGTCACACTTCCTGGCATGACCCACCAGCCCCCATCTGTCCTCAGGTTCACCTTGTTCAGCTTTAGGATCCCAGCTAAGCCCACCTAATTCAAAGCTCCACTTCTGCAAGCATTTCACCGCTCATTCCTGGTGAGATTGACCCTGGAGACCCGGCAGACTGCTCGGCTGAGCAAGAGAGATAGCGTTTTCCTTTCAAGGGATTTGGGTTTATATTTGGGCAGCAGGAGCAGCCTGGGGCAGCAGCCTCAGCCTCACCATCACTGCAGAGGCGGGAGATGGTCCTGTGTGATTCCTCACCCGAGGAGCTGTACACAGGTGCTTCACTTAGCTCATTTTCCTCTTTTCCTTCACCACCTGCACTATTTATTACGAAACAAATTTCAGACACTGAGGTGTGACAACAGAGCTGAAAAGCCTGGATCTGCTTTTGCTTCCCAGACTGAAAGGGATCCAGCCCCTGTCCCCCCCAGCACCACTGAGGGTACTGAACTCACCTGGCCACAACACAACTGCCCCAAACAGAAACTCCTTGTTTTTCTCTTAAGTTCAAAGAAATTCAGACAAATTCCTTCTCATTAGCTTCATCTGGTCCTAGATCTGAGCAAGGCTCACAGAGGCAGTGCCAAATTAAGGGAAGAAGGCTCCCTCTCCAGACCCAGGCCACCTTTGCAGACCTACAGAGCCTGACTTGTTCCAGGTTTTACCCCCGAGACTTGACCAGCAGTCTATTAAAATCAGGTCATTTATTTAGGTACTTAGATCTGGACTTCAAATAGCTAAAATTAGCCAGGAAAGTTGCACTTTTCTGGCTTTCTCATCCCATGCCTCAGTTTCTAAAACCAGGGAAGAGAAGAACAATTATTTCTCTCCAACCCTTTCGAAAGCACTTGGAGATCTTCAGATGACAGTGCGATTTGGTGCAGACGTATTCATTATTCTTCCCCTCCATGGAGCAGTGTTAAATCTTTCTCCATATAAAGTCATTTTCTAAATTAGGTAAAGACGGTGAGTTTTGCGCTGAGCACATGTGGATATTTTTATAAAATGTTTAAAACTTCTTGTCTGACTTTTCCTTCCCTTGAAGGACAACGTACCAAATTAAACCCTTCTATGACCCCGTTTCATTTCACCCTCCAGGAGTTCTCAGCAAGACTTTGCCAAAAAGTAACATTAGCAAGTTCTCTTCATCACAGATCACGATGGCAAAGTTTGGGCTCACGTGTTGCTTGGGCTTAGTGGGAAGAGAGAGGCCAGGGATTCTCTGGGACAGCCCCCAGAAGGTTTAACACATCGCTTTTGCTACCCAGAACCAGACAGGCGAGTCCACACGAATCCCACAGGAACCACTGTCACAGACAGAGCCTCCAGCTCATCTCCAATTTCCATCCCTGCCTCGTTTCACTCAGCTAGAAATGCTGCCACAGTGCCTGTGTGGCCACCAGCTCCACTCCCGAAAATGTGCAATCATGGTGGAATAACCAGTGCTCCCCAGGTCAGAGGGAGGATACTCTCCTCCCTCAGGTGGGCAGGACTGGGTTCCCCCACACCTCCCCTGGGCTCAGGCACCCTCCCACAAAGGATGTGATCCCAAGGTTAACCCTTGAAATTCCCTCCTAAAAAGAGGATGTTTTTCCTGTGAAAAGGGGGTTATATTGCTGGTAGTGATGCAGAGATTGAATAGATCAGCCTTTTCCATCTAGTCCTCCACTGGGAAATGCAATCCCTGTGGGGAGCCTAGACTGGCTACACGCTTCCCAGCTCTGAGGCATATGTGCAAGGGGAGACCAGCTCCCTACACGGCTCTGCATCAGGAAAACAAGACCCAGTTGGGTCCAAGGAGATGGGCCAAAAGCCAGAGGGACAGAAATGAGAAGGGGGAAGTGGCACTGGACTGACTAGGGAGATATTCCTGCCAGGTGCTCACCATCACCCACTGGCTTCACCAGAGCTGCAGAGCCACAGCCCGACACACAGATGGGTCCCAAGCCCAGACAGCAAACACAGGAAAGGTCACCCCTGCTCAGCCCAGCAAGCTCAAGCAAAACAGCCACTGTGTCAACAGGGAAAAGGTTTGAGGAAGGTCTGGTGTTCCAGCTATAGTGGGCTGTAAGGGGGGTCACAGGGGACACTGTGTCACCAAACAGCTCTGGGTTTTGGATGGCAAACTATCCCTTTGGCTCTCCTTGCACAAGAATGCTGTGCCAGGAACACGCAGGGCAGAGCCCAGGGGAGCATCCAACTCCCACCCCCCATCCCGCCTGTGAGTCGGAGCAAGAGGAGCTGGGAACGGCACAGAAAACCCCCAGGGAGGTTTGAAGGAGCTCTGGCTGCTGGGAGCAGGGCGGCCATCGGCTCAAGATGTGCCTGGCTGGTAACACAGATGCCAAGGAGCAGGGGGTGGGAATGCCTCTGACCCCTGGCAGGGGAACAAACAGCTGCAATAACAATAAAAGTGATCGGGTGGGATGCACAGGAGCTGTGACCACACACTCCCCCTGCCCTGCAGCCACCAGGACCCCTGAGCAGAGCTCCACTCTGCCTCGCTCCGCTCACCCCTGCACCACCACTTGGCACAGCACAGTTTTTAGGGCTTCCCACGGTGCCCCTACTCCCTCTGGGAATAGAGACAATTCCTGCAGACACAAAACAGAACTCAGCACACTGGGAGGAAGAGACTGCAGACCCCCAAGGGACACAGCATGGGACATAAGATGGCCAGCACTGGCCCTGGCATCCAAATACCAAAGTAAAAGTTTCTTATCCTCCAAAACAACTTCCTGAGCTTAAATTTCTGCTATTTTTAACCTCACTGCTGCATTATAAATATCCATTGGGTCCGGTGATTGCCTCCCAAGCCAGACGCTGCGGGTTCCTGCTCCAGCTGGGGCAAACTTTATGGTTTTACTTTTCCAAGAGCTGATCCAGAAACTTGGAAGAGAGCTAGAGAAAGGCCTGACCTGCAGGGAGAGGCCGAGGGAACTGGAGCTGCCCTGTGGAGCTGTGGGGTCAGGAGGTGCTGAGACCATCCCTAGCAGGAGGGGAAGGGGTCACTGGGAATTGTCTGTGTGTGGGTGGGAGAGCGGGGACATTTCCCAGGAAAAAGCTGGGCTTCCCAAGTGGAGGGCATCCCAAAAAACATCCCAGCGTGCTCATGTGCACAACTTGGCTTTCCTCACCCAAATTTACCACCATTTCAGGTGCCAGGTTGCCAGCATCCTGTCAGCCCCCCGGCTCCCTGGGGATGGAGCTGACACGCAGCAGAGCGGGTGCAGCCGGGTTCTGGACTTTTGTGGGTCACAGTCACAGCCTCCAGCAGGGCTCCTCGGGGTCAGCACGGCACAGGGGGAAACTCAGGGGCTGGGCACCAGTCCACTGAGCAGGGGGAATGTGGTGAACATGACCCACCCACTCCAGGGGACATGCAAAGAGACAGCATCTTCCCCAGCTCCTGCTAGCAGGGAGGCACAGGCAAGGGCTGATCAGCCCTTTGCTACAGCCTCTCCCCCTCCAGTGCCCACAACTGGGGGCAAGCAGAGCACCCCAGGGGATAGGCAGGCCAGGCACTGCAGGGCACTGGCTCCCACTGCCATCTTCCTATTCCCTATTTGTGCAGCAAAGGTCCTTCCAGCATCCTGGGCAGTTGTTCTCACAGTCTGCAAGGAGGAGATTAAAACCTCCCTGTTTGGCAGACACGAGCAGCAAAGAAATAATAAAAAAAAAAAAGGAGAAAAAACAAAAACAAGGGAAAAAAAAAAATTCCAGCTGCTCCAAGGCATGAAGTCAGTCCAGCTCCCAGTACATCCCCACGGCACTGCAGTTGCATCCCTCCCAGTCCAGGGGGTCCCCACACAGGCAGGCTAGAGGAGAGGCAGACTTTTTGTTAGCAGCTCAGAAACTTTTCTAATGGAAGGTTCCCCAAAGTGCCGGGAATTTCAGCCCCAAGCTGTTTACTTTTTGTATTTTTGCAGATTTCACTTGTGGTTCAGAGGAATTCAGTCACAATTAGAACCGCTGCCACTCACTCGCCCGAGCCCAGCGTGGCAACCAGGACCCACTGCTCAGGGAAAACACCTGCCCTAAAACCCAGCAAGGATAAAGGGCTCTGCCCTGCACCTCTTCCTCACACAAGGTGATGGCCAAGTCCAAGAGCTGCCAAGGAAATGCTTGGGGGAAACAGATTCCCAACTGCCAATCCAGGATATGCGTCTCTCAGATCCATCCTGGCAGAGGGAACAACCTCCACTCTTTCCGGACGCTTCCTTGCAGTGGGAAGATGTGGGTCAGAAAAGGTGCTGTTGAACAACCACTCCCCTCCACATCCCATCCTCCTCCAGCTCTTCCTTCCCTGACACAAGGTCATTGTGTCCCATGCCAGGGAAGCAACTCAGCTGCTTCACTCCCTATTTTCATGGGATTTTCCCCTCTTCTGACACCTTTCCCTTCCACACTCCCTGTCCCAGGGATGTCTTTGGAGGTGACAAGACAGCTTGCTCTTCCCACAGGACAGGGGAGGCTGCTTTTCTCTACAGAAACCTGTGCTTTCAGCAGGGGATTTTTAAGGACAGACTCCTACCTGAGGACTGGGATGCAGCATCCTCCTGGGTTATTGCTTCTGCTGGACCCCCTGCTCAGCCTGCAGCCCCTACCTGCACACCCAGACCGTGATGTGACTGCCCTGCAATGCAGCCCAAAATAACTCAGGGGACAAGTTCTGAAACCCTGCGCTGCCAAGGAATTATACCCAAACGGGACCAGTGGAACAAAGCCCCAGCCGGCCATGGTTTTGCTCCAGGAAGTCTCATGTGCAAATCAATCCCACAGGCACTGGAGAGGATGGGCCCAAACCTAAGTCCTGAAAAAGGCATAAAGAGTGGGGAGCCTGGGGATGTTTGCACCCCAACATGGCACAGTCGGACTGAGGGGTAGGTTTAGAGAGCACTCGCTCTGGAGAAGAGAGGCTCCAGCCATTGCCTGCCCCATCCCACAGCACTGGGAATGGGAGAGCAGCAACCACTACCAAAACCAGTCAGGGAGAGCCAGAGAGAAGCATGCACTTCACTTTGTCCCCTCTGCCTGCTTTCCCCTTGCTTCCCACGGGATCCTCTTGGCTGCGGGGACAGCAGCGGTGAGAAAAATCAGCGATCGGCGGCGGAAAACAAATCACGAATTTGAAAAAAACGCAGCTGCTCGTGGCAAAGCCCCTGTTCTCAGAGCAGCATCCCACCCCATCGGGGGTCAGCCAACCCCAGAGCAAGCTACGTGCCCAAATCAAAGGCAGGCGCAATCAGAGGGATCCAAGTAACACACGCAAAACAGGCGATTTGCAAATAAACAGAGCGAGCCAGCGGAAACGGCAGGGGAAGGAATGCTCTCCGCTTTCAGAAGGTTGGGATGTGCTGGTGGGCAGCCCGGGGAAGGAATGCAGTGACGTCCGTTCAGCTAATAAATTAGCGAGATGAATAATTCAGGGTGAATTATTCGCCCGGTTTTTCATGCCCGTGAGGAGGTGCTGAGCGTGCAGCCCAGTGAGACACCGACCGGGTGGGAGACATGGACCGGGCGGGACACAGGGACCCCAGCGGGACACAGGGACCCAGGTGAGGCGTTTGCTGCCAATGCTTCCAGGCAGAGCTTATATTTGGGCACTTTTCACTCTGGTGATGGAGTGAATGGAGCAACAATGGATGGGGATGTCACGGCAGGAGATGTGCCGAGTGCCAGGGACCACACACGTGTTCTCATGATGGGTGACAGCTGAGGACACAGCTCATTTGGGTCACTGATGGTGCAATGTCAGAGCAGGGATGGCCAGCGTGGGCAGAGCACTCTGCCTCTCCACTAGCCCCCTGAAGCCATACCTGCTCTCCCACTGCCTGGCTCTGCTTCCCCAAAAGTGAAGCCGATCACAATGGTGACACACAGGCACTTGGAATCAGATTCGCTGTGTGTCCTCCAAGGCACCCTGCAGACCTTAACTCCAGGCCTTGCATGTCCATGGGAGGGAGCAGGGAATCAGGGTCTCACACACCCCATCAGCTCACAGTCTGCCCTCTCCTAAGGCAACCTATCACCCTGCAGCTCATTGCTTTCTATGCTCCCTCAAACCAGAGCCACCCCACCTGGGAACAAACAACAAAGCCCGAGACTGCAGATACAGAAGCAGGATTTGTTGTGCTCCACGTGCAGTGAAATTCCCCTGAAACACCACGGTCCCACACCTGAATCGGGGAAGACCTCAAGCATGTGTTGAGAGCTGTGGGGAACATGCAGGAAGCACATCCACCACCAGCCTTCCCGCGCCCCCACTCCCAGCCCAGCGCCAGCCCTGCCCCCTCGGGTTTCTTTCCCTCTTTAACAAGCTGTCGCTCCCAGGGAGTGGTTTCCTAGGCAGTGACATGACCTTGGCTCCCCTGAGAGGCAGGGCCAGTGCTAGGATTCATTCTCAGGGTTATAAAACCTCGCAGCTGCCCCCAGGCTGGGTTTTCCCTCCATGGGGCCATGCTGGGAATCCAGGAGCGAAGGGTAGGAGCTCCCTCCATCAGGGCCCAGCATCCCCATGATCCTTTCACCCCAGTGCTGATGGAGAGGAAGAAGGAGATGGGGATGTCCCATGCCTCCACTAAAGCTGCCAAGGGACAAGTGATCACGGCAGAGGCTGCCCCAGCTCCATGGGTGCTGGTAGGAGGAGGAGAGTCCCAAAGCCACTACAAAATGCAGAGAGGGGATGGCATGGGGACAAGCTGCAAAGTCCCCAGCGAGGGTGCAAATGCCACACAATGCCTTTGCCTCACCATTACTGAAACCCAGAGTGGTGCCCTTGTCCAGTCATGGACAGACCACAAGTCCATTCTCTGGTTATTTCTGTTAGAAGCCAGTAAGACATTAAAATCCAAACCCAAAGCAGCAGCTCCATGCTCAGGGACACGCTGGGTGGGGCAGGGATGCTCCAAGACTGAGCCAGGACCAGCTCTGGCATGCACCTACAAACAACTCAACCACCACAAAGAGCCTGCAGCAAACCCTGCGTGGGGACCAGGGCAAGGTGACCCCTGAGGAGCCCGTCCCTCTGCAGCAGGATCCAGCCAGGAAGATGCTCAGAGGAGGAGAGTGGGGGGTCAGCAGGCAACGCTGCCACACAGTGCCGTAAACAACCCGGCTTTACGAGGCCCCAGGGAGGCTGTTACGTTACCAAAGCCCCATTTGTCCAGGGAAACAGCAGGTGCTGAGGAACGGTGGCTGCCAAGATACAGTATTTATATACGTATATTCGTATTTTAAGAAGCAAGATACAAAAATTGTCTGCGTGAGCAGGAGGGAGGTCGTGAGCAGTGGGAGAGAAGCCAGAGAGTTGCCATTTCCCAAATACTCATTTCACATCAGTGGTTCGGGGTGCCACTCTCCCTGCAATTCCACCATATTGCTGATGGGGACACTGAAGCAGGACAGACTTTGGGATTTCCCGAGCCCCCTGTGGCCCCAAGTCCCCAGGAGCTGCCACTGCAAAGCTGGATCCTGTGAGATCCCAATCCCTGGCATGCAGGGAGGCATTCCGGCTGGACTGAAACAGAGGGACAAGCCAACAGAGCCAGTCCCCTCATCTGCTTTCATGGGGCTCCCCCAGCTGAGCTACAAGAACTTTGAGGGGACCATAGCAGCAGGACACAGAGCCAACACCCACACCATGGGAACAGGATCACAGGGCTGCCTCAATCCCAAAGGAACCACCCCAGAGATGTCCCCCTCTCCCTGCTGCCATCCCCCAGCCAGGAGCAAGCACCCCGTGGGGCTCAGCACTGCCCCTCTGCACCCCCTGGGAGCTGCACAGAAGCAAAGTGGGACCGGCAGCCTCCCATTCGGGGGTTTCCATTGCACATCCTCCCCTCCCTGGGTGGGAAAGGGGCTCGTGGGGCACATCCTCCCTGGGGCTGGCATCCAGGAGCAGCTTCCAGCGCCAGCTGCTCCCCTAGAGAGGAAGAGGAGAGCTGGGGCCAAGGAAAGAGAAGGGCATGCATGGAGGGAACAGCATGAGAAAGCCAACCCACTGCCAATTGCGCCAAGTTGTGCAATACTTGAAATGTCACCGCAGGTTCCTCTTTTGTTCCCTCCACCCCAAGTGGGGAAGCAAGGCCAGACCCCCCCTGCCAACGAGGCCCCCCTGCCCTCTCCTCATTTCATTTCCAGCAAAGCCAAAGCCTCTCGGGTTTCCCCACAGCATCCTCGGCTCAGCTGGCTGCTGCCAATGGTGCGTGTCAGCAAGGGCGAGCTCGGGCCAAGGGGACCGTGCCTGGCCCTCGGGGTCACCGCAGAAAGGAGCCAACCCCTCCGGCTGCTGCCCAGCGCCGGCACGCTGCAGTCCCTCCCTGCCCTCCCGTCCGGGCTCCCTCCTCTCTCCAAGAAAAATATTTCAGCTTTTTCCTCCTTCCAGGCAGCAGCGCTCAGTGACTCTGCGTATTTCCAGCGGGTGAGCAGCAGCTCGGCCCGGCAGCGCTGGAGCAGCAGCCGCCTCATTCCGCACCCACCCAGGGCAGCGGCGACGCTCGTGGTGCCCCGGCGCACTCCCACACGCACAAGGCACTGCCCTGTCCCTGATCTCAACCCCACCACTGACCCAGCACCGAAAAAACACTCAAAACCAGGGCAGGCGAGGCGGGGCACAGCAGCCCCTGTTACCCGCTCAGCAGCCCTCCTTGGAAAGCAAACTCAGCGGGAATCGTGAGCCAACTTAATTAAAGGGGGGAGAGAGGCAAGTGGCTGTAAAACCGGAGAGGAGCCTCGTTAGAGGTTACGCAACAATTTGTTAATCAATGGAGGCTGCTCCGCAGAGCCGCTCGGGTTTGGCCGGCGCCCGCCCGGGCTCAGGTTGCCGGCAGGGTGGGTACAGGCAGCATCGCCAGCGCCTGTGTGACGGCGACGGGGGACGTAATGCAAAATGACAGTGTTTACCGGCCACAAACTCGCACACGGCGGGTCCCCACAGCCCACCCAGCGCCAGCTGACCCAACCCCACACTGGAGCCCGTCTATCCACGAGAGATGCTGTGCCATAAGCCTCTCCCCGGCAGCGCTGCCGAGGAAGAGGGGCACACAGCACCCTGTGAGCGATTTCGCCAGCAGGGAACCAGCCTCGGTAATTTTAGAACATGCCAGCTTGCTAAAGCACCCTCCGCACCTCCAGCACCAGCCTGCAAGCTCCGCGTTCTCCCCAGCTTTTATTTGGGCAGGCGTGGGCCAGCCGGGAGGAGCGAGGAGTGCCCGGCGCTGCCAGCTCGCCCAGCCAGCTGCTTCCCCGGCTGTCCCGGCAGCTGGAGTCGTGGGAACACACCAGAAATCACTAGAAAAGCATGAAAACATAAATCACACTTCTCATCCGCAGCTCAGGATGGGGCTGGAGGCAAAGGAAGCCGCCGGTTTTGTGCCGATTCTAAACTTTGTGTCGGTGTTGGGTTCACCGAGTCTCTACCAGCTCCAAGGGAAGTGACAGCAAAGGACAGGGGCTGAAACGCCGAGACCGCGGGCACCTCTGGGAGCTGTGCTTGACTCCCAGGGACGCAGCTGGAGCACAGTTAAACCGGCAATCAAGCCCTGACACCCGTCCAGCACCACAGCCTGCCCGTGCTGCTGCACCCAGAGTGGTGCAGGGGGACACATCCTTCACCTGCCCTGGTACCCGATGGCCTCCCAACCTGCAGCATCCTCAGCCTCGTGCTGGTCACAAGGCACCACAGGTGGCGAGGGAGGAGGAGGAAGAGGGGAGGAAGCTCCCATTGACACTCTTGGCCAGCAAACAGGCTTTTTTCTACCTTTTCATAAGCAAAATAAAACCCACCTATTTAAGGTGATGCGGTATTTCAA
Organism: Manacus vitellinus; assembly: GCF_001715985.3. Taxonomy (NCBI): domain Eukaryota; kingdom Metazoa; phylum Chordata; class Aves; order Passeriformes; family Pipridae; genus Manacus; species Manacus vitellinus. The sequence continues at coordinate 6,573,194 of NW_021939798.1, read as the reverse complement.
GCCACGGTCGTCAGCACCTGCTGCGAGCGTCTCCGAAAGCACCGCTCATTCATCCCGTCTGCCCACGCGTCCTCGGCAGCGACAGCGGGAGGGGCTGGGGGCGGGGGGTCCCCAGGATCTGTGTCACCCTGCAGGGAGCTGGCACGGGGATACTGACACCAACCTCCTGGCCCTTATGCTCCTCCAGCCAGGCCAGGTGAGATGCCAGGGGAGACCTACTGGCTCAGCACCCTGTAAAGACTTGACATACTCATCGCCCCCATTGCCCAAACAGGGCAGGATCAGGCCCCGTGGGAGCTGCCAAAGGCATTTTCCCTTTCCCCCTCCTCCAGCCCAGCTGCAGTGAGGGGCCGTGGGAGGTGGGAACGAGGCAGCGAAAGGCATCAAACGTGGCACCGAACCCGGCCATAAATAATCTCCTGAGCACAGCCAGGTTTTACAGCCTTTCCCCCACCTTCCTCCGGCAAACCTGAGAGCGTCCTGGATTCCTAACCTGGAAACGGTGGAAATAGCAGCGACTTTCTCCCCTCCTCTGAAAGGATGGGGTTGAAAAAGCAGCACCATTGGGACAAACTGCAGCCTCACCCAGCTCCACAGTGCAGGGACAGCATGACCCAAGAGGACCCAAACCACAGCCCCTCCACCCACTTCCCATCCCAGAAAAATTTCATCTCACGTTTAAGACACAGGATTGCCAAAAAGATCCTGCCTCGCATCGCTTTTCCTGTATGCCTGGAGGCAAATCATCTCATCTGCCATATGCATCAGTTCAGTGTATAAAATTCGTGGAATAATAACAACAAGGATTCTTTTTCCTCCTCCCTGCTGTGCTCTTGTGTCTGCTGGGAGTGCAGACTCACCAGGATGGCATCAACTGCCTGCACGCTGCAGTGCCCAGCGTGGCTGCACCCATGGGTGCCACATTACAGAAGCACGTGCTGCTGCTCTGGCCAGCTGTCCTTGGGAGATAGACTAGGAAAAACAACCCAGTTGCCCTCCCCACCTTCCCCTGGGGGTATTTAACACTAACGTGATAATCTCCTCTCCCCACGCACACACACGTTTTCTTGGAAGAGCAATAAAGGAGAATAAAAATGTGAGTCTGGGAATGCTGGACATTTGCTAAGCCACCTCCCTGGAAAGGCTTGGATGGCCAAAAGTCAAGCAGAGGGGTGTCTGCGGCTCAGGTCCATCCCGATGAGGACCTGGGGGGGAAACACTGCTCAGCACTTCAGCTGCAGCCCACTTCTGCACCACCAGTGCATCCCAGCTAGGGATCCTCCCACCAGTTTAATCCACTTCGACCTGAAGAATTGGGTGGTGGAAATGCAGTGGGTAAGGGACCACAGTTTGGGGGTGTAAGTGGATTTTCACAGGTTCCTGCAAGGCTGGAGGCAGGAGGAGCTGCCCACCGGTGCCCTCACCAACCAACCGTCAGCTTCAGCCCACAGTATCCTCCAGGGCTGCCAACAGTCAAACCTCTGCCAACACCAAAACCTCTGTCAACAGTGAAATCTCTGCCAAGACTGAAACCTCCGCTGCAGCAACAGCTCACCCCAGGCCAGCTCTCAGCCTGTACCAGCCCTCAGTGGGGATGTGTTAGTTCAGTCACGCAGACCTATTGATTCAGAAGCATTAATTGGTCTTTACTGTTCAAATACTGACCTCAATTAGAGCCACTTTTCCTTTTTTCCTCTTTTTTCCCCCCCCTCTTTTGCTGGCTCCTTCCCCTTGGCTCTGCTAGTTTAAATACCAAAATACCTACACTGGCCTTGGGGAGACACGGCGTTAACTGTACATTTGTATCTCATTTATAGTCAGGCTCCTTGCAGCCTTAATAAGCACATCCCTAAAAAAAGGGGGGTGGGGGGCTGGGAAGGCCCACTGGAGGGGATGTTTGCTCGGAGCCGCTCAGTCATTACGGGGGATTTGGAGATGGCACTGCCAACTCCAAGCTCTGGGTCTGAACAAATCCCCGATTTGGATGACGCTCAGCTGGAGCAATGGCACAGTCTTTCCCCAGGAGTGATCTCAAAGGAGTAGCACAGCTCTGTCCCACTGCAGCCCACCCGGTCTCTAGCCCCCTGCTCGCTGAGAATGCAACAGCCCTTGAAGTTGCTCTAATTCTCATTATTTCCTTCCACTGATTCCCTACCCGTGGCATCCCAAAGCCAAAGCCCAGGAGAAAACAGCCGGGATTTCAGATTTAATTAAACCTTGTTGAGCAGGCTGCAGCCTTCCTCAGAGCCGTTCTCCCTGAGCCTCCTGCACGCAGTGGGATAAGCCCAGGTCAGCACCAGGGAGCCAGAGAGGGCAACTCCTGCCCAATGCTGGCAAGGAGGGGGTACCTGCTGAACCCAGTTGGCTTGGGGTTAACTCCCATTTCAGAAGCACAACACACTTGCTGGGGTAAGAAGCCCAGTAGTTGGAAATTGTATCCCAATTCCCTATCTATTTATTTATTTAACCACCTTGCTGCTGGTTGAATGGAGCCCCAAGATCATCAATCAGGGCACATCACAACCAGAGGTGGGTCTTTGCTGCCAGCCCCAACAGACAGAAGAGCTTCAGCACAGATTTTCCACAGTTTTAATGGAAAATTTTCCACAGTTTATCCAGCATGGCACTGATTTTATGTCTCACCAGGATGGACCCACAACCCAAAACTGTCCCACAGGAAATACCTTTCCCACAGCACCAGCCCTGCTCTTGACCCATATTCATTTTCCCACAACAAATAAAAGACAGGTAAAACTCCAAAAGTTTCCAAGTCCCCCAGTCCCACCCAAAAAGCACTTGAGCAAAGTCAGAGCTCCAGTCCCCCAAAAAGACAGTGGGATTTGGGCACTGCTGAAGGAGTCACCTAATGGTGTCTCCCAGTCCCCTGCAGACCAAGCACCAGCCGTGAGGAGAAAAACAAGCAATAAAAGGTTGGCCTGAATGTTCACCAAGAAAAAACAAACAAAAAAATTTACTAGCTCATATTAACTAGCTCAGCTCACAACCCCTAAAAAAACCAAACCTGTAAACCTTCCCAAAGCCACCCCATTTATTTGCAGGGGTGTTTACAGAAACCAGGGATACTCCTAAGTGTCCATGCAGTCTTCCCATTAAAAACACATTGCGACAACGGGGGAAGAAAGGGCTGAAACGCATTTGCAAGAAACGCTTCAACAGCTCCAAATAAATGAGTTCCTAAAAATTTTCAGCCTCTTAGTGGATAAATTCGAGGAAGGGCTGTGTTTGCTGAAGCGACTCGGAGCGAATGCTGCACCCAGCACGTGTGTGCAACTTGACGTCCGCAGTGTTTTACATGAGCTGGGGCTGCTCTGAACCTCCCATGGTGTGACCCCAGCAGACGCCTCACACTCACCAGCTACAAATCCTAATTAACCTGTAGCACCTCAGGTTGGTTAATGAGGTGCTGAGCAAGCCATGGCACAGGTTGTACGGAGAGATGGTGCGTGTCCTGCTGCCTCCCCCCTTTCCCGGATGCTGCCCATCAAGGAGCAGCATTCTCGGCCTCTAAACCCATTTTGGTGGCTGGGAAAACCCCAGCCTGAGGATGAGGTGACCCCAGCCACCACAAAGAAAACTCGCCAACAAATACCTTACTGTGCCTCTGTTCTGCCTGTGGCGAGGTGGTTTCCAGCCCTCCAGCTCTGACAATCTCTTATTTTTCTCTCCCTTCAGCAACCCAAAGCCCATCAGATGATTAAATAATTTTGCTCCCCTCCAAGGCCTGCTGCCGTCATGAGGAAGACAAAAACTGGACAGCAAGTACCTTTCTTCTACATCTTCATCAGCCTGGGAACATCCCACTGGACTGTGCCCTGGGACACCTTACAAAGCCAATTCCTCCAAAGCCCCTGAGCCCTTCCCCAGTTTCACTCAAGCCCCCACTCCCCACAGCGGTGGGTTCACCCTGGGATAAACCCCACCACCACCTCCCAGAGCAGAGATTTAACAGAGGATGCTAAAAAGCTACCGGCCCGTTTCCATGGGTACATGAGGCACATGTTGCTATGTGATGCTCGGTCCGTTTCCATGGAGACAGCAGGGCTGTCACCACGCAGGGCTTATTAGTTGCCATGGCTATTAAAAGGCGCTTGTCCTCTAGGGACCTGGAAGGACCAAGGCCACCACCTTCCCCTGCTTCTCTCTGGGATGGTACCAGCTACCTGGGAGCCCGGTGGGGACCTGGCCATGCAGGTCCCTGAGGCCACAGTGACGGGCACCTCCAAGCTGAGGTGAAGAGGAACCTCTGTCCCACATTTTCCCACAGAGTGTCACATGTACCCCAACCCTTGGGGTGCTGCATCTCAGCAATGGGGATTTACAGCTGACACAGACCCCGCCCTAACCCCCACAAAGCAGGGTGAGCACACAGAAGGGCCCAGTTGCCATCTCCCCACTGGACCCTGTCACACCTCCCCATCAGCCCAGCACAGAGAATACATCATTGCCTCACGTTGAACACGATGGTATGGCCAAATCCACGTGTCACCAGGCAACACCACAACGGAACTCAGCCCTTACAGACAAGGCAGTGCTGCAAAATACACGCAAGACCATCGTCCACCCTGCAGTGGACCACCCTCCTGCCCTCCTCAGCCTGCTGCAAACAGCCACACTGCATGCTACACCCCCTGCCTGCTATTTCCAGAGGCCACTTCTCTGAGCAAGGAGAGCTCCTTGCTCCCTTCTCCAGTCCCTGCAGACACCTGAGCTACCAGCCCCCAGCACAGGATTTGGCCCCCAGCCTCACCCCACTCCAGCAGCTCATACCACAGCCCTGCACCCACCACTCCATCTTCTCTCCAACCACATTCCAGGAGGGGAAATAGAGACGCAAGAAAGTCCTGGCTTTTATTTATTTTTAATTTTTCCCCATTTAGACACTCCCAAGCCCCCACTTCAGAGCCCCCACACTGCTAGGCCAGGACAGCATCTGAACTCATCTCCATCCTATCTCAAATCACCTCCCCAACAGGCCCTAACTGGGTTTTTATGCAGCCACATAAACCCCTATGGAAAATACTTACATGCTCTATTAAATAAATTAAGGGTATTGTTTTCTCATCATTTTGTTAGATTTTCTAGGAAGGATATAATTTTTCATTTAACACTATTGGATGAAAAAAAAAAAAAAACCACAACCAAAAACCTATAGAAAGGTATATTACCCTGTAGTGGAAAATTAGATTCCTCCTACACAATACTATAGGATGATTTAAATATAACATATAGGAATATAACATGTTATTAAATTGTATAGTATCTTTCTAGAAAGACCTGCAGTATAGAATTCTAAAAATTACTCCCAAAACTTATTATGCTTCAATCTAGCCCAGCTGGTTTCCTTTCTATTACATGCTGCAACTTTTCCTAAAAGGTTCAGGTTTTAATTGTGTCTTGAAATGCTGCTGCAATCACACTCCAAGAATGGCTCCAAACTCCTCTGGAAATGACAAACCCAAGTGGGAAACTCCTGGCCTTGGGGTGGGATGGATGCAGGGATGGATGGGACGCTGCACTCTCCCACAGTCAAAAAATACTTTAATTGGCAGAGGGGAGAGGGGTCCAGCCCCTTGGCCCCATAGGCACAAAGCAATTCTGTATTTCAGTTCCAACAGTCCCAGCCCTCTCCCAGCACTCACTACCCCAAATATTCAGGGGATTCAAATGGATTCAAATAGTTATTGATGCCCCAGCATCAGCACCCATCCTCTTCCCCCCTCTGCCAAAAAAAAAAAAGGGTTAGGGATAAAAGTTGCCTTTAGCTGTTGCCATAGAGACTCTCCAGCTCGGCACAGAAACCCCAAATCTTGAAAAAAAATGGAAGAATTTAGGATTTTAATCAGTGAGAACACACGGGAGGCCGGGAGCATCAACACACATCCTTGCCTTAACAGGGAGATGTGTTCACCCCTCGTTTAACAGCCTCAGAGCCAGCTGAGAGCGGGGACACAGAGAGCGAGAGGAATGAAAGCAATGAAAACCCCGTCCGCTTTCGAGTATTTTCTGTCCCCAGCGCAGCAGCTCTCGCTGCCCAGGCTGATTCTGGACCAACACCCCACCGGCCAAGCTGTTTGTGTTCCTTTTTCCTTCATCCGCTGCCAGAAAAAGAGAAAATAAAATTCAACAACACAAGCTAGGCAAAATATTTCCCAGAACCGCGCTATTCCTCCCATAAAGTTCACCTCGCAGCCAGCGCGGCCAGCAGCGGGGGAGGAAAAACAAAGGAGAAAACCCCGACTTCTGACACCACGAGATGTTTTCGCGACTGTCTCGAAATCGCTCTTTTTCTGCCGCGTCCTCCACATTCGCTCCTGACCCGACTTCCACAGTGACCACAAATCAAACACCGTGGGATAAAACTCACTGCTCTGGCATTTTCACTGCTTGGCAGAGCCGCCGGCTTCAGCCGTGGCCCCTGGCTAAGACAAACACTGCCGGGAGCACGCTCCGGTGGCTGCCTCTCCGCCAGAGGCACGCTGCGGCGTGCCGAGGTGGCCAAAGGATCCTATTTTACCACCATTTAAGACTTGTGGTGAGTTTGGGAGGGCATGGCACCCACCAACAGCTCAGGGATGGGACAGCGGTTTCACCTGGCAGCAGGATGCTAGGGGTAACCAAAGCCACAGCATCAGGGAAAAGCCTCCAGCGCCAAGGGGTGTCGTGTTTCGTGCCTGAGGACACGAAAGTTTGAGGAATACCAAAACAAGGAACTTCAAAAAGGAGCGGTGTTGGCCCAGGGAATATTGTTGTATGAGCTCAGCCGCTTTGGAGCGATGGAAAAAATCACGCGCTGACCCGAAGGGGTGGTGGGAGGACTCGGTGTGCAGGGACTGAGCTACAGACATGCCACCAGCAACCACCCAAGAGGCCCAGAGGGAGTTGGGTTGGGGTGCAGGTACCTGTGGCAACACCCCAGCACCCCAAGCTGCTCCACAGCCCCAGACCTGGGGAAGGACCCAGATTCGGGGGCTTCAGGCAAGTGACCCCACATTGCCCCTGGCACGCTGACATAGAGGCAAAGCTTACTGTCTGCTCACAGCCCAGGGAGGCTGAGGGGTCTTTCCAAAACCTTCCACCACCACCAAGTTCCTACTTGCTCAGCTTGTCACCCAGCCCCTCACCTTTACCCACTGCTGCACATCCAGATGCCCACTGGGAAGGAGGTTCATTTGCTTTCCACTAACCCCATCCCTGACAACACAGGGAGATGCAGGATGCATCCACCCCACCAGCAGCTCCTCCAGAAACCAAGAACTGGAGTCAGGGCCCGGCTGGCAAGGAAGGTACTGGAGTGAGACAGTGTGGATGGGGAGTTACAGGCTAAAGAAGCCACTAGCTCATCTTTGGAAAAAAGATGATTTGGGTCTGAAGGTCACAGGGAGAGGAGTTTTGTGACTCCTTTCTGTGCCTTTGCTCTTCTTCCATTGCAAAAGCAGATCCCACCACACACTGCCATGCCCTGACATTGTTCAGCCTGTGGTGGGGACGTGTGTGTACACACACACTGTGCAACCCCAAAACTGCCCTGGAGTCCCCTGGATGCTCTTGGAGTCACTGCCAGGCTCAGCACAAGGGCTCTCCTCAAGGACTCTCATTCCTCCCCTCCTCTCTTTGCTCTGGACTAAAGCAGCCAGGTACCCACGGGTGCAGCCAAGCACTTGCATGGCCTTGAGACACAGGGTTGAGGCAGAGGCACCTCCTGCCCTCAGATAAAGGCAACAGACCACTCCAAATCAGTTTTGCCAAAGGCCCCCAGCCCTCCCCGTGCAGCCCCATCCCCCCTGAGCAGCTCCCTCCCCTGCGCTCTCTCTTGCTGTGCCTGTGTGTGGGTGTATTTGGAAACGAGATCTTTCCAGCTGAACTGCAAAATGAAATGCAGAGATCACAACTCCTCGAATAGCTTCATCGCACACACATCCCCCCCAACCTCCATCCTGCCCCCGATGCAAAACCCAGGCAATAGTAAAAAAAAAAAAAAAAAAAAAAAAATCAAGGTGTTCAGCAGATGAAAGGGGGAGATTCAGAGGAGGGGGAGGCACAGCAAAGCACTTTCAGCGCATCCTTTTGTCCCCCAGTTCACCACCAGATTTGTAGCTTGACCCCCACTTGCCCAACCCTCTGAGCTCCCAGAGCTGAGACAATCCAGCTTCATGGGGCTACAAGAAAAGAGAAAACAAAACCCAGCAAAAAGCCAAGCCCAAAACCCAGCTGAGATGTGAACATCCGCTGCTGGAGGAGCCAGAGCCCATTTACTGAGATGAAGGCAGAAGCGTCTCCACCCTCGCTGCGGGTACCCCATGCTGGCCATGGGCTGCTCTGCTGTTTCCCAGCCTGGAAAAAGGCAGGATTCCCCTGTGCTGCTGCCATGAGCAGTTTCTGAAGAAGAAGGGGTTGTGATTTGCCCACAGTGGGGGAAATTGCTCCCACAGGAACAGCATGTTGGTGTCTGGAGGGGAGAGGCAGGGCCTGGGAAAGAGGCTGCTGGGGGGACAGGATGTGCTCCATCCCAGGGGAAGCCTCCTAACAAATACCCTCACCAAAGCAATGCCTCACCCAGGATGCAGCAGGGCCTGAAGAGATGGAGCGGGGAGGGTTGGGGGTAAGAGCACTGCTCACCTGGCCCAGGGACTTTTCCAACTAACATGAGCTGTGCCAGAGACCAGGCTCAACACACACTTCCGTAAGGAGAGTCACGGAGGCAGTGAGATATCCCCTACACAAAACACAGCCCAGGGGCTGGGAAGAGAATGTCCACCCTAGCTAAAGAAAGACTGGCATAGCTCAGGTCCTCTCCCCTGGCTCATGGATACCCAAACCCCTCGGGCAGGGTTATTCAAGGGCACACTGAGAACTCCCAGCTTATTGCACCAAGCCATCCTCAACCTCCAAACTGCCCTTTAAGGGGCACAAAATTCCAGGCACAGGGAAGAAGGGAGTGGACAAGAGTACGAGGCTCCAGCTATGATCCATTCCAACTCCAGAGCCAAGAAGCTTCACCTGGACCCCTCCCCCAAGTCAAACTGGGCTCCACACCCTCCAGCACTGAGCCAGCCACAGATCACAAACAGTAAAGCAATTTATACAAGGCAGAGACCTTCAAGATTTATGCTGTATGCTTGCCATGAAGTGCAAACACATTCCCCTCCACACGTGGCTGAATCCTTTGTCAGAGGAATTTTGGTTTTTGACCCTAGAAGTCAGAATGAGTCTCTGAAGGAACATCAGAGACAGACCTGCACTGTGACCCTGAGCAGATTACAGACTCAGGGGTATATCCCGAGACATATTTATGGCCCTCCAAAGCAAGATAAGTCAATAACCACATACAGTAGCAGTTACAAGTCAGATATTAATTTAATTCCTTTCCTCCCTATCTGCCCAAATAAGCATTAATTCAATGGAGCATCAGAGGGCTCCATTATTTATAATTCTTACTGGAGTTTCTGTTTTCTCCCATTAAGGTAGAATTGCTATAGCCAGGCTATCTAGACATGATGGTTCCCAAATCAAAGACATTTTGCATCCAACACAGGCATGGGGACCGCCAGCCCAGACCTGGGATTCACTACTATTAGCAGCTAACGCCGATGCGGAGGAGGCTGGTTAAAGTGCAGCCCATCAAACGCACTTAAAAGCCTTATTCAACCCGCAGCAGAAGGAACATTTTATTTCTACAGACCCCGGGGCTGAGCAGGAGCCGAGACGTTTGTTCCCTTCCGCGGGATCCGGCCAACCTGGCCCTGGGGGTTGCGAACCCACCGCAGCAGAGCTCCCACCACCTTCCCCCCTCCCCGGAGCCGGGTTCTTCCCAAGTCTAGTCTCAACCCAGAGCTAAAAATGAACCTTATTCATGATTAACATCTCTATTTGCATAGCGTGGCTGGCAGCTTAACACCAAATAAATGTTTTGGCAGCAGGAGTCGCAGGCATGGGGGCGAGCCCTGCCCTCCAGAAGGGAGCTTCAGCCTCGCCATGGGTTAACGAGCACTTTCTAATTGAATTAGCAAATCATTAACAAGCCCTGTTCGCCATCTGGGCAGGGGAAGGCTCTGCCTTGGGCTGCTCTGGCCACCAGCATCTCAGGAGAGAACACAGAGGCGGTCAATAACATCAGAGGAGGAGGGAGTGCTAAACCTGACCTGATTAAGTTATGAATCACAGGAAATCCTGGAGGCATAAACCTCCCCAGGGCGGTTGGGCGGCCAAGGTGGGTGAATCCCCGTGAATCCCCTAGCCCAGCTCCCTCCCCTGCCACCAGCTGTGGGTTTGCCTTCAGCCCCCAGGGTCAGGGAGATCTCAAAGCTGGTTTGGTGGATGCACTGGGGGAAACCTCTTGGAAGAGAACCAAATTAGAGATAAATATAAGGATGCTTTGCACCAGGAACCCTCTCAGTGTGGGGCTAGCACCTGGATTACAGTAAATAAATCCCCTTTTCTTTATAAGCTCATCTGTGCCAAGCTCCCAGCTCTCACTCATCACCTGCTTTAGCATTTTGTTCCCATTTTCAGCGCTCTCCTGCCCTCACCCCTGGATTTCCCATCCCAGCAGAGGGAGAGAAAAAGCCAGGAGGACACGGGTGACAAAAAAAAAAAAACAACAAAAAAAAAGCCCCAACACCAAACAGCCACCAGTCCCTTTTGCCTAGGAAACACACTGAAAATCCCAACCAAAACAACATTTCAGGCACAGAAGCCAAACCAATAGACAATTTCCATCTACTTGTGACTAACCAGTGAACTTCTGAGGGCTGAGTCACGGGCACGTCCTGGTCCCACGCACGTGTGCGCGGCCGCGGCTCGTGCCAGGACCTGCCCGGCCGTGCCACGCCTCGGGCACACGGTGCTGCTCCTGGCACCCCAACAGCCCCTTTCCCGTAAGGCAGTAACCAGCACCACCGCAGCCAGCGCGGAGAGCGAGCCTCAGAGCTTCCCTCAGCAAATATTCGGGCTGAAAAATGTGTTTTTTCCATCTGCTCGAAGCTTCTTTGCCGGGGCTTTGGTAGGAAGCAGATGTGAGAGCATCCCAAAGCACGGCCGGTCGTTACTCACTCTGTTATATAAAACCATGAGAATTTCCTCCCCCCCCTTTTTTTTTTTGTTTTATTTCTTAGCACCAAGCCAGATTCCTGGGTGAGAGGCCAAGGCTGGCGAAAGCCGAAGCCAGACGAACCCAGGTTGGGGGAAACCTCCATGTGCATCACCATCCAAAGGGAACATTTCACTTCTAGGTCGCTCAGCGGAGAGCCAAGGCGCCGGGGAAGGGAAAGCCACGGTCTGGCCTCATAACAAACCCAGAAACACTTAGGCCTCCTAATTAAATAGGAAATTCAACCCCCTCCAAACCACAGTGAAGCTTCAAAGCCCTCCCAACCTGACTCCGGATGCTCCTTCCCCTGCTCCCCAAGGACAGCCCCACTCCCTCAGACCCTTCTTCCAGCCAGCAAAGCTGCCGGGGGCAAAGGCTCCCCACGGGTCCTCTGCCAAGGGAAAATGATTTCATGATCCAAGTGAAAAAGCCATCAGGGAGGTTCATTTTAGCCAAAGGTTTTGCTCCCTTCCAGCAAAACAGTAGGAAAAAAAAAAGGAGAGCTGAGAGAGACCTGGGCAGGGAACTTGAGGCAATCCAAAACTTGGGGCTATCCAAAACTTGGTCTTTTCTGCATGGGGGGAAAAAAAAAAAGTGAAACAGAGTTTAAAGTAAAAATGAGAAAGCAGCATTTTTCAGCATGACGCCAAAACTTCTGCAGGGGGTGCTGGGGGAGAAGAAAGCAGAAAATTTTCTATGCATCATAAAATCATGGACATTTCCAGACTGGCTCCAACACCCCGTGCTACTGAACAGGGGAGAGAATACAAAAGCCAATCAAGTCGAGAGCAGGGAGTCTGATGGGAGACACACTGGCCCCAGGGATGAGTGGTGGTGGCTGGGATAGTTCAACCCCATCCCAAATCACCACCCACCTGAGCCTCCCAGTCCTGGGCATGAGGGGCTGGGGGAGAGCCGAGATCCCCTCCCAGCCACCCAGCCCCAGCTCCTGGCCCCAGATGAAAAACGGCCCCGTAGGGGCCATTCACTTAAGAGTTGGACTCGCTGATCCTTGTGGGTCCCTTCCATCTCTGTGATATTCTGTGAACTGATACCAAGCAGGTCTCCGGAGACAACCCCCCCACCCAGCATGGGAGCCCTTGTTCCGGATTTCCTACAAGGAGCCAAAGCAGAGCTGTCCCCGAGCAGCGCGGGGTCCCCGGGCAGGACGGGGCCACCCCTCCCGGCGGGGCTCCCGCGCCGGGATGACATAACCACGAGCTGCATGAGGCCGAGCCTTTTGTCTGCGCGCCCGGGAGAAGGGAGGGAAAAGCAAGAAAAGGAAGAAAGAAAGAAAACTTCTGGAAGTCATTACAATTCTCTGCTCCAGTCTCCTTTTTGGCAGACAGCTTCCTCCCTCCCCCCCCCCCCACTTCAAAATGCCAGCCTATGATTTTTAAATGAGAAAAAGCTGCGCTGTACTCCAGTGCTTGGATAAACTCCTACACAAACTTCCAGATGTGACACAACAGCCTGGAAGAGGGAATTCGCAGAAGAATCTCCTTAAAAAACACACACACACACACGCAGGGAGCAAAGGAAGCGCCTGGCTGCCAGCAGAGACAGGCGATGGACGGGTCCAGAGGTCCCTGGTGAGGTGTGATGTGTTACCTAGGTTAGGATTGAGCGGCTCCTGGCTCTGCTGGCGACGCAGGGATGAGAGGGATGCTGGCCACTGTGCCCAGCTCTGGGAGGTGGGCACCACCCGCTGCTCCTGCTAAGTCCCAAAGGCTTTGCAAACCACAGGGAAGAGGATTTGCAGTTATTTGTCCCCTGAGAGGAGGGAAATAACCACTGCACCCCTGTGCAGCCTTTGCTAAAAGGTGATGGGCCCTGTTTCTCCCCGAGGTCCTCACACAGGAGCTGGTGTGAGCCCAGGGATGTATCAGCAGCAGGATGCTCTGTCCCAGAGGACAGAGCAGACAGGAGGGCCAGGGGCTGCAGGAGTCCCCTCCACCAGGGATCAGCCAGACAAGTCGTGTTTCATTTCTCCCCAGAAGCCAGGGAAGGGGCACAGAGCTGGCAGAGGCTCAGCTGGAGCAGGAGCATTTCCATCTGTCTGGGGAGGGGTGGGAGGCACCGGACGTCGAACTGGGTCACAGGAGAGAAACAAGCTCAGGTGCCCTGGGATGGATCAGACACAGGTGAAGCAAATGGATTCTGGCTCTTTTGTGGGGTTTTTAAATCGAAACAAGATCCATTTCAGGTCTGACCTGTCAAATCAAAGCTTTTTGCTTTGTTAAACTCCAAAGTGAGGCTGGAACAAATGTACCGAAGTGTAAAGGACACCACGTGCGCTCTCCCCTCACAACACACACTTTTGATAACAAAAAAAAGTTATTTTTAACCCTAGACTACATTGAACCCTACAAACAGCAGCACAAGAAGTGCTGGGCTACCCCCATGAGTTGGCAGAGCCAAAAAGGGAGCGAGGACTCCGAGTTCCCATGAGGTGATGGGGGTTTTGCTCACCCCCTGCCCTCATCACATCTCCACAGGAGGGAGAGCTGCGGGGGGACACCACCAGGGCTGGGGAGCCCAATCCACAACACAGCTCAGCAGGTTCAGTTCTAATCCCCACCAGGCAGGAGGGTCCTGGTTCCAGTGCAGTTGGACACATGGACATGCCCCTCCAGAAGAGCTGGATCTGGCCAGGCCAATGCAGAGCAGGGCTGACACACAGACCACCAGTGCTCAGGGTGAGCTCAGCAGGCAAGGTCTGACCATCCCCTCAGCAGGGCCAGCACTGCCTTCCGGGATGCACCAAGCCCCGACACAGAGGCTCCAGCCACCCCGTGAGCCACCCTGGCACAGACCTCATATAAGCCTTGGCATGAGGCCATAAGAGCTCTGGACCCACTCCTGGAGGTGACTGGGCATCTGCAGCTCTGCTGACTTCCAGTGAGAGCTGGGGGCACTCAGCACCTCCCCAGGACTGAGCTTTGACCTCTCCCTGCTGGGGAGTGAATGGGGCCATGTGAGGCAGCTGCTGGAAGAGTTCTCTGCGTTTTATTGCAGACAGAAAGCAGGGCTGGCTTCCATGACCAGATCAAGACGTGTTTCTTTGCTAAAGCCATTCTCAAACCCCGAATCCCAGGGACTGTGCTGCAGAGCAGCCAGGCGGGATGGGAGCACTCCTCCCAGCGCCACCCAAACCTCCCCTCCCCAGTGAGGGAATTTACAGAGTTGCCCTTCACCCTCCAAACCAGGAGGAAAAGATGGGATTTCAACCGATTTGGGGGCATCTCCCCAGAAGAGCACCTTCCAGAAGGTTTTGCAGCCCCCCATTGCCGTGTGCTGCTCTCCAGGCAGCAGCGCTCTGCAGGCAGGCACAGCGCGGGGGACGAGGCAGTTCTCAGTACTACAATAGATATCACAGGCCCTTTCAGTTGCACTGTTATTTTTCTATTCAGAGCTCTTAACGCCAAGCAGTAGCATCCTCCCCACTTTCTCCATCCCCGCTCTTCAATCACTCCTCAACTCTCAAGAAATAGCCTCGTTTCTTGTCTCTGATCAGAGGAGTAGCCTGGCACAGACCCTGCTACAGCCTTTCATCCTCCCAGCCGTCATGGTGCTTTTATTTTAGAACTGAAAGTCAAGTAACCAGCTTGCCTCCTCTTTTCTCCCCCCCCCAGAGACTCTTGCTTCTCCTCTCACAGCCTCTCCAGCACGCACATTAGGACACCCTGCATGTGCCACAGTCCTTCCCATCTTGCTGAGCCTGTAAGTCCAGCACTGTGATCATTAAACATGTCCCTTCCCTTTTGACCCAGGCAGTTCTCACTCAGCGCAGAACCTTCCATCCCAGAGCCACTGGGAATATGCAGGTGGGCAACCAGGCTCATCCCCCCGGTTCCTCACAGCACCCAAAGAGGTTTTCGCTCAAAGACCAGGATGGAGTGGAAAGGGAGAACAGCTTGACAGGATGATACATGTTTAGAGTTAAAAACCCCAAGATTTCAGGCTCTGGAGAATTCCTGGATTAGGACAAACTTCATGACCTCTTTCTAGCCCTAAGGGAGAGGAGGAGTAGGAGAGCAGCACAGTACCCCCCCATCTCCACACCAGACAGCAAGAGAAGAAGCTCCCTGATGCAGGTAGAGGATACTCTGAATTGAAACATGGCAGAAGAGCTCAACAAACCACTTTGACAGAACTTTGCATCCTTGCTGGATACTCAGCACCTCAACCATCACCCTTCCCTAACCCCACCTCAGCCTCAACTGCCGCACCTACACAAACAACCTGGACAGGGATGGAGAGCAGCATCCCAGGTGTTCCAGATGCACCCTGGGGGCACAAGCTGTTCTTCCTGGGGCAAGAGTGGGTCCTGCACCTCCTCCCAATGCCCCATCAACAGTGAAGTTGGTTTATCAGCCAGATTAGAGCAGCACAAACCCACCTGGCCAAGCCCCAAGCTGCGCATCGCCACAGGCACAGCTCAAACCAGAGCCCTCCCATCCAGTTTCTGCATGAGCAGATGCAGAAAGGTAAACACCACCCATGAGAGTGGCAGAAGCCAGTGAAAGCTCCAAACCCCCCAGAGCTGGGGCAGGATTCACCAGCCATGTGAGCCAAAGCACTGCCACTCCTCTCCAGGGCAGCTGGTGGCAACAAAGACTTTCCAGCAACGTGATTTTAGCACTGGGGCTCAGTTCCTAGAAGATTACAGCCTGAGAAGGGCCACTCTATTGCCCCACCACACTAAAGGAAAACAATAAAAGTAACAAATATAAACAAAGAACAGGCTCAGCTCCAGCCCTGGGGCTGCAGAGAGCCGAAGGGATGAGCGAGAGGATGCTCTGCCGAACAGCCCAGTGAGTGACAGGACACAGGGTGGGTGCCAAGCCAACCACTGCCTCTCTCTCATCTGTAGGCTGAAGTGACTTTTTCTGGTGTTGTTTTTAAATAAAACTCCCCCAATTCTGGGTCAGTGACCCTGAAAACAAACAGCTGCATGCAGCCACACGACTCGGAGACCCACAGCATCATCCCCGCTGGCCCCAGGGCTCCTGGCAAGCGCCTTTCTCTGTCGGTAACGAGCAAGGAACTGGTGACTAGAAAAATCCCAGCTTGCAGGGCTGCACCTAATGCTCATCCCCTGCTTGCGGTGGTGCTTGCAGGTGCCCACAATACCACTAATTTTCCAAGGACAAAAGTTAATCAGCTTGTATTTGCAACCACAGAGAAGAAAACACATTTCAAGCCGTTATTGGAGTGGGAAATTTTACCGAAAACACTAAAACCATGCAGGTGTTAACACCAGATTCAAAACATCATTACAAAGATTAAAAATGAAAGAAAAAAAAAAAGAACAGAGAGACTTGGAAACATATTTAAACCAGCATTCATAAATAATATTAGTCATAGTAGGCAACAAGAACACACTGACTTGCAGCCTGTCGTCTGTTGTTAATATTTCTTTCCAAAACAGAAGGCTTCACAAAGTTGCAAGATTTCTAAGATGTTTAAATAAACGCAGCTTTGAAGTGCTTAGCTAGTGTGAAAGAGATTTGGGGGGAAACTGCTGGGAGTATTCATGACTGGGAAGAGAAATCTTAGGTTTTTTCCCTCCTGGGGGACATTTTAGGAAAGAAGGCAGCCTGTTTACCAGTGAAATCATTGCTGAAGCTCAAATAAAACAATATCCACAACTCCAGCAGACCCTCGCTGCTCTTCCCAGGCACACCAGCCTCAGCGGAGATGTAATTCCTAACAGTTCCCGAACACCAGGAGTAGGGGAGGACTCGCACAGGCTATTCTGGCCCTCTATACCATGTAACATGTCCTCCCCGCTACTGCACAGCCTCTCCCCCTCCAGATGTGGGGTTGCTGCCCAGACCTGCTCGCCTGCCTTTCGCGCCGGCAGCGCAGCACAGACCCGGTAACTTCCCGGGCAGCGCTGCCTCTCCCGCACCAGCCCCTGCTGGAAGCCACAGCGCTGCGCTTTATTTCATTCCGTTCCATAATGGAACTGGAGTTTGGGGATGGTAAAATACTTGGAATGCTACAAACTGAGTGCTGGTTGCAACTCAACTCCAAGGGAGGCTTTAAAGAGTGTGGCAAGAAGAAATTTTTCTATTGTCTCCTCTGTTTCTTTTAATTTTTGTCCCCCTTCTTTTGAAAGCTTAAACTTGACTAAAGCGGCTCAGACTCAGAGCCTGTGCTGGAGCAGACAGGGAGTTTAGAAGGAGACCAGAAGCTTTTGGGGAGGCACAGCTCACCCCAGGACCTGACAAACACACACACCCAGGGACCGTGATCCCCAGCTTGCCCCGACCCCTTCAAGCAAGGAGCATCCCCCGGGGGACTGCAGAGCCCCTTCGAGCAGCCTTGAACACCCTGAATTATTTAGGGACCCTGGAGCTGGGCAGCAACCCAACGCCACACACATCTCTACCTCTCTTCAGATTGCACCCCCCCACCAAACCCTCGAGGAAGGGACCGGAGACGGGAGAGAAACGGGGTCAGGGAGGAAGGACGGGTCCGCAAGGGGGGAGTGCTCGATGTTAGGGTCGCTCGGTGTGTCAGGGGAGCAGGACCAGAGGCTGCCGATCCCGCGGGGAAGGATGGGCCGCCCGCCAGCTCCTGCTCCGACTCCCGTGGAGAGGAGCGACGGAGCCAGCGGGAGCGGCGGCATCCGGCGGGGCGGGCCGGGGGAGGGGAGCCTCTGCAAGAGGGGAGCCTCTGCACGTCCCTCTTCAGCTGCGCAACCCAGACAGGGACCGCCGCCGAGCCCCTGCAACAGCCCGGAAAAACTTCCCCGGGAAGAGCACGGGGGGGGGACGAGCGCCGCCGGGTGCCCCCCGCTCTCCCCGGGACGGCGGGTGACGGGGGTCCTCCCAAAACCCCGTCTTCCCATCACCCGGCGGGCTCCAGACGGGAGTGCCCCCGGCGCCCCTGCCCGGCCGCCCGAGGGTGGGGGGGCCCCGCGGGGCTTACCTCGCCGCCGAACACCTGCAAAGGATACGGGTTACAGACCAGCCGGAGGCACCAGCTCCGCGGCCGGCTCTCCTGGCTCAGGTAGAAGAAGACGACGGGGGCCAGCGCCGGGTAGGGCAGCGCCTCCGCCTCTGAGTCGCCGCGCCCGCCTCCCCTGGTCCCCCCGGCCACGGCGGCCCGCCCCGGACAGGTCATTAAGGCGGATGAAAAGTCTTGGCTCTGCCCGGCCTCCGGATCCTCCTCGGGCCGCTCGCGGTCGCATCCTCGTACCTACCTCCGGCCGGCGGCCCCGGGGGAGCCGGGGCACGCGGGGCGAGCCGGTGGGACGCCTAGAGGGGCGCGCCATGGCGGGGCGGGGGGCTGGGGCTGCGGCGGAGGCCGACTTCAATCGCCGGGGTGGCATGGGCCGGGCGAGCCGCTGCGTCCGCCCCCGCCGGGGCCGGGGCCGGGCCGCCGCCCCTACGCCTGCCCTGGCCGTCTGCGGGCCCCCGTAAGCTCCCTCCTACGCCGTGGCTCCGGGGGCCCCGAGCCGGGCGAGCCGCGGGCAGGGAGGCGGCGGCAGGGGCGGCCTCCCGCTGCCGGCTGCCTGGCCCCTACCCGCGGGGCGGCCCGCCTTAGCGCTCTGCCTGCCCCCTCCGCGCCCCAGCAATTCTGCCCGGGAGCGGTGGGATGCCTGCCCGCGCCGCGGGGACGGGCGGAGGATGCCCCAGTCGGCAAGCCGCGCCGATCCGAGCGGCCTCCCCGCACAGCTGGATCCCTCACTCCCCAACTTCAAGTCCCGGCTCTCCTCCCCCCGCCGCCAATGGGACCAACTCCCCCCCGGCGCCCTCCGCTCCTCCCCATTGGCTGCCGGGGGGTGTATGTCCCCGGCGGGCACATGCTGGACGGGCCAAGGACCGGTCCCCGGCGGGGATAGAACGGGCCGCAACCCGGCGGTGGTCGGGCCCGGGCGACCCCCTGCCCTGGGGGGAAAATCCAGGGGGAGAACGGGGACCTGCAGCGCCGGGGGCGGGGAGGAGGGGGAAAGCCCTGCGCTGCGTTAGGCGGAGGCAGCCCCCGGTGGGACACTGCAGCACCGGGAGAGGGGGAAGCCGGTGAGACGCAAGGAAGAAGAGATGGGGCGAGGGACGAAGAGATGGGGAGGAAAAAGCCGCAGGCGAGCGAAGCCCGCCAGGGCCAAGGTGCCGAGGGCAGCAGGAGCCGGTACAGAGCCCTCCCGTGTGCCGCCCAAACCCTGCCCAAGACCCTCTCCCTGCTGCTCCCCGCCCCGTCCCCCACCGCTCGCGAGCGGAGACCCTGCTGTTGGGCTCGGCGCATGTGGGTCACCTCCCGGTGCCACCCAACCCCCAGCCCCTTGCGAGGGGCCACCCCGTCTGGAGCCGGTCGTCCCTACGCTGCGTGGGGACACGATCCTGGCCAGCAGCTCGCAGGGGAACCCGGCCCCGAGCAGGCGAGGGGAACCCGCCTTCCCCCAACCGCGGGAGCAGCGGGTCCCCCCGGTCCCCCTGCTCGGAGACGCGGGCCGGAGCTCCCTCTGCCGGTGCGAGCCGCGGCCGCGCGGGAGCCGGCCCCGACGGCGGGGACCGTGCCGCCAGCATCCCCGGGGAGGGGGGGGACGCACGGCCCGAGCAGGGGGCACGACACACCGAGCCAGAGACCTTCCTCCAGCGGGACCAGAGTAACAGATTTTCTACCGGCGATCGTCATTTTGAGTGCAGACGTCCCCAGGCTGAGCCAGAACCCTGCTTCTAAACGCTTAAGATTTTTTGCCACCTTAGAAACAGCTTTCTCACCCTTCCCCGGTAGCCCCCTGCATCATATTTACATCTGTATATGCCAAGAGCTCCAGCTAGTCCAAACCACCTGCAAGAACAACAGGCAGATGCTCCTGTCTGACCCAAAAGGCCTTCTCTTGGCCAAATGCTGCTGGCCTGGGAGCACACTCGATCTTGGATTCACAGCTTGTGCTGTCCAGCCCGAGACAAATCACATGGCTATTGGCAAAACTTCAAGGCCAGCCGAGCTCTGCTGCAGAGCTGACAGATGGTGTCCAGGCAGAGGAGATGCAATCCCCACAGCCCCCCCCAGGGCCAGGAGACCCTCCTGCAAGCCCAGGGGGACACAAGTGTGACAGCACATGGCACGTGTGACACCAAGCGAGCGGAGGGCCCGTGACACAGGTGCTAAGAACAGGGACTCCCATTTCTTTCACAGGTTTCTGAGCAATCCCCCCCCCCCAGATGCACTGTGTGCACCCATGGAAAGGGCAGGCTCAGCTGGTCCTTGGCCTCTCTCTGCTCCAGCCAAAGCAGGCGGACACACCAGCACACCCAGAGCTCCCTCATTCCCCAGCCAACCCTCCCGTGGTGGGGCACACACCAGCCTTTGCCCCCTGGCACAGCACAGCCCGACAGCTCAGCTGTAGTACAAATACAATTCCCAGGAAGGTCCACAAACACATTTGCATGTACAAGGTGCAGTCTTAGATCAAGCAATTTCCTCGCTACATATGTACAGCCTGGTCACAGCTGCTTTTGATCCGATTCTCTTTGTATCCTGATAATGTACAGAGAGCCTTTGTGTGCTGGTCTGTTTATTTAAATGGATTTGGAGCAAACATTTTTTTAAAAGCTGAAGCTTTGAGCCTCTAAGTGGGTTACCAGATTATATGCTGTCTCCATTTTAATTACATTTGGCTCGTTTTGTTTATTGCATACATTTTCAAGAATTATGCTCGTTGTGAGAATTGAAAGCATTTTGCTTTAGAAGATACCTGCCCTATAAAGGGATCCAACATCACACAGGAGAGACAATGCAAACCTTCCCATCTCCAACAGCATTCTCCCTCCAACTAGGACAGAAAAAGAAGAAAGGCTTGACAGAGCCATATATCCTCTAAGTTTCAAGTGAAGCACCCAGACATCAGGAGGATCAAGCCAGTACCACCAGTCTAACAGGATTTTGGCATCAGCAAACACTGAACTAAAAAGATACTCTTGCTAGGGAAGAGTGATCTTGGTTGTGGATCTCAGAGGGGTGAGAGTCCAGAGCCCGTCACAGCCCAGCCAGGGTGTTTGTCATCCCCCATCTCACTTGGGTGGGCAGAGGAGATAAACCAGAAGCCCCCTCCCAGCACTGCCTCAGACCAGGGCATCTCCCCAGGGAGCCCTTCCCACCTGCCCAGGTTAGACTAGGAATTTGTCTTCCTCAAACAAGGGAGCTTGTTTGAGGGGGGTTCGTTCAGCTTCCACACAGAAGTGGAGCAATCTGTTGAGAAGAGGGAACACAGCTCCAGCCTGGAGCCTTGGTGAGAAGGATGGAAAGCAGCTAAAAGTGACCCTGGAGACCAGGGCTGCACATTTAGGGATTTGGGATGCAAATGAGTAGAAATTTCAATACAGCATAAGAAACTAATGAGGTCACAGTCACCTCACATGCACAGTCCTGGCCTCCTAATTATACCAAAGATAGCACAGGAGAGAGGAATGGGGGTGAGCCAGGGACAGGTTGGGTGGTAGCAGGAATTTTAGGGCTGTGGTGGTTTTGGAGGGGCAAGAGGAAAGGGACTCATGCACTGCATCATCAGTTATGCCCTCAACAGCAGATGCAACGCACAGCAAATTACTCAGCAGACTCCTGGCAGGGACACCTGAGGAGGAGGAGGAGGCAGCCCTGCTTTCATCCCAGCATAGCCCTCTTGATCTCCTCTCCCCACCCCATTCAGGGCACCTTTTGGGGTAGCACAGCACTGCACTCTCCTCCTTAGCAGTACTTCTAGGAAAAGCACTGTGAGCAATATTTCACATCAGGGGGAGCTTTAGCGGAGCCGATGCTCAACAAAGACGGCTCCGGCGTGGTAATGGGATTTGGAATCGGCCGTACAGGAGCTGCTCGGAGCTGCAACGGGAAAAGCCTACATCTGTAACCACTTTGGCAGGAGGAGGATGGAAGACAGCCTCAGCAGAGAGGCTCCAACCCGATGGGAACCAGTCGCTATTTGTTTTGCTGTTGACATACAGCTGCAGTAGCTGTGGGTGATTTTAATAAGGCAGGATAATATTTCTATCAGTTCTGGGAGCCGTAGATGGAACCCATATAGGCATCTGGCTCGGGGCTGAGTGATAAATCGCAGCAAGATCCAAAGCTCTTCTCATGCCTTGGAACCGGAGAGAAAAACGCACATTTCGTTTCGGATGTCACAGTTTGGGGGCAGAACAGGCCTCCCACGACCAATTCACAGACTCAAGTGCTGTTGATGAGCATTTTGACGGCAGCAAGTCCTCTCTGTCTCTGCTCCCCCACCCCACCAGTGACAGTGAGTGCTGTGGGATCAGAGCCCTTACTGTGCATGGGGGCTCCTGGCTGCCCCATCAGTGAATTAACACCCTGAGAAACACCATCTATGCTATTTCAGCTGACACAGCTACAGCAGAGACACCCACCAAACCCAGCCCATGCAGCCCCTGCTCCCCTGGTGCCCTGGCTGCTTCTCACGACCCCAGCCCTGACGGGATGCTCCCATCCTCAGTGCTCACAGCTGAAAGAACACTTTCCCCTCTTTGAACAGCACTGGAGGATCTGGGAGGAGCGGGAGACCAGCCCGACGTTCCACACAGCACAAAATAGCATCTTAACCCTGCATAACCCCATCCAAACAGCTGCTTTTCCCCCCAAGAGCTCATTTTGCTAATTCCCTTTTTCATCACCCAGACACTTTCTTGCCCTTCCTAGTTACCCCATTGATTCTGTGGCCTTCAGCCAAGCATCCCAGGGCTTCCCAGCCCCGTGCTGCATCCCCAAAACCCAGGGCTGGGTACCAGCACCAGGAACCACCCAGGGAGGGTTTGGGAGAAGCAATTGCTTAATGAAACCAACTGCTAGAGGCTACAAGCAGGGCTTCATCTTTTATTTTTTTCCTCTTTAATGAATGTTTTTATTGTCTCTCTCAATCTTTATTAAGCGAAGAGCCAGACAAGTTGTTGGAGGGAAAATACACTACGGCACGAAGCGCAACCACTGTGCAAGGGGACGTGCACGACCAGCGCGATCCGCTTGGCGTGCATAAAGGAATTAATAATTTAGGCTGGGGAGTGCTTATTGTTGGCTGATGACCAGCACTTTTCTGCATGATCAATGTTTGCACCTTGACTTTTTGGTACACAATCAATCCACGCCTGAGCACGGCCCGAGTTTTGGGAACTGCTACGTCTGCAAGGGCTGAGTCGCTCGCGGCTGTAGCACCGGTGCGGCTCATTCTCCTGACTTTGCAAGAGCTGAGCTGAACCCAGGGTTTCAGCTCTGGGGCTCAGAATATAATTTGTAGTAAAAACATAATTTATAATAAAAATCTGTCTGCCCCACCGTCTTTAAAAAAATTTGCATTTTCCTTTACAACCTCTATTACCTCCAGAGAACACGGAGAGAGGAGGGGAGCGTCCTTTCAAGAATATTCTGGTTGGGCAGTTTGGGTGTTTTAGTGTCCACATCCTGTCTCTGACCCTCAAAAGGCACAAAGATCCATCAGCCCCACAAAGGCAGCCCCCACCCCCAGACAGCACACAAGGACCCAGCACCATCCTGTTCCATACCCTCTTGCATTTATCACAGCTCCCTTCCTCAGAGGAAATAAATCCAACTGAAATCCAGCCAAGGTCAAGGCAAGTCCCTGTCTGATGCACCGGGGAGGCTCTGCCTTGTTCTCCCATTGGATACCAAGCCTTAACCCAGCTCTCAGCTTGCTCTTGTTGCTGGTCTGGAGACCCAGCTCTGCAGGATGAGGTTTTGGGTGAGCAAGTCCTGCCCTGACACCCAGACTCACTCCACCGAGCAGGTCTCCCTCATCTCAGCCTGGTGCTGCCCTCAGACCCCTCTCCTGAGCAGGCACCACTCTGCAGCACAGGGGGCTGGAGCATATCCCTGAGCCTCCAACCACAGAATCATAGGACAGTTTAAGTTGAAAAAAATCTCCAAGATCATCGAGTCCAGCTGTTAACCCAGCACTGCCAAGGCCACTGCTAAACCATGTCCCTAAGCGTCACAGCCACACATCTATTAAATCCCTCCAGGGATGGTGACTCCACCACTTCTCTGAGCAGCCTGTTCCAATGCTTGACCCCTCTTTCAGTGAAGAAATTTTTCCTAATATCCAATCTAATCTTCCCCTGGCAGAACTCAAGGCTGTTTCCTCTTGTCCTGTTGCTTGTTACTTAGGAGAAGAGACCAACCCCTACCTGGCTACAACCTCCTTTCAGTCGAAGCAAGTGATGAACCTTCCCTGAACCTCCTTTTTTCCAGGATAAAACACACCCAAGCTCTCTCAGCTGCTCCTCATAAAACTTATGCTCTAAACCATCCCTCAACTCCCTCAAATCTGCATTTCTTGCCTTTTTTTTTTTTTCCTCACAGGCTCTTTGCCATCCCTTTTCAATACCCTCCTTTCCCCCCCAACCCCCTCTCCTTGCATTGCTTTTGGCTTTCATCGGGTTCCCAAGCAGCCCGAGCGCGGGGCGCGAGCAGCACGCCAGCCCCGCCGCTATCAGCGCTCCCCCTCTAATTGAATCTTCAAATCTTGTCTGACAGGAAGAGACAAGAGGGAAATGAGAGGCTTGTTGCCGGGCCCCGAGTCCCCGAGCGCTGCCGCCGCCAGCTCCGCCGAGCATCGGGATGCCGGCGAGCATCACATGTTGCCTCCCGAGCGCGCCCGTCTCGGCCCCAGCACCGCAAAAAGCACTTCCAGCACCCCAGCAAGGCATTGTCAGAGTTCAGGGTAGTCTCAAGAAATGTACAAGGTACCAAAAAGGCGTCAGAGACGAGACTCAAGCAAGGGGAAGGGCAGAGCCAGGGGAATGCCTGAGGACAGGCTGTGGAGTTCAGTCCTGAGCTCGGCAGGGATCAGGACTCCAATATCTCCCTCAGCACCTTCAGGTTTGCCAGAAAAAACCTTCCAAACAAAAGCAGCACACCCACAAGTCGCCCCTCTGCCCTCACAGTGACTCCAGGCTCGGGAAAAGCAGCCCCCTTTTCTCCATCCAGGATCCCACTATAGCCAGAGGCACTCGAGCAGATCATCACCACCCCCTCCCTGGCACAAAAGCACAACACCAAAAGGTCTTATCACGACAATTCCACCCAGGGCCTTACCTGAGTGTTCTGGAGCTCCAGCCAAAGGACACCTTCACCCCAGAGCTGCACCAGCACCTCCAAACACCTTCCTCCCCCGGGGCTGGTGAGGGGAAGGCAGGAACTCGAGCTCTGATTGGCACCTGCTGAGCAATTGAGCAAATTGCTAATTGAGAAAAGGTGGACATGGGAGGGGGAGAGGTCAGGGAGAGGTCAGCAGCTCCTGGTGTTGGTGGCCAGGCATGAGCAAAACAGATCTTGGCCTGTATTTTAAAAAATAAACCACAATTTGCCCTAGTAAAGTTTTTTTCCAGAGAGCTCTCCCAGCACACATCAGCTGAGCCCATGTTGTGAAGGTCAAACTCATTAAACCCCCCTGCAAGGGCTGTGCTGCTGTGGGGAGGGGGTTCACAGTCCCACCCCAAAGAGGCCAACGCTGTCTCCAAATTCCCAGCCCTGGATGGGAGGTCAGGAGAGCACCATACCATCCACACCCCTGCTCCTGCCCTAAAACAGCAGCTTCCCCATCCAGCTGGGGAGAAAATGACCCAAATGGCTTTAAAATAAATGAATATTAAACGAGCACATGGCACTGATAGCAGTGACCGACTGACATGGCACAAATGTCTCCTGTTCTCCAAGGAGCAGTGAATAGCAGCAAGGGCAGGGGGATGGAGAAACATATCCCTCAGGGGACTGGGAGGAGAGGGGTCAGGACAGGAGGGAGAGTGGGGCTTTAACCCGGGGTCTGCAGAGGCCAAGGGCCAAGTATCCCGGGGCCAAGATAGCAGGATGCTGCATCATGAGCAAGAGCTTGTGCCCTGCATCCCACCGAGCATCCCACCCCAGTGAGTGAGGCCCTGAGCTGGCACCTGGAGTCTGGGACAAATGGGACATCTGGGATGGCTGAGGTGGCTGGGATAGTTGCCCTTGCTCCAGGGAGGGAGCTCTGCACTCACAAACGATCTCAGCCATGACCTGGGAGCACAGCTGAGCGCTGCTGGCCCTTCTGCACCCCACACTTTGCTCCTTTGCTGCTTAACCCTTTTGAATATTATTCATATTCCAGCTCACCCATAACAACCCTTGGTGTGGAAACGGTTTTCTTTTTTTACCCCTTTCCTTATTTTTTTTCCATATAAGGCCTCTGCTGGGAAATCTTTGTAATTAATAGCCCTTTAAAGTAAAATATAATTAAAAATAATGTGGAGCACGCTGAAGCCCGCTGGCAGCTTGTGATAAGGGTGGCTGATGGGGAGCAGGGCAGTCGGGCAGCTGCAGACAGGGGTGCCCAGGCTGGGGGGTGGGTACCCACTGCAGTATCCTGGGGTGGGCTCATCCTGGCCTCCTTTCATCCTAAAGCAATTTCTAAATCACCAAGAGCACCTGGACTTCTTTGTCCCAGCTGTGGGGACACTGAGGTGCATCTCATCATCCTCCCATGGGAGATGGGATGAGATGCTGAAAAAAGCACTGGGGCAAGGGGAGATCCAATCCCACCTGGCTGCTCTTGGGGCCATGATGTGTCCATACACACCCAGGGAGCCTCGTTGGATAGAGAAGTCCAATTTTGACACTTTTAGAAAGGTAGGGAGGGAGAAGGGCTTGTTGAGCCCCCGTCAAAGCCTGTGCTCCCCAGTCACCCTCTTGCAGAAGCCGAGCACTGCAGAAGTGTGGAAATGAGGACTGGCTCATTTAAATTTAATGCTGATGAGGAGATCTTCCTCCTCTTTCCAGCAGAGAGCAGATGTTCTCGTTTCACATAAGCAAGGCGTCTCTAAATCACTTCCCCAGCAGCGAGGTGGACGGTGATGTCATTGTTTATAGGTTATTAGTTATTATTTCATGGGCAAACCTGACGTTTTTCCCTTTTAAACATACACTGAGAGGGATTCTGGGTTTCTGCCATTGAAAATATCCTGGCGGTCCCTCCGCTAGCCTCCTTCCAAGATCGAGGCTGCTCTCCTCATGGCACATAATTAAAACAGCACTTTGAATTTTCAGCAGCTCACAACATCTCCGTGATGCGAGGGAACCCAGGCAACAGCTCCCTGCCGAGCCCGGCCCCTCCCGAGGCAGCGCCCAGCAGCTGTGCCTGCACGGGCTGTGCGTCTGTGGGCGTGCAAGGAGCCAGCGAGGAGAGGTGGCAGAGCAGCGCGGTGACCCTGGGTGGTAGGTGACCCTGGGTGTGAGCCCCGTGCCAGCCGCTCCGTGTGGTCCCCTCCCCTGCGCCGGCTTCGCCGCTCCTCGCTGTGCCGCTGTGGAGGTGGCACCCGGGATGCTTTTAGCCAGTTCAACACGTTTTAGCTGGATCACGCAGCCTTGTCTGTGGCCTTCGCCTGGCATGAATTGTAATTACCTTAACGAATCTACGGGCAACGTGAGCAGCTTGCTGCTGGGGTTTTAACCCGCCCCGTGGCACTGTGGGCTGTCAGGGTCACCGCCTGGTTGGGGGCTGCCCAGCCCTTCGTGAGCACACATAGCCAGAGCCAACAGGGCCAAGAAAAGATTCAGGAGGTGACAGATCTGGCAGGTAAGGGCTGTCAGCACGAGATAAGGGCTTCCTCCCACCATGACCCTGTCCCATTTCACCACCTGAGTGCCTGGCTGTGACTGCCCTGACCTGGCTCTGGCATGGGCCAGTCATGCTTTAGTCCGTGTCCAACCCCACGTGTGTTCCCACTCGAGCAGCAACACAGCAAGGGCACAATCCCAGCTTTACTTCAGCCCAAACCAGGCTCCATTCAGTCTTTGCCCTCCAAGAGTCGAGTCTCAGATGCTTCCCATCCTGGATCTACCCCTGCCCTTCTCCTGCCCCGCTTCCTGCCCATACTGGTGTGACTGGGGCAGCTCCCACCCACAGTGCAGAGCAGGCACAAGGCACTTGCACGCACAGAGGAGCCAGCAATGAAACAGAATATATTAGTGCTCCCCTAACCAACAGAGGGGAGTTAATGGCATCAAACTGGTTTGTTGTTGTTGGTTTTGATTATAATTTTTTTTAAGCTCTGGCTTCTATCTGTCATTACTGTTATATTGCATAACCAGGGAGAAATCTGAATGAAGTTAATACCTGTGGAGCGTGGTGCGGAATATTCATGTACTGGGAACCAGAACGAGGCAAATGTGAATCTTTATTACCAGTGGAGGTTGTTAAATATTTTATTTTCTGTTTGAGACGTGCTGTGACACATGAAACTCAATTAGAGTATAACTAACCCCCACTCTAAATTATACATAAATGACAACAAATGAAGGGGAGCAGCCTGAGCTCCCCTGTGCACAGCCTTGGGGAACAAGGGGGATAACTTTGAGAGAAGAGGGCAGCCCCACCAAGACACCTCTATCCCAGCCAGCGAGCACTGGCACAGCACTGCATTTCCTTTGCAGGGCTGCTTTTTGCCCTGAGACATCCCAGAGGAGACCCTCAGGGAAGCAGGATGGATCCTGTTCCCCTGCAAACCAGCCCATGCCTTCACCCCAATCAGCCCCAGACATCCCATCCCACCCTATTGGTCTCAATGCACCACAGGGACCTCCCAGCCCTCTACTCCTGAGCTGTGTTTACTTAAATCTGAACGTGTCTGGTAATAAAAACCGCAGTGAAAAGGAAAGACAGATGTTAAAGAGAAATATATATCAAGGGCCAAGTGCTGCACTGGTGCCGTGCTATGGAAATGCTGGAGTTCTCTATCCCTTGGCACACCAAAGCCAAGCTAAGAACACAGTCAGGGATGGAAAATTAGGGGCTGAAAGGACTGTGGGGTTAATTCTGTTATTGTTTGCTCTGGAAGATGCTCATCATCACCAGTGAGGCCACACGGATGTGGGCTATAAGTGGCTGCTGCTGGGGCCAAGATTAAGCAGCACCACTGCACAGTATCCACAGGGATATTGCTGTGGGTGGACAGACAGACAGACAGTCAGGCAGACAGCCGTGCTCCCAGCCCAGACAGGCGTTTTCTCCCTGACCCTGCTCAATGCAAAGTTCCCAGGCTGCCAGAATTCCCCTCGGTGGCCTTGCAAGAGCACCCAGCAGGAGCATCCTGCAGTGTTGCCATGGACATGTGGTTCAGCGGGAGCCTGGGTGCTGTACCCCTCTGGGGGTGCTGTAGGACCCCCACTCCACTGCAGCCCTTGTGAGATAAAAGGGATTTGGGGACTTCATTCGTGCCACAAGGATCTCAGCCAGAGACAAGTGTAGGATCTGTGCTGATGATCAAAGCTGCGGTCCTTCATTAGTGTTGGTATCCAGGACCATCATTAGCACGTGATGAGGAGACCAGAGCAGCAGGGCAGACAGGCAGGCAGATGGGGAAGGGGTGTGGTCACTGAACAGCACCTTCCTGGAGGGTTTTTTTCCTGTACTTCTCAGCCTTGCAAGCCTCAAAGGATCCAAGTCCCTGCTGTCCCCGCCATCTCTCTCCCTTTTGGGAGCTCTATCAAAGCACTGCAGTCACAGGGACTGGGGCACTGAACCTCTGCCCTGCCCTGGCCTGGGTTAACCCAGCCATGCTCAGTGCTTTCCCTCCCTGGGGCATGTTTCCAGCCTGATTACCTCTTGATTTTGTCTCCTACCTCCTTTTGCTCTGCCTCACTGCCCCTGCCTGCCCCCAGCACAGGATCCTCCTCGTCCCTGTCCCTCCTCACAGGCTGTGCCCTCCCTGAGCCCTAACCAGCACTGGCCACAAAAAGCAAAGCCAGAGACCTTTTCCTGCCAGAGTTTAGTCCCTGGCTCAGCCTCCCCATGGGCTGAAGGGCTCCCAAACACCATGGGGACACCCACTGTTGCCTCCACCTCAGGCCAAGCTGCCAGGGCACAGGCAGCCTCTGTGGATTTGCTCCATCAACACTCAGGCTGCTGCTTCACACTACAACCAGGACCCCTCCAGCACTTCTGTCTTTGTAGACTCTTTCTAAATGAGATTCTTCTCTTTACTCTGTTATCCCTGCCAACCCCTTAGGACCTGGGAAATAGCTTTGTCTCTGTCGTCTCCCTCTTTAATTTCCAGTTTTTCACTAAAACACAGATTCCCTTTCTTGTCTGCTTTTCTGGGAGATAAACACATCTGTGCTGGCTGTGCTCTGCACATCCCAGAGGCAGCGGGCATCCCCAGCACGTGGCAGGGATAGCAGCTCCCACAACCCTTAGCAGCTGATGGAGACTCCAGTCACAGCCACAGAAGCATGAGTTCTAAAGCATGAGATGGTGAGGAAGATGAGCCAAGAGGTGTAGAAAGCTGGGAACTGCCTGCACCTGAGCAGGCTCCTAGAAGGGGCAAGGGGGTCGTATGTGTGAGCAGGGGCTGGTCCAAAGGCAGGACCTGAGAGCTGCTCATGCAGCCCCAGAGGGATGGGGACCCCCTGCTCCATCACATCCCAGCTGTGGGGCCACACCAGCACGATC
The DNA here is from genome assembly GCF_001715985.3 of Manacus vitellinus. Taxonomy (NCBI): domain Eukaryota; kingdom Metazoa; phylum Chordata; class Aves; order Passeriformes; family Pipridae; genus Manacus; species Manacus vitellinus. The sequence continues at coordinate 6,542,619 of NW_021939798.1, read as the reverse complement.
CCACCACAAAGCCAGGGGTGATATCAGTGCCACCATACCCAGTGCCCTGGCTCTGTCCAGGGCTCTGTGACTAATTTGGGATGCAGTGGACAGTTTTAATATGCTGCTATAAATATTCATGGGCTGTCAGCTATGAAAAAGGACCCTGCCTCCCTCCCTGCTGCCCTGCCAGGAGGCAGCACTAGGGAGACAGACCAAGCCCTTGCTGGCGACCACAGGGGCACAGAAACCCCGGGGGCCACTGGGACATCCCCAGTTTACACCACTGTGAGAGTGCTTGGTTGATGTACACCTTGAGGACGGCCCGAGCCAGCTTGTTCCCAAATTGTGGTTGAACATCAGAGCAGTTTCCTCACAGCCATGACGTCCCCGGCAAAGCGCGGGGGCGAACGCACCGGCAGGGGCGGGGGCCGGCTGTCAAACCCGTGCCTCCGATCCCGCAGAGCCGCAGCTCGCGCCTGTCACGGCAGCCTCCAGTCTGCTGAGCTGCAAAAACCCGATGAAAGCCTTGTGCTGAGTTGCAGTTCTGCCGTGCATCGCCCGGGGGATCGCCTGCCACCCGGCTCCCACGTCCCCACCTCGCCCTGCCAGCCCCGCATCGCTCAGGCATCGCCACTGCCCCGGCCCCAAAAGCATCATCCCTCAGGGACGTGCAGCCCGATTTCTGCATTTCTGAATACCTATTGATTCCTCTTTTACACTCCTCACCCCAACATATCGATCCAATTTAGCCTCTGTGACTCAAACTAAATTAGCTGCCGTTAATCCATGGATAATTGCAGTGAGCCCGGCTCTGCCTGTCCCAGATTCATGGGTGTCAGGGACGGGGAGGAGAGTTCTGGGTCATTCAGGGACATTCAGGTTCCTCCTCTGTGGGTAAAGCCCACATACATCAGCCCAAAGGCAGTGGGGAAGTTGCCTCAGGACATCCATCCTGCAGCCAGAAATCCGGCTCCTATAGATCAGGACACATCCTGCAGGAGATTTGGCCCCAAAGCCTGGGCATTGCCTCTCAGTTCCAACTTTCCTCAAGCCCTGGGGTTCCTGATGTGGGTTTCTGCCTCAGCTTATACCATAAAGTATTGCTACATGCTTCTTCCAGGCTGCAGCACAAAAGGGGTTAACCCCAAAATCCCCCCCCAGCCACAGAGAGAGGAGCAGCCTCAACCCTCGCTGGAGCCTTGGATGAAACCCCAGATGGAAAGCAGAGCCTGTTCCCCTTTGATTAGAAGCCCAGGCTCCCTGGGAGCCCTCAGCATCTCTCGCCTCTAATTTAGCAGCTCACAAAGTGCCAAAGGCAGTGGAGATGCCACACTGTCACCTCACCTGGACTGACAGCCTGGCACAGCACCTGGGGACATCCCCACACTGATGACAGGGCCATCCCTCCACTGGGGTCCTGATTGCTGTGTGCACCCCAAAACTCTCCTCCCACCCAGACACCCATAAACGTGCACCCTCCTCCCCAGACATGCAAAGCCTCCACAATAAAAACATTTAATTTTGATTTAATGCAGTAGTCACTGCGGTCAGTAAACACCGAAACTATATTAAAGGAGGATTAGTGACCGTGTAATGGCCAAGTGTCTATTGCATAACCCTTAATCGCTGTGGATGGCTTCCCTCCATGCCATGGGGCCTCTGGCCATCCCTCCCCATCCCTCCCCGCCTTCCCAGTCGTGGCAGAGGTTGACACTCCCCTGAGAAATTGATGGGATTCCTGAGGCTTCCAGGCAGGAGTGGGAGACCTCCAAGTATTAAACTGGTTAAAAGCATCTGCCCACAAGTGCAAAGCCTGTTTGGGGCAGCTGAGCATTGTATGGGGATGATGGTCCCCAAAACACCTTGGCCCGTGCATCTGGCAATGGCAGCCAGCCTGGGGAGAGCTGCAAATTCCCCTGCACAGCCCTGGAGCATGTGGTGGCCTCTGGGAGAGGCCAGGCAGGGCACACACTCCAGGACCATGCCGGGGTGGTGGATGTTTTGGACAGGAATGACCTGGACATGCTTTTGTGGGAGGGGAAACTGAGACAGCAGCTGAGCCAAGTGGGACACACCCACAGAGTCCCCACACCACAGTCTGGCTCTGCCTCCCCCCTCAGGTCCCTGGCACCCATCTGCATGGAAAGTCAGTTTAAAAATCAAAAAGCACATTTTGAGAAAATGTTGGCTGGATTCAGCTGCAAATTCACTTGTCAGGAATATTGGAATTACTGGAGCTGGATGGCGTGAACGTCTGTGCAAGGCAAACGTTGGGGCAGGGAGGAGGTAGCAGAGCTGCTGAGCCCCCCCAGCCTCCCTGCTGCCTGCAGATGCTCCATGGGATGCTGGAAGAGGGTTGCTGCAACACAACACATGCCCCCACCCACCTCCTGGTGCAAGGGGACCCCAGCAAGTGCCCCGAATTACCCCAGAAAGGAGGCTAGAATTCAGGGGACTCACCATGGCAGCTTGCTGGCTGCAAATTCCCCCTGGGTGAATACTGCAGTAACTGGGCTTGACAGTTTAGGATTGGCACAGAGAGACTCTTCATACCAGCCCATACCTCCTGCCCCCCTGCACTTGCCTGTCATAGTCTCCCCTAATGTTTCAGGGCATCATGGTGCTTCTCCATCACTTTCAGAGCAGCCACTGAGCAGCACTTCCCAACCTCCTCCTGCAGCAGCCCCCAGCTACCAAAACCTGCCTGTTTATGCACAAAATAACCCTCAGGCAGGAGCTAATCAGCCACTCAGGCGTGAGCAGATCGGTGCTCAGGTGCTGACTGTTTGGCCACCCAAGCATGGCAGGACGGGGTGCTGAGCCGTGCCCTAACGGGGTGTTCACGCGTGAATTAACCGGGTGTGAACGGGGCACCCACGCTCGGGCACCCACGTGGGAAACAACCGGGTGGGAAAACCTCATTATTTTGCCCAATGCACCTTCTCAAAGGCTGGGATGCCCAAATTGCACCCCCCCCCCCCATGTGCTTCAGATGGGGGGGTACCGACACTGGAGCAGGGCTGGATCCAGGCTTGGGGACACCCCCTCTTCATCCCCCCACTCCCACAGATGCAACATCCCAAACAACAAACAGCTTTCAAAGCCTGCCTCCCATTGATGTCACATCAATGCCAGCAGAGATAAAAGCCAAGAGACCCAGAACCAGTGCTGGCTTTGCTGGAGAATAATAATTAGAGGGAAAGCCTCATTAGTGCAGCAAGGGTGGCTGCCTGCCTGTGCATCCTGGACCCCCCAAAGGGGCACGGTGGGTGTCAGCCCTCCCAGCTGCCTTGGTGGGCTGAGCAATGGGGTGCACTGCACTTCCCCCAGTGTGTCAGATGTTAAAGGGGGGTTTTATATTAAAAAGAAAGAAGGGGGAAATCTTGTTTCTCTCCATCCATGGCTGCTCAGGGCTTCCAGGTGAGCCCAGAGCCCCAGGCAGGGTGATGAAGTCCTGCTGTGCCCTCCAGAGCAGCCTGATGGCAAACCCAAGTGTTGGTGGGAGAAAAACAGCACATCAGTTATTTGATGTGGTTTTAGAGGGGTTTTTTGACAACTCTGCAGCTGGAGAGGAGCAGGGGGAGCTTCTCCAGCTACCCTCCGTGCTGGTGGGGAAGGGGGGGTCTTGTGGTGCCCCAGGGAGAGTCCCTGGCAGTCCCTGCATCTGCCACTGAAGGGAACACAGGAAAAGGTTGAGGAAATGGGTATTGTGAAGTGGCACAGGACCCTTGAACCCTGAGACCACACTCCATCACCCTCTTGAGAGGGTGGGCTGGCTGGGCAGCACCTACTAGCCCTGTCTCCTGGTAAGTGCCCCAGAAAACAACACTTGCAGCAAATCAACAGCATTTGATGTGAAATCAGTGGCTTGGTGACAGGAAAAGGATGACAAAGGAAGTGTCACTGGGAGGGTTTAACCACTGTGACCACCACCGAGGAGCAGCAGCCATGGGTGCCCTGGCACCCAGCCTGGCTGGGGGATACTGAGGGGACCAGCAATGGGGTGCTGCAACCAAACTCCAGCAAACCCCCCCCTTGCCAAGGCCAAAACGCTGAAGAGCTGAAGCAGATGGGTGGCTCTGGGGGTGGGCAGAGTGGGGCCACAAAGGACAGAGTCACCAGCACCCGGGGATGGGAGCGAGGCAGAGGTGCCAGGTGAAGAGAGGTGCCACAACAGCAGTTATTCATCACAGAGAACTTTTCATTCTTTTTTGTTTTGGTTTATTTTATTGAGAGGTGAGCCCAATTCATCCTGACAGAGGTTCACAGCACAGCTCTGCCCAGCGGCTGCTTACAGAGACGCGCCGACAAGCAAGACAGTGTGGGGGAAAGGCACCCTGTGTCTGTGCCACAGGGGGCTGGTGGGCACCGAAATGGGCTCAGCATATCGCCCCCAGCCCTGTGCCACCTCAGGGACAGCTGCCATTGTGGCATCTGAGATGTCTGGGCTTCCCTGCGGGCACTCAGCACCAGCCCTGCTCTCAGAGGATGCTCTCCCAGCAGACACAGACCAACTCGCTCCGAGCACTCCTGAGGACGGGTGTCAAATCAATCCCCACAGCAGAGATGCCAAGTTAAAAAAAAAAAAAAAAAAGAGCAAAAAAACCCAGAGGAAAGCAGCCAGCCATCTGCCAAACCAGCAACTTTCAGCTGGATTTCCAGAAACACTTCAGCTTTTAAAACCAAGAGAGGAGAGAAAATAAAACCCCTCCTCTTCCACAAGCATAGAAAGCATTCAGATGAAGTGCAAAATTCCAATTTTACTTCAAAGGCATTTCTCCTGGCTGGTTACCCCCAAAATTCTGGCACAACCCACTGGAAAGCTGGTGGGCAGTGCTGTTTTGCTGCCAGATGACAGCACCCGGCCAGCCTGGGCACGGGGTGCCATACCAGGGGAGCTCAGGGTGTCAGAGGGATGCTGAAAACCTGGTACTCACCTGTTTGGAAGCAGGGAGGGTGAGGTGGGATGGAGGGGAGGACAAAGTGAGAATAAAGTTTTCATCAGTTGTAATCAGCAGGTTTTTTCATGCACTATATATTAACTTAATGTATGTTACAATCTCTTCTGTAATGGAAAAATACCACAGCTGTCGTAACCAGTAACACGTTCAAGAGCACTTGACGCCCAAGTCATCCAGGTGCTTTTGACAGTGTTACCTTCGGTTGCTATAGGAACCCTAATAGTTTTCCCATCTGACTTCTCCATTAACGCTGGGATTTATATTTAATTTGTTTTCCTTTTCCTCGGCAAGAGGCAGCGAGCACAAGTGTGCGTTCATACGCTCCTCCGTGGGTGTCTCCTGGACGTGCCAAAATCAGCACCGGGGACCAGAGTGGGTTGTGCCGAGACGGTGCTGGAGTGACAGACCCCGACCTGCTGCAGGTGGGGAAGGGCACAGCCCCAATGCACTGCCAGGAACCATCTGGGATGGTGCTCAGGGTGGCTTTATTACAGGGCTCTCCCATGGTCCCGTGCCAGTCTGTCCCCCCTCTTGCCTTCCTGCAGGGCTGAGGGGCTCATGGGCTGAGCATCCCACGCAGCTCCTGGGTAGAGGTGACAGGCAGGGAGCAGGTGAAGTTGCTGCAGAGGTAGGCGGTCGCTTTCCCATCCTTCCTCTCCAGGGACGCAAGGAAAGGCAACTGGCGGTAGAGGAACCCAGCGCTGTCTCCATCTGCGAGCATCAACACCTGTGGAAAAGGAGCTGTGAGAGCCGGAGAGCACAGCCAGACAGTGACAGACAGCTGGTCATTCCCTCCCCACTGACATGCCAAGGGTTGGCAGTGTCCCCCCCATGTGCTTGCCCAAAATGGGGAGGGACAGAGAGCTGAGGGCACCCATGCCTGTGTCCCACGGTGGTCACATCCCTGTAACAGCTGTAGTGGAGGGAGCGCAATGGAAATGTGGCAGCTTTGCCTCCTTGTCTGCTCCAGACACTTGGCAGCCAGGATGGAGCACAGGGACCAGCACATCCCAGCCTGGAGGGGGCTGCCTGAGCCAGCTGGCTCCCTGGGAATACCTGCCCAGCCCAGGGGTAGCCCCAGAACCAGCTGCAGCATCACCCCATCCCATCTACAGCCCAGCTCCTCCTGCCCCCCTCCACACTTCCCAAAAAACTCAGCCACTGGCTGTGGGTCAGGGGCTCTCCCAGCTGACACAGCAGCACCAGCCAGGGGTGATGGCCAGGCTTCCAGGATAATTAGCTTTTCTGAAAGGGAAAATGTTTGTTAAAGCCTCAGGGCTTGCAGGCTAATCAGGAGGAAGGCCAGGAGCTGGCTGAGAGCCTCGTGTGACACTGATGCACAGGGTGAGCAAAATGCTGGCCCTTCCCAAGGCCCAAGGCATGGCAGGAGCATCCTGCTGCCAGAACACACACCCTTGCCCACCCCAGCCCCAGCCCAGCAACATGTACCCGCTGCAGTGCCTGCCGGGCATGGACACACTCACCACATGCCACTACACTCATACCAACACCAACAAGGGATGCCAACACCAAACTCTGCTCCCACAGCACACACATCTCCCGCCCCGGCACCGCTTGCACCAGCCCTGGGGCCAGCAGCAAACCCAGCACTGACACCCAAGGATGTGCACACAGCCTCACCTGTACCTGGCAGGGGCTGCCCACACTCCTGTGTCCCCAGGGGGCCACTGTGTCCCCAGGTCCCTGTCCTGGATAACGGCTGCTGCAGTCCTGTCCTGTCCCCCATCACCCCCACATCTGTTTGGCCACTGCCCTGACCCAGCTCTGGCTCAGCCCGTCTCCCTGCCTGCCTCCTGCTCCCCCCCAACTTCCTCCCCCCTCGCCTTTGTCTGGAATTAATTCCAGGAGTGATTAATTACCAATTCATGTCCAATCTGAAATTCATTATTCATTTTTCTCACAAGCTCCCCAAGGTCCTCTCACGGGGCCAGGATGAAGGCGAGCGGCAGGCGAGCGCTCTGCAGCTGAGGAGATAATGGGATCCTTCATAATTACCCTAAAGACCATTAACAGGGCAGGGATCTATACCAGGAGCTGAGATTCAGCCCTGGAGCAGGGATCCAACTCTCTGTGCTCCCAGCACCAGGACACTCTGAGCAATAGCCATCAGCATCACCCCAGAGCACTTGCCCCACAGCAGCCGCCTGTGGCAAAGGCCTCCTTCTGGCCCAGGGTCCACTTAAAACCATGGCCTCAATGCCATTTTATCACTGGCATCTCGTTACAGCAAAGATTCCAATGTGAGGTTTGTAAGGAATTAATTACTGGAACGACCTAATTAATTGTGTTCCTGTAGACGAGCCTGGCCCCCAGCGCCCTGCCAGCACTGAGGGAGTGGGGGCGCAGGGGACACAGCAATGATGTCTCCCCAACTCCTTGGCAAAGCAAATTCCCAAAGCTGCCATGTCCCTGGAGCAGGTGACCTGGGACTGCTCTGCTTCAGTCAGCTTCCCAGGATGGGGAAGGAGAGCTCAGGAGCAGCTGGAGGGTGCAGGAGGCGGGTGGGAAAAGGAGCACCCACATGTCCATGTGATGCAGCACGGAAAGATGGACGGCAGTCAGGAGGCAGCAGGCTGCTCCCAAAGGCAGTGAGACCCTCTGAGCGGTGGGATTCTCCCTCACCTTCCCTCCATCCCCTCTGCAAGGTGAGGAGTCATTGCTACTCCCAGACATGCTGCTCAGCTCCTACTGCTCCTGCACACTCGTGCTTGGGGAAGCAGAGACACGTGCTCATTGGGCTCTGCTCCTCTTGGAGCCACAATCCTTCTTCCAGGAAACAAACCCAAGATACTGAATGAAACAGCTTCAGTTCCATCCCACCATTGCAACACAAGGAAGATGCAAGGGCAGGCAAGGGGCAAACAGGGCCAGACCCCCACCCTGCCAGCTACCAGGGTCCAGCTTCAGCCCCCCACAAGCCCCACCAAGCACAGCCCCCCTGCATGCAGCCCAGACAGGCACCACTGTGCTGAGGCAGCCCCTGAGCACCCTGTGACATCACTCCCCCATGGAAATATCCATCCAGAGCACCCAGCCCTCACCTTCTTCCCTACCCCGAGGAAGGCAACAGCTTGAAGGAGAAAGACCTGCCCCTGGGGAGGGAGCATCCCCACCAGCCAGGCTTGTTACCAGCTTAGCAGGAGGGAGCTGAATTGCAGGGAAGGAGGGGACATGGCTGTGCTGTTCGTTCTGCTCAAGACCCTGAAGCTGCCCCTGACATGGGCTTGGGGGACCAACAGCTGAACCAGCTGTGGGCAGAGAGTGGGTTATCAGCAGCAGTGCCGGGCTGCCCACTGCCACCACAGCACTTCCTGTCCCTGCAAACTGGGTCACCCACTGTAATCCTTCAAAGGGAGACAGGAAGAGTGCAGGAGCAGAGGCCCTGAAGATGGCACAGGGACCAGCATGGCTGGGGGTGCTGCTGGCCAGGTGATGGTGGGAGGAAGGAGAGCTGTGTGCCCCACTCACACTCCTGGGAGTTGTGTCCCTCCTCCAACATCGGCATTAAACACAGCTGGGCACACAGACAGAAGGTCAAGGGTGACAGCCCCGTGGGCTGAGTTAATGTGAGGACAGAGCAGGGGATCCTGTGCTGACAGCTCAGCCCTCCACAGTTCATGCCAGCTGGGGCTACAGAAGGAAAACTGGTGCTTTGGCCTCAGCACCAGCTTGCCACGTGCTGAGGTTGAACATGCCAGTCCCTGGCACCAGGACCCAAGAGGTAGGGATGAATCTGGTCCAAACGTTGAGCCCCCTCACCCACAGCCCAGTCCTACTTCCCTCAGCTCCACAGCTTTGCTGAGGTCAGAGCCATCATGCCCAGGGCAGGGACACTGCCTACCACACCTGATGAGCACCAGCTTTGGGAAATGCCAGCCCCTCCTGCCTGGGGGTACCCAGAGCTGGAGCAAACCTTGCTACTTCCAAGGATGCCAGGGTGGCTACAGGCAACAGGTGACCCACACACTGGCTGGATCTGCATGGGGCATGACACATCCCCACCGGGCATGACACACTGGCACCAGAATGAAAGGTTTTCCCTTGGGAAAGCACTGGGCTCAGGCTGAGAGCAATGTAAACAGCCAGCAGCAAAAGCAGTTGCTGCTGCAGCTACTGATGGGCTGGGCTGCCTGTGCTCTGGAAAAGACAGGATGCTTCCTGGAAGGGAGGAAGGACAAAGGAGGAGAATGGATGTTAAAGCAGCACCAGGAAAAGGATGGAAGCACCACCAATGCAGGCAGCAGGGGCCAGGGGAGGCCTGGCAAGTGGGAGGCACCTCTACCTTGTTCGGGCTGAAGACAGAGCGGACGCAGTGCAGCATCTCTTTGGTGTCTTCTCCTTGGGGATCCCCACAGATAACGACCTGTCCAGGGGGAATGTGAGTGGCAGGAGGGAGAAAACAGAGCTGTGACTGCACCCACACCACCGCCAGGCCCGCTCCCTGCAGCAGGTCCCAGAGGGGACACTGAGTCCCAGCCCATACCTGTCTGAGGGTCTGATGGAAGATGGCAGTGGCCCGGGCCATCTCTGGCAGGGCTATCGGGATCTTCTTCAGCCTCTCTGAAAAAGCAGCCAAGATCTGCCCAGCTTTCTCCACCCAGTCCATATGGCCAGAGTAACAAGCTGCTCGGAGCAGGTTTGTGACAGTGACAGAGTTGGCGGTGGGCTCTGCTCCATCTTGGTCTGCAGGGGACAACAACTCCCATCAGCCCAGTGCCTCACCACCCCATAGCCTGATCCTCCTGCCTGGTATCGCCCCTGTCCTCCTGAAGCTGCCCCACACCATCACCCATGGAGGTCATGGCCACGTCCCCAAGCTCACCACCCTTGAGGCGCAGGAGCACGGAGGGATCACCAGCCTCGCTGGAAAAATACGCAAAGCCTTTGGGGTCCCAGAAGAGCTCGTCTTGCATGTGCTGGAGATGCAGGGCCCACTCCAGCCAGTCCTGTTCCAGTGAGGCTTCATACAGGTCAAAGAGTGCTTGGATGACGAAGACATAATCCTCCAGGAAGCCCTGGATGGGCACAGCACTGCGGGGGCATATGGGGAAGGAGCATCAGGATCTCTACACTGACCAGGTTGTAAATGTTCTCCAAGCCAACAAAGCCCTGCCTAGTGGTCTCTGCGACCCAAGGAGATGCCACCAAGATAAGCAGTGGATGTGCTAAATCATCACACAGCTCAGCCCCAGGGTTCTGTACAGGAGATGAGGGCAGGAGAAGACTCCTGCCATCATGGATGAGGAATGGGAAAGGATTTAACCTTAATCCCTCCTCACTGGGTGGGGGGCACTAACACATCCTTAACTGCACTGGAAGCGGTTCTATACAAAGTAAAAAGCCTCCCTCCCTCCCACTTCAGTCCTGCCTGGAAGACAGGAGGATGGGCTGTGCTGGGAGTCTGGGCAGCACCTGCAGAGTGGCCAGTTGACCTACAGACACTGACACTCACCTCTTCTCCACTGAGTTGTCCTTGCCCCGGTAGCAGCTCCGCAGCAGCCTCCCACTGTCGGGGTCGAAAAGGTGTGTCCTCAGGAATGCAGCTGCCTGTGCAGCCCTTTGCACATACCCCTGCTCAGCCAGGGCCGCCCCAGCCTGGGCAAAGCCCGAGATCATCAGCCCTGCATAGGCACAGACACAGGGATGGGCTCAGAGGGGCACACGGGAGTCTGTGTCTGTCAGTGGAAGGACGCTCAGTGTGAAGCTCATCCTCCCTGATGCCAGCAGGTCAGGGCTCAGTCACCAGTTCTTCTGCTCAGTTCAAATCACTAAGGAAGTCACTTACTGTCACCAAAAAGAAAGGCAGAGCGCTGCAAGGCCAGCAGGAGCTGAGCTTTTGCTTGTGGGCAGAAACAGGGCTTAAGAGTATGTCTGCAGGAGGTGGCATAACTCCAGCCCACACCAGCTCCAGATCCAGACACCTAGGGATTTACTGCTGGGAACAGTGCCTGGGGTCCTGAAGTATAACCTGCAGCAGGATGCCCAAACAGACAGACACAGAGCTGTGGTTCCCCCTGTGCATGCAGCAGTGGGGATGGGCTCTGTGCCAGCCTGGATTCTGGGTCCCCAATTCAGTACCCTTCCCCACAGCCCAGTCAGGGCAGCTGGGCTGAGCCAGGAAAAGAGTTTTGCTGCTCTCTGCTGGCAGCTGGGGAGGGAAATAAAGCCAGAACAATATCCCAATGCTCCACAGCCTCACAGCTTGCAGGTGTGGGGCTGCTTCCCCAAAGTCCCTGATCCCAGCCCACCCGTGCCTCTCTGGGCATTCTCCAGGCCCAGCAGGACTCGTTGCTACCAGCCCCCCAAAACGTGCTGGCCCCAGGGAGCCGCAGAGGGGTCCAGCCAAGGAACATGCCCCTGGAGCTGAGCTGCCTCTCACCATTCCATGCTGCCAGCATCTTGGAGTCCAGGTGTGGCCGTGGCCGCCGTGCCCGGGCTGTGCACAGCCTGTGCCGGCATTCCTGCAGCAGGGCATCCAGCCGGCCCGGCTCCAGCCCAAACCGGGCTGCTGTCAGCTCCGGGGAACTCCGGGCAATGAGGACGTTCTTGCCCTTCAGCTCCTCGTGGGGGTCCTGAAGGGAGAGAAATGAGTTCTATGAAGACCATCCGACTGGGGAGGGGCCAGACCCCGTGTGCTTTGGGGCTGCTCTGCCATCCCTCCATGGCCAGGGATGCGGGTCCCCCACCAATGCTCCCGGTACCAGGCAAGTCTTTGCTCTCCCTCACCTGCATGGGGTCCACGTTGCCGTTCTCCTTCACTCCATAGTGGTGCATGAAGACATCCCCCAAGGTTGTGCCCTCTGTGGCCCCCTCGACAGGGTCAGGGAGGAGAGCCTGGAGCTCCTTGGCCTCCCACACACAGAAAGCTCCTTCTCGCTTCTCTTTGGATGTGATGGTTGGGTAGGAATCTGCATCCTCTGCACTATAGAAACCTCCTGCCTGGGAAAAGAGCAGCAGAGAAACCCTCCAGCTACCGGGACAGCACCTTCAAAGAGCTCCCCATCACTGCTTGGCCAGCAGTCCAGCCACCGAGCCTCAGCAGTGCCCCAGACTGAGCTCAGCTGGGGAGGGAGAGAGGGAAAAGAAGGCCCAAGCCACATTCCAGGGCAGGGTAAGTGGATCCCTTTGGCTCAGCTCAGGGAACAACCTACCTGGTCACTCAGGTCCCGTGAGACGTAGAGCAGAATGTCACGGGCAACATCGGCAAAGAATTTATCACCAGAGATCTGAGGGAGGCACAGGGTGGACATCAGTGTTACAAGGAGCAAGGGGGAGGCAGGAGACACAGCAAGATAAAGTAAGAGACTCCAATCTAAAGAGTTGGCAGAGGTGAGTCACACTTGAAAGTCCAGGCATTTGAAATGTGGGATGAATTCAGAGTGAGATCTCCAATACAAATCTACTATCAGTGTATACTAATCATCTACTAACCCTGAGGTTACACCAAGGTCAGAGGCAGCAGCATTTGTTTGCTGACTTGCAAAGACCAGCCCAAAGGCTGTTCCCTCCCCTGTTATGCTCAAAACCCTGGGGCTACACTGTCACGGGTTTGTGCAGTGTTTCTGTTTAAACAACAGCAGATGAAGGGGAGCATGGGATTGCTCCATGCCCATGGGATGGGCAATATTTTGGGGAACAGGCTTTGAAGCTGCTCCCCAAATCAAACCAGCCCTCCCCAGCCAGCATGAGTGGGCTCACCCCTCACAGAGGGATGCCACAGCTGTACCTGAAATGCTCTGCTGTACACAGCTGCCAGCTGCCCCTGGTCATACAGCATCTTCTCAAAGTGAGGGACGTGCCAGTGCTGGTCGGTGGAGTAGCGGTGAAACCCCTGCAAAGACCACATGGACACGTCTCCACCCCACATCTCCAGGGCATGCCAGGGGTTTACCCCCAAGAATTTCCTCCTACCTGACCAATGTGGTCATGGATGCCCCCATGAGCCATCATCTTGAGGGTATGCAGAGCCATCTGCAGTGCCCGGGCACCCTCTGGAGTTGTTTGGTGCAGGGCCCAGTACGTGAACATGAAATTCAAATTCACTGAAATACAGGGAGAAAGTGAGAGGCTGTGGGGTGGGCTGTGCCCCCACAGCACTGCCTGCCCCATGACAGGGCTCAGCAGCAGAGGCCACACTGACCTGGAGTGGGGAACTTGGGGGCTTGGGAAAAGCCACCGTAGTCCTCATCATAGGATCTGGAGAGCTGCTGGAAACAGGTGTCCATCACCTCTTTGGATGGTGGGGGTGACTCCTGGCCCTGTGCACGGATTTCAGATGTCTGTCTCAATGCTTCCAGAATCCTGTGGCTGCTCTCCAACAGGGCATCTTTGTTCTCCTTCCACTAAGATGCAAAGGAGAAAGACAGTTCTTCCGTGTTTTTATTCTCTGTTTCCTGCCTTGCGTCAGTCCAAACCCATCTCTGGCTCTTGATCACCCTCCCCAGATCAGCTCAAATCCACCTCCAACCCAGCCAAAGCTCTGGCATGTTCTCTAGGATACTCTTCCTCACAACTGTATCGCCTAAGTCAGTCACCCTTCAAGCCCAGACCAACTTCCCTGGGTCCCTTTTGGCTGAGCACTGGCTGCTACACCATTCCTGCCCCGCACCTGCTCTGCGATCCGGAGCAGCACGGTCCGAAAACCAACGCGATGAAATCGATCCTCAGGAGGGAAGTACGTCCCCCCAGCAAAGGGCTTCAGATCTGGGGTCAGCCAGACACTCATGGGCCAACCACCTCCACCGCTGGTGGCCTGAAAGACACATCACGGGCGCACCAAGGTCACGCAAGAGGCACCTTCTGCTCTCTGCCCCTCCAGCACATCCAAGAGCCTCACTCGAGGACAGAGGTGTGTTTCTCTCCACCCCCAAGATGGCCCCATCCATACCACCCCACAAACTGGTTCCTCTTGCCCGAGGAAGGTGACCAAGAACCTCAACTTGAGGGAGCCAGTCAAAGCCTCCTGGGCACTGCCCGTGCCTCCCTCACCTGCACGAAGGTCATGTACACTCTGTCCACGTCTGGCCGCTCCTCACGATCCACTTTGATGCACACAAAGTGCTTGTTCATGATCTCCCCAATCTCCTTGCTCTTGAAGGACTCCTCCTCCATCACATGGCACCAGTGGCAGGTGGAGTAGCCCACTGAAAACAAGCTCAGGTGAGTGAGGAATGGCCCTTTGCAGGGAGCAGGACACATTTGAGTGATGGGGAGATCACTCAGAGATGGGGAGCCCTGTTATGGGCAACAGCTACTGCCCCCCTAGAGAAGAAAGGGAGGGGAAAGGAGAGGAGGGGAAAGGAGGGCTCCTTTGGGCCTCTCCAGAAGGAAGGGTAAGGCCCCCTGGGCTCTCCAGCTCTTCCTCTTAAAATCTTGCCAAATCTTGCTCCCAGGTGAGCCCACTTTTGGAGAGAGCTTTTCCAGCACGTGGTCTTCTCTTGTTTGGTGTCCATCAGTACCTACATGGCTACTTGGGATGCAGCCCAGCTTATCTGATCATCTACTGAACCACCCACGGGGACACGAAATATGTCTTGTTTCTGGTTACCTGACAGGAATATCACCTTGTTTTCTTTCTTCGCTTTATCAAAGGCTTCCTGACCCCAAGGGTACCTGTGGGGGGGAAGACGAGAAAGGAACTTCAGGGTTTCCAGCTGCCAGGACCAGGCTCCTCCAGAACTGCTGCCTGGTCAGAGTAGTCAGGACAGCCAGAGCTGGCTCAGGAGGGTGGACCCTGAGCCTGGGGGGGCTTCTATATGGCAGCGAGTTCCTAAGCCACACAGACACCAGGAGAGGAGGAGGACGAGGGGGAAAGGTTCCCATTGCTCTTACCAATCCACGGGGTTGTGGGCGTGCTGCAGCAGGTACGGGGACTTCTCGTTAATGAGGCGGTTGGTGTGACGAGGGTTGCCGGGGGGGCTGGGTGACCCCCCTGTGGCCATGGCTGCCAGCCCCGTCAGGAACGTGCACCTGTGACAGCAAACAGGGTCCTGGGCTCCCTGCTCAGCACAGGGCAGCTCAGCCTTCACAGAGAGCCACGATGGCCCAGGGCACAACCACCATCACCCCAGTCCCTGCTGGTGCCCCCACTCCCAGCCCCAGTTCTGAGTGGCACTTAGTCCACCTCCTTCCCCCTCCCCGGACCCTACAAGTCCTCTCCACTCAACTGGAGGCTCAGGGGAGGTTGTTCTCCTCCAGTTTGGCACAGCCATGGCAGAGGACTGCCATCCCCAGGGCTGCCCCCCCACCAGCACCCTTTGGGGACACACCTGACAGCTGTGGGTGCAGGAACAGCGTCTGTGGGACTTGACCTGCATGTCCTCAGAGAGGAACATCCCCTCAGAGAGGAAAATGCCCTTCCGGGGGTGCAGGGGTGGGTGGAGGGTGTGGGTGTGGGCAGGGTGGTTACAGGCCCTTCATGGGGAAGGGAGTGAAGGGCAGGAGGGGACCACAGAGACTCCTCTGCTGCTGGGCAGGATGCAGGGCTGGGGCGTGAGGATGCAGGAAGAGTGCAGGGATGCAAGGATGGTGTGCAGGGATGCAGGGCTGGGATGCAGGTCTCAGGTGCAGGGATGCAGGAATGCAGAAGGGGTGCGAGGATGAAGAGCTGCGATGCAGGGATGTAAGGCTGGGATACAGGGATGCAGAAGGGGTGCGGCGATGAAGGGACGGGATACAGGGATGCAGAAGGAAGTGTGAGATGGGGTGCAGATCGGCTGTGCGGAGAGTATGTAAAGCCATGCAGGGGGTGGAGGAATGCGGGGAGGATTTAGGGAGGATACGGGGGTGTGCAGAGGGATGCAGGGAGGATGCCGGGGAATGAAGGAGAGGCTTTAGGAGGGATTCAGGAGGAGATGCAGGGCGGGGTACAGGGCGCTGCAAAACAACTTAGGGAATGCAGGGGGGCACAGAAGGGGTGC
>NW_021939798.1:6517422-6524106 GCF_001715985.3 Manacus vitellinus | reverse complement strand
TGGTCCCTTTCCCAGGGCAGGGGACAGGTCTGCAAAAATGCTTTAGAAACCAGCACTGGCCCTCAAAGCAGGTTCTGTGCCCCTCACCAGGGACCGAAACTGGGGACAGGACACACAGGACCTGCACGGGGCTGGAGGAAGCACCAAGGAGGAACTGAGAGTGGCACTGAGCTCCGAAACACAGGCTGCTCCTACAGTTGCCTCCCCATCTGCAACGTGGCACCTGCGACCAGCAACCGTCCCGTCTGGTCCTGGCGTGGTGTGCAGGGGTGGTTTGGGGTGAGCAAACAGGTATCACCGACGGGACACACCATCAACCTGCTGCTGGAGTGGCGTGGTGGCTGCCATCCGCTCCCACGGGAGGGCTCCGTTAACTGCCGTGTTAATTAAAACAGCCTATTCTGTGCAGAGACAGAGCCTAAAAGTTCCTTGAAGTCTTCAGGATGCTGAGGGGTGAGCAGAGGTCCTGCTGCGGGGCAGGAGAGCGGGCAGGGGGTGTTTGGGGAGCTGGCTGCAGGAGGATGGGGGCAGAGCGCCGAGATGCCCACTCGCAGGAGGGTAGCGATGCTCAGGGCTGTCCAGAATCCCCAGCAAAGCCAAAAGGTCCATCAAGCCTCTTACCAGCGTTCGGAGGTTGCTCGGGCACAGCAGCCCAAGGGTCAGGAGCTGGAGTGGAACCGGAGCCCTGAGGGGCTGGGGGTGATGCTGTCCCCCAAGGGTCAGCAGGAGGGAAGCCAGAAGAAACGGGTGCCTTCCCCCAGGGGTCGGAGGCTGCAGTGGTGCTGGGTGGAAAATCCCAGGGCCCGGCAGATGTTTGCTGGGCTGAGGCACTCGCCTGGGAGAGGGGCTCCCCACTGGTGTCCGGGACTGGCACCCAGGGATCTGCTGCACCGGCCCAGGCAGAGGCCACCGGCTCCGCTTTGGCTTTCATATCTGCAAGAAGAAGGGAAGCTGTGGGACAGGGGAACAGTGCAGGGCACAGAGGGATGCTGAGTGGCAGGGATGTGCCCCGAGGGCCATGACTTCCAGCAGCAACACCCATGCGTACAACGGAGGAGAACCCAGAGGTCTTCACTGTTGAGCTACTGGGGACTGGGGAGGAACAGAGGCAAGGGACAGGTTTCTGATACTGTCCCGAATTTTGGCAGTCTGCGAGTTGCCCTCACCTGGCACATCCCACGGGTCAGCAGACGCGTGGCTGGAGGGTGCTGGCGCTGGTCCGAATATATCTGCCAGCTCCAGGATAGAGGACTGCAAACAGAAAGGGAATAAAGAGGTGAGGGAAGCCTGAGGCAGACCTGTGGGATTGCCCTGGAGCCGATAGCAGGCTCTGTGGCCATCCAGCCCCCAGTGCTGTACCTGGCTTTTCTTCATCTTATCTTCTTCTTGCTCTTCCTCCCTGCCCTGGGCAGTCTCCTCCACGGCTCTCTGCTGCAGGGAGTTCTCCCCTTGCCAAGTCCTCACCTCCTGCAGGGAGAAGGGATGGGGTCTGTGAGCTCAGCAACCCTTCAGCCAGCACCTTCTCCAGAAGACAGACCAGCACAGGAGCTGCCACCACATCCCCGAAAAGTCCCAGCATCCGAGCAGACAGCTCCCTCAGGGCTGAGCCCACCAGGAGAGCACTCAGCAGACAGCCCAGAGCAGGGAAAGCAAAGCGGGCACTGGAGCAAGGTGTTGTTTTGGGCTCCAGCACCCCAGAGAGAAGCCCAAGTGCAAGGAGAGCGGAGCGCCAGGACTGCAGGACACAGGTACCTTCTCGTGCTCCTCTTTGCTCAGCGCGAGCGCGAGCTGCAATTGCCTTTCTTCGTCTGTACTGGAAATTGGAAGTGGCTTCTGCCAACAGAGGAAATTGGGTGACATTTCAG
This sequence comes from Manacus vitellinus, assembly GCF_001715985.3. Taxonomy (NCBI): domain Eukaryota; kingdom Metazoa; phylum Chordata; class Aves; order Passeriformes; family Pipridae; genus Manacus; species Manacus vitellinus. The sequence continues at coordinate 6,522,241 of NW_021939798.1, read as the reverse complement.
CTTGCCCTCAGCTCGTAGGACTGCTCGGAGGTCCCTGACCTTGCCACCGCCTCTCCTGCAGCCCCTTGCCTGCCTGCACAACATCTGTGCCCATCCAGCTGGCCTTGCCTGCGGACCCCCAGCCCAGTGTCCCTGTGCTCTCTAACCAGCTCCTGCTCAGGCTCCCTGTGGCCCCTGACCACCTCTTTCCCTGACCCCATTACCTGCCTCAGCATTGAGGCTGGGATGACCCTAAATTAGGCAGCCAGCATCTTCCCTGAGAGGTTTTCAGGGACCCTGATGAAGTCAGTGGAGGGATGAACTAGGCACCCCTTTGCCCTGGCAGTCTGCTGGGGAGAAGAGTTTGTGACACTGACTGGCTTCAGTTTGGGAATCCTGCAGCCCTGCACCCAGACCTGAGGCAGACTTTGGGGAGAGGCTGTCCCTGTACCACCATGGTGGCCCTGATCACCCCCCTGTGACACTTGTCCAGCAGTGTGGGACCCACTGGGGCTGGGAATGGGGACCCCAGTGGGGGTGCCTGTGTGTGTACATCTGTACACGTGTGCACATGCGTGTGCAGCCCAGATGGACTCCAACAGGCAGCGCTTTCCAGAGCGTGTTCCTACAGTGCTCATCGCAGCAGTGTGAGGAAGCTATAAATACTCCAATTCCAGGACAAAAATAGGGATACACGCCCTGCTCTGTCTCCAAAAGAGCCTCCATTGGGCAGGGAAGACGGGCAGCAGCAAGCGCTGTCTCCAGAGCATGTCCCCTGCCCGGCAGGACTGAGCTCGTGGTGCTGGGTGCCAGCTCCAGGGGATGTCCCTTGGTCCCATGTCCCTCTGACTGTGTGTGCTGGCTGTACCCACAGGCTCTGTGTGGGCCATGCCAGCCGGTGTGCAAATAATCCTGTCCCTGGTGGAAAAGGGGCTGTGGCCACCAGACAGGAGAGGGGACAGCCTGGGGTGGTTTCACTCTGGGGCAGCAGCTCACTTGTTGCCTGCATACCTGCTGGGCTCCTCCTGGGGCTGTTTCCCAGTGCTCTTTCTATCCCAGTTTGAAAGGACCAGATAGTAGGACCAAGTTTCCAGCCCAGTGAGGGTGCTGCTGGCCCCACATCCACCACATAAACTGCAGGGCAAGGCTTTGCCCCCTAAAACCTCTGTGGGAAGGCAAGAGAAATGGGGGAGCTTAGAGCAAAAACCCTCGACAAAAGAGGGCAGCCAGGTGGAGGGCGGTTGTGGCAAACCCAGTAGAGTCCCCACGTTCACTCTGGGGTTTGGGAGGCTGGACAGATCCCCACGTGGTGCTGTCCTCTCTGGTATGAGGACAGGGAGCAGGAGCAGCCCATGCCTCCATCTGCCTGCTGGTGATTTTGGATGCCAGGCACAACGCGAGCAGCCCGGTGTGGTTGCAGGTGCATGCACCAGCCTCGGGCAGCCCCCAAATTCCTCCCTCCTCCCAGGGAACTGAGTCATTGTGCCCACATATAAGGCAAAGTGCAGGGAGATGCCTTGTGCCCCAGGACAGGCAGGGCCACCCTACCTTCTCTGCCTCCTCCCGACTCATGGCCAGTGCCAGCTGCAGCTGCAGCTCCTCCTCGCCTGTCGTCTGGGGCCGTGCTTGCTCCAGGTCAGAGGCGAACCGTGGGGATGAGGATGATGCTGGGAGATAAAAGATGAAAAGGGGGTGGTGTCAGTACTGGGATATTCGGGGGAGCACAACACCAGCCTCTCCTCCAGGCCCACATCCCAGCACCCGGCCTCCCCAGGGCACATAGCCCCACGTTAGAGCTCCTGACCATGAACAAGCCAGGGGTTTAAGGCTGGAGGCACCGCCAGCTGCCTCTGCTGCTGGGGTTCACCACAGAGTCAAATCTCTGCTCCGTGGTGCAGGATGGAGATGGGCTTCACCACCACCCCCATCACCCCCACCCTGAGAGGAGAGCAATGGGCACCAAGCAGGTGCAAACCTAATGCAACACCTGCCCCCACTAGGTGAGCCTGAGCGAGCCACCAGCAACACTCACAGTTGAAGGAGGAGGGCGAGCCCCGTGCCCGGCCGTAGTCCTCGCCGTAGGGTGACGCACGGCGGCCGTAGGTGACCTGGTGGCTGCCACTGCCCATGCCCTCCAGGGCCATGCGCTCCTTGGTCTGCAGCGCGTGCGCCCGCTCCTGCTTCAGCCGCTCCTCGTCCTTCAGCAGCGCCATCACCTGCTTCACCTTCTCACGGATGTTGATGCCCTGGTCCTTGCCATCGCGGTCCACGTACTGGAAGTCCTTCAGCGTCTGGATGGTGTAGAGGTTCTCCCGGCACTGGTGGGTCACCTTTTCGGAGCCGGTTTTGATGAGGTAGTCCAGGAGGGTGAGGGCTTTGTAGACGTGACGCCAGTTCTTGCCGCTGTCGTTCAGCCGCCGCCAGATCATGCCCATGACCTCGGCGAAGGCCACCGTGTTGAAGGTGAGGTCGGCGATCTCTGACATCAGGGAGCTGGGGGGTCCCCAGGGGTCATTGGAGGTGGCCTCCCGCACCTTGATCTCCGCCTCCGAGTAGTTGTGCACGATGTTCTTCACCTGCCGGCGCAGCGCCGAGGTCGTCATGGCTGTGTGGTGCCGGAAACCTGCCAGCGGCAGGCAGCAACGGTGCAGAAGGAATGAGCGATCACAGCCACAGCCTCACCGGCGCCTGCAGCAGGGGAACAGTGACACAGAGACCTCAGCATTGCCCCAGCCACTGAGACCCATCCCCAGAGCCCTCGGTCGGCACCAGGGACACTTCTCAGTGTGGACGCACCCATCATCGGGGTATCAGGTGCACCCTGGGGGGCTGCCACTGCTCGCTAACCTAAAGACACACACAGTGGTCACAAGAAAAAACACCTCATAGCAAGTGATACCCAGCACTGCAGAGCCGGCACAAGGTTTGACTCCAGATTCAGCAACATTTGGAGAAGAATTTACCCTGCACTTCTGCTTCTAAAAGTAACCATTTGAAAATGGCAGCTCCCTCCTCCAGATCCCAGCTGCCTCAGCCCCACCATCCCAGCAAAGCTGGTTTCAGACCCCTCCCAGACCTTGCACCAGCCAGGGGCTCCCCTGTGCCCCCAGATGCACTACCTGCAGCTGCACACAGCCCTGCTTGTCCCAGTCATCACCCCAAGGCTCTCAGTGCCGCCGAGGATGCGTCGTGCAAACACAAAACCCCGCCGTGAGTCAGAGCCTGTCGCGACTCACTCAGCTGGCAGCTGATCAGATGGGTTTTCCCAGCAAATTCGATAATTTTGCTCCAGCAAGAGGCTGGCAAAGTCAGGGTGCTAACAGCCAGTGCCAGATCAGTGAGCAGGACGGATAATGCAATGCCCCTCTCCCCAAAATCTCAAGCTGTTTGAACCTCCTCTGTGCCCAGACACAGGGCTGGGGCTGCAGGTGCTGGTGTGGCCAGGAGCTGCCCTGGTACCTCCCCATGGGCAATGCCCATCCTTGGGGTGCCCTGCACTGACACAGATGCAGTGACATGGGGCAGTCTGGACCTGTCTTCACGTGAGCCCATCACACTCCTGTCCCCTGCTCCATGCTGGTCCTAAATCTTCACCTCCTCCCTGCACAGTGGAAAGGCACTGTTTACCCTCATTTTGTCTGAGGGCCAAGTCAAGGCAGAGGCAGAGGCAGAGGCTGCCAGGAGCTGCCTTTCCCTCGGCAGGGCCGCACCGCAGGGCCCAGGAGCCGGGCTGCTCCCAGAGCCCCCACTGCGGCTGCGACAGAACTCACTGGCAATTCTTCCCCCATCCAAGATAACGCCTGCAGGCAGAGGAGTATCTCCCCCACACAGCAGTGTCTGCAGGCAGCGATTATTGGTGTCCACCCACCACCCACCTCGGATGCCGGTACCTCCCTGGACCTGTCACACCGTGTCCAGCCCTCCACTGGCTCTGGACAGTGCTCCGTCCTGCCGGAGCTGGGCCGTGCTGACATGCCCAGGAGCCACGCACGGCACCCACCACGCTACCGTACAACCCGTGTGACCAGTCCGGCACCTCCTGCTCCCGTGGGCCAGCGGCCAGGCGCCCCACGGCTCCGCCAGCAACGTCTCCCGTGAGTCAGAGAGGAGCCTGGCACCGCCACGCTCGCGGGCGGGCAAAGTTTCTCTGGAGACGCTTCCCTGCATCGATTCCCTTTCGCAATGCAGCCCGTTGGCGCGGCCTTTGGATCCCGCCGGGAGAGCCCACGGCACAGACGGCCGTGCCACTGCCTGCCTGGCACGGAAACACCTGCAGGACAAGGGCAGCAAAGCAGCAAAGTCCTCCAGGACTTGGCTGTGCGCTCTGCTTTCCACCAACACCCAGGTGGAGATAAAGTCACGTTTTCCAAAGGTGCCATCGGCCTGGAAAGCACCAGCAACCACCAGCACTCCAAGGAGGAGAAAGCAGGATGGTTCCTCCTGCTGCCAACAGGTCTCCTGGCAGGACAAGCCCCAGGTCCAGCGTGACAGGCTCCCAACATTGCTTATCCAGGCCAGAGACCTGATCCCAGCTGGACTTTGCCCACCATGAGATGGCCTGGGAAGTCTGAATGGGAAGAGATGGGAAGCATGGGCTGGGGCAGGGATAAGAGGAATGTAATCAGGGCTGGAGCTGCCAGCAGGGTTAAGAGCTGCGGGTTTATCAAACACAATATCCCCCCGCAACCCCCCCGGAATATAAAGGGAGTGAAACAGAAGCTGTGCGGGAGATAAGGCAGCAGCACCCAGCAGCTCATATGGAATTACTGCAGTGACCTTGAGCAAGAGGCGGCCAGGTGGGAGAAGGACACACGGCTGCGGGGCCAGGTCCCCATCGCCC
>NW_021939798.1:6501704-6515517 GCF_001715985.3 Manacus vitellinus | reverse complement strand
GAGAAATGCACTGTCACCTTCTGCTTGCAGCATTTTCCTAGAACTCCCCCTCTTCCCAGGCTCTCTGGTGGAGTGATGATGTCTTCAGGCCCCCACTCACGTGCTGGGTTTGGTATGCAACTCCCAAGGCCAGGAAGGTCGCTCACCTCACCTCGGTTATTTAGCAAACACAACACAAATTATTAACACTAATACAAATAATGCCCACGTCTGGGAGAGGAGAAGGAATACTCTCCTTGCCTGGCTGCAAGGGCTTGGCCTTACAGGGTCCTTCAGAGCACAGGGCTGACAGCCCTGAGGGTCCCTGCACTGGTGACAGAGCCCACGTCTCACACTGGGCCTGTAATGAGGGTACATATTTCTAAAGCTGTTCTGTGGAAGGCAGCTCTAATTCCACTGCAGTTCCTGTCATGTAACTTCCACAAATCAATGCAAAAGGAAAAAAAAAAAACAAACCAGCTGGCTTAGAGAAAGCTGCAGCAGCCAGACAGCAGAGTATCACAGTTGTTGGCCCACACATCCCTTCCTGCGTGCTGCTTGTACCTTGTCCCCTGAGGACACTCTTGTCCAAGGCTGAAAGAGGCACTGACAATATTTATGACAAAAATTATGACAAAAAATTAGACTGTTCACAGGTTTGTTCTCCTTTGCAGAGCTCTTACACCACCCCCCTGCCCTGTGCCACCAGGCTCCTCCCATGGAAGGGAAGGAGACGGCAGCACAGGACATTTCTTCCATCGTATGTGACTGATGTAAAACTCCCATCTATCTGGTGTCATATTAACAGATTTTCCTGTGGGTAGAATAATACATGGAGCCTGGTTTCCATAGGCTGGACCGGAGCTATGGATCCATGGAGACACGGATCCATGGCGACATGGATGGGTTTTGCCATCCCTTAACATAAAGCTACCACATGAAAGGATTCCTGCCTCCGAGACAATCACGTTGCCTCTAGAACGTGCAGACTCCCTCTCATCTAGCAACAGATGGCTTGAGCAGTTTGAGTTGGGCAGATTCACAAGCTGATAATCATCTCCAGGGAGGCAGGAGCTATTGTCAGAGCCTGTGAGACACACCCCAACTTCAGGCCTTTTTCCTCCTAATTCTCAAAATGTTGCTGAAATTCTCACTCCAGGAATGCTGAGCAGAGACATTCCCTTTGTGGGTCTGTGCCCGCTAAGCCAGAGAAGGCTCCCGCTGCCACAGAAGCCAAAATGCTTCCCCACACTCCAATAAGAGAAAACATCTCAAAACATGAGGGGCTTCACCTGGCCAGCGAAAAAAATAAGCTGTGCTTTGCCATGGTACTGCCAGGAGCCAAGAGGAAGAATATATTCTCTCCTCAGACAGCACAGGAGTTAAAATGAGAAAGCAAAAGACACCAATTCTGCAGAAGGCACAGTTATTTCACGCTCTGTGCAGCTCCAGACTGTGTCAGTGTGGCTGCCAAAGGACAGGAGCACGTGCCCGAGGCACACACGCCCGGTGCCACCGCGCAGTGACGCGCACAGTTCGTAACAGCAGTGCTCAGCACGGATATGCATCTGCTGCCTAAGAACTCCAGAGGTATCACAAACCTCAATTAATGATCTACGCTGATGTCATTGCTCTACAGGGCCAAAGCCTTTCCCGGGAATGCTGTCCAGCCGCTTTGGCAGGAAGGTGGCACTTTTACCAGCATGACACAGGTCTCTCAATGCCAGGTCACGACAGACCCCACAACCAGCTCACTCTGCCTTGAGAACCTGCTCCCACTGAAGCCCAGCATGCCACACTCAGGCCTGAGATGCCTCTACAAAAAGCTCTATTCCAGCTGTGATGCAGAAGGAAAACCCAGACCAGTGATGAGCCCAGACGCACAGACAGGAGGGGTGGCTCTAACACGAGGCCTTACCATGCTCACATTTATAGCACAAATTTCACTCATTTAATTCAAGAGTGATTAGACTTGGAAGGAAACAAGTAAGATCTGGCTCACAACGGGTCATGGGTACCTTGAGCTGGATGGAAAAAATGGCAAGATCAGCACAAGATGGAAATTCATGGATACAAAACCAGGCAGGTTGGCACATCCCTTGGGATAGTGCTTTTACTGGGATCCAGAATGCCTCAGAGAAGCCTGCTGTCAGCCATTCCCAGGGGGAGACTGGACAAGCAGCCAAGAACATGATCAAAAATGGGATGGATTTGTCTAAGTTACTTTTTTTGTACTGGTGCTCTTGAGTACAAAGGGACACCCTGCTCACTCACCTGCATCCGAGCGCAATCGACAAACAAAGAACGCATCTCATGTTGACTGGCACTTTTAAATTCTTCTTCCTTAGCAGAAATGCCAGTATTTTCTAGTCCTAACGTTTTCTGAAGCAGTGATATTTCTTGCCTTGTCTCTTCTTGGCAAGCGATCATCTGTAGCAGTAACAGATGATCCAGCAACAGTCCCACATCACAGCATGTCAGAAAAGAGGCAGCCCAGTATTTGTAATCACTGAATCACTTCAGAAAGAATTGCCACTCAATCTGTGTAAATATGGTTATTTATTTATTTTTTTAAAGCTATTTCTACATGCAAAGGGTTTCAGCTCTCCCACTGCAGAGCACGTTATTGCTTTAGATCCTCAAATAAAGACACCATTTCACTCACCATTGAATCCAGTAGCTTGTAAACCTGCAGCAGAAATCAAGAGAAGACAGTTGCAGTGAAAACACACAAAGAAACCCTGAGGATGAGACTGACAGAGATGGTTTCTCACACTGGAGTACATTACCATATGGGCACACACACAACCACACAGAAGTGGCAGCCTGCTAACAGAGCTCTAGTAATAACTTCTCTGGCTATGAAGTGTGTTTAACATTATCTGAGGTACAATTAATTCAGCTGATCCCTCAAGAGTCCACAAGCATGCTGAAGACATCCCAGATAGAAGTCCCGCATGTGGCTATGTGATGGCTGGATTTCTTCTAACGGATTCCAGGCTGGAATAGAGGGCATCTTAATCTGGATTTCACACTTACCTTGCTGCAGCATGAGGGACATATGTCTGTCAGTCTTCTGAGTTTAAAAAAATGTTTACCTCTCCTCCTGAGCCTCAATGTAACTTACAAGCAAAGAACAACCCCAAGAAAAGGACAAAACCCAACAAATACAAGCTTTGGTCAGACTCACTTCAATATAGAGTTTTTCCTGGTATATTCCAAATGAAACAGAGTCCACCTGCTCCTGAGGAGGTTCTACTCCCTCTGTAGTTACAGCTCCCTCTTTCTCCTTCAGTGATGAAGCAGCAGATGCCCGCTTCTCATCTTTTGCTTTTGGGGGCTCTGCTCCCTCTTTCACCTTCACTGATGCAATGGAAGGTGTCCGCTTCTCATCTTTCGCTTTCAGCTTTTTGCTGCCCTGATGTTCCTAATCAGGGACAGACCAAGAAAAAAAGGGACTTGGGTCAGAACACCGCTCAGATTGTTGCAAGATGCACCTCCCAGGAGCAGCACCTCTTCCACTGGGTTAGAAATCGGCTCAAACTCAGGATACACAACCTCAGAATTGTTCACACTGTCCCCTGCACTCAGGGCTCACCAGGCATCCCAACACATACCACTTTCTCTTTCCCTGGTGTTGCTCTGCTTTTTTTGCGTTCTTTATCCTTTTTCTCTTCTTTCTTAGTGGCTATTTTGTCTTCCTTTCCTCCTTTTTTTTCTCCTCCTTGCTTTACTTCCTCTACCAAAGAAAGAATTTCAGTTACCCAAAAGCATCCACACATCCAGAAAGACCAGCCCACTGCACTAACACAGTGAGAGTGTATTACTTTTGCAATGTACTTCCCTCTTTTTATTAATCTGAGCTGTACTGCACTGAAAAACAATACCTTGAAGAGTACTTTGTTTAAATAAGGAATGAAGAGGTCTCAGATGTGTATCAGAACAAGCCTGTAAGACAGCTAATAGTAAGGCAGTGTTTGCTGGGTCAGTCTGTGTGAAAACCACAGCTACACGTAGCTGAATTAAAAGGCTTTTTTGTGAGGTGGTTTTTTACTGATGCCAAACCACAGATCACAATTAGTACTGTGACTGTCACACAATCTGCCTTTTTTTTCTGATGCATTTTCTTATAAAAGCTTTGAGGGGGACCTGCTGAAATTGAAATTTCGGTCGAAATTCATCACGTTTTCTGGATTTCCAACAGTCCACAGAAAGCAGTTGCTGTGCTAAAACTACCATTTACCTGTTTCCTCTGGAACAGCATCTGCATAGGTGTCCTTCTTAAGCAAGCCATACAGGGATCTCAGCCTCAGAGCGTGACTCACCATATCATCAACTGCTCCCCGCCACAGCTGGAGGCTGAGAAAAGGATCAGGATCAGAAGGGAGACAGTGCAGCAATTGCCACCTTGTTTTAACCCTATGCCCAGAAGTAAAGGCACCTTACAGCTGAGAGCTGCTCTATACAACTAAACCAACAAAACAACACCCACAGTCTAAATATCTGTGCAGAGAGATGCTAAGCTGCCTTCCTCACGTTAGATCCCTCCAAGGTCTCAAAGGTTTGCAAATCAACAGGCTCACAGGGACCCATAAATATTACTGTGAAACTAGGTCTGCTCCTCAACATGACACACACTGATAAATCAGCATCAACCTGCTCTGTGTTTACCAAGAGGAACCTGCATCCTTCTAATTTAGAAGCAATGAGAAGCTGTTGATATGTTTACAATCTGAAAGCTTGAGCAAAGAACAGAGAGACTGTATGAGGGAGGAGACAGTTATCTGAGTAAAAGGGTACAGAAAATACCCAAAGGTTTCCTAAATACAGACTAGAATAACCTTGCCAGAAATAATCTTGTACACTCTCCAAAATTACATGCATTTAATATTCTAAACTTATCTCCAGAAGGAAAAAAAAAAAGGCATTTGGGTCCTAGACAGCTGCTACAATTAAGCTATAAAAAAACTAGAGTGTAAAGATGACTTCTAGACCTCATATAATTATCTGCACTCTGAATCACAACACTTGCAACAGAGCTCGCTGAGGCTGTTGATCACACAGTGCTTTCACAAGCTTTTTCCTTGCAAAGGAACACACCAGAGTGGATACAGAAGGTCTGACTGAACTGGCCTCTGTTCAACACACAGCTCCAGAGCTGCCTTATTGAGCTGGGTCAGTGCTTCTTCCCGCTGCTCTTCCCCAGGGATTGACATTATGGCCTGTGAGAGAAAAGACAGAGGGTGTGTGGAGCACTTCTCAGGGTTCATTCCCAGTCCATGGGCCCTGAGCTCGATGGAACCACCATGGCTCTCTCCCTGGACACCAGCCTGAAACCAGGCTGCACTGGGCACTTACACATGTGGCTTCCTATAGGGCTGGGATTTGGCCAAGGTCCCCAAGATCCAGGGAACAATCCCAGATTCCCCCATCAGACTGACAGTAAGCCCCTTTGCAACTTCACAGGTGTGCTGGGGAACAGGGATCCTAGCGAGCTGCAAGGCTCCCAAGTAAAGCTTAGTTATAAAAGAAGCAGAGAGATTTCCAAGAGAGCACTACAGAAAAACCGCTGACAGAATCCAAACCACTCTTGCTTTAATCTAGGGAGGTCTGTACTTTATCCACAGCCTGTCATGAGTGCCCCCTTAGTTCTCTGATGAATAGGAAGGACTCTCCAAGGCAAGGAGCCCTTAGGGGAGCCACGGGAGGCTGTAAGACTAGCCTGCCCCCCGCATTCAGTCCTGGGATGACAGAAAGCTAACGGGGGAAGAGCTTAAAATATCTATTATGTTGTCTGGTTCTCTTTTCTTCTTCACACAACAGCCCACAAAGTCTCTCTTGGGAATCTCTTTACAAGAGCACTGAGGGTGTGGTCAGCAGAGCCAATACACATCATAAATCATCTCTAACTCCCAGTACATAGGCAGCAGACCTTTGGGTGGGCTCCACACTGGGGCAGGCTGGGCTGTTTGAAGGGAAACAAAAACACCATCAGCTTGTCACAGCATCAGTGGGAACAGAGGTGACTACCTGTTTAAAGTCCTCAAGGGAAAGGTTCCATCCTGATGGGCCTGCTTCTTCCTCCTCAATGCTCATCTTTTGCCTCGGAGCCTCCTCTAGTGATTTCTTCCCACCTGGGAGCTCCGTGGTGCTGCTCTGAGCAGGGAGAGGCTCCACAGTGCTCTCCTGGTACTCCGTGTCCTCCTCTGCAGTGCTCCTCTGGTCTGAGGGCACTTTCTCCTCGAAGGCTGAAGGCACAGTCATGTACTGTCTCCATAGTTTGTGCAGCTGCTTTACCACTTGATACTGATAATAAAACTGTGATAACAGGGAAAAAGTAAACAGACATGAGTTTTGCCTTTCCTCTTCAAACCCAACTGTTAAAGCCTCCATGGCAGATTCTGCCAGCTCCAGAAACCCAGGGATGCACCAGCCCCACGGATCTGCCCTCCCTGTTACTTCAGTTACCCATCAAATAGCAAACATCACCCCGGGGTTCTTCCTGTGGAACAACTCTTCCTCAGTGGCATAGGCAGGAGATGGGGTGCGCTCTGGGGTCCGAACTTGGTCAAGAAGTTCACTGAGATTGTCTTTGACTATAGCAGCACCTTCTCGAGCAGCCAGGTCACTCTGAGGCACCACAACGAGAACAGCATGTGTGAGTCCCCATTCCACATACAAACACACAAACAAATTCACTCCCACGGCAGTAACCACACGCATATATTACACAGGGTTACAAGGACAAGAATAACTGCAAACCCCGCTGAGCACAGCAGTACTGCCAACAGCTTTTCAAACAAACCCTACAAATCCTCCCTCAAACTATGCTTTTCAAAGCGTAGTGTAATTTTCATTTTATACCTTAAATTATCATAGCGTACAACACACAATCCCATCTCCACTAAGTAACTAATGAAATTAATTACCAACAGAAAATTCATTTTTAAAGGGCCAGCGTGAACACTTTAGGAGACACAATCATGTCTTTAGTAACAACATTACAAAAGACTGCAAAGTTCCCCCATGTTATTTAGCAAACCTGCTCAAGTATGTACAGACCTTCTGTAAATCATCTCACTCCCAGCCCTAATTACACAGCAATAAAAATACCAGTTGTTCACTCCCACCCTTATCCTCTATTTGCATATAAAGTTCAAAGCTCACGGTTACCCAGTCACATGCTTGGTTACCTCCAGATTCTCTCTGAAGTCAGCCAATTTATCCTCATACACAGCAATTCCCCAAAGGGTCACCTGCAGCAGAGCTCCTCCTAATAACAGAGGATGTGTCCTAAATTCCCAGGGCTCACTGAAAATGCCTGCTCTCCTTGACTTGAAAAGAAAGGAAAACCTCCGAGTTTCTCCAGGCAAAATTACACCTGAAATAAGAGAGAAAATGCATCGGTCTGCAAGAAGCCACCTGGTTAACTTGACCCTTTTCCAACCTCACCCCAAGTGTCCCTGTCTCTGTAGGAGACTCTTTCACCATAGTTTAGCTGGTTATCACACTTCATCCAGCTACTCTTCTCCTTCCAGATTTACTCCCAGTCCCCATGCTACTGAACTGGTGTTATTTCCACTACATGCTCCTTCTACAGCAAGCTCAGTTCTCCAGCAGATGATGGTCCATTTGCCATCAGAGAATTATTCACTTCTCAATATTCTGCCCATTTGCACTCAGAGTAGGAGCAACCTCCTTTCCTTTAGGTTTCATGAGAGGGATCTGCCTTGCACAGCTCTTTTGGGGTGAGTCAGCTCTGACACCCAGGAGCTTCCTCAGGAGAATCACCCAGCAGTGCTGTGCCATTAGTCAGACTCCACATCTCAGGAAACTCCTGAATACCTGCTCTCTGGCTGAGGTACAAAGGTCTCGTACCTGGTCTGGTATCAAAGTAAAAACATGGCATCCTCCTCCCCTTGGTTTCTCTGGAGGGAATCTGCTGGGGCAGCCTCATCCAGCTGTACCAGATGGCAGCTGTGCCATCATTGCTCACCGTCAGGAAGCTTTCGGCCTCCTCACCAGCCAGAGTCTCGAAGGTGAGCCGGGCAGCAACACCAATTTCATTCTGCAATGAAGAGGAGAAAGATAACAATTTCTGCTCTATCTGGCAGGATTTATCCTGCATGAAGTCATAGCTCAAATAAGGGGTTGAACCTCAGCAGAACTTGTAAGGCAGGTCCAGTGAGGTGGTCATTATACAGAGAGAGCCTGGCAATCTAAGCTCACACCACAGCCAGAGCAACCCCTTCTGTCCCTACATCTCTCCAGAGCAAACAGAGGGATACTCTATTATGTTCAGAATAAATTCCCCATTCTGTGGCCTGGGAGTGACACCCATTGTACAGCCGTGACTTGGGAACTCACACAGGCTTAGTTTGACTAAACAATTAAAATCTCACAATTACCCTGCAAGAAGTGATGCCCTTGATCCAACGAGCAGGCTTGCCACAGAAAACTAAAGATAGATGCTTTTCTTCTTCTGGAGCCACGTCGCAGGAGTCACTGCTACAGAAAACAAGAGCCAGCATTTTCATGGAGTAAAATTCACTTTCAGAGAGGAGAGAACCAGGGATAATTTACAAGACCCTGTAAGAAATAATCCCAACTAACGCTTTTCCACACACTCCTCTCCTTAAGGACGGAGCCTTGCTCCTTAGACACAAGGCCTCAAGGCAAAAAGATTTCTAAATCTGGTGATTATATTAAAATATGCCTTTTGTTGTGCCCACTGGAGGTTCCTCTCTGTTCTGGTTAAAAACAGCTAAGGGTACCTTTACAGACTGGTGGTACATATCCAAAACTCTTTACTTCTGCCAAGAAGTAAAGCTTACTCAGTCTCTTCAGAAGGAGTGGAACATGGAGAAGTGGAACATGGAGAAGCCTCTGCTGAGACAGACGTGAATGGCTGCCCTTTACCAATCAGCTCCAGTCCTTCCAGATCCTGGACATACACAAAAATGACCAACTCAGGGTTTCTTTTTTTATATAGAAAGGAAATTATAATACCAGCCAAATGCACCGACTCAGTCAAGGAAAGTGAAGTTGAAGTATCTTGCTCCTACAATGGTTTTTAGAGGTATACAAAGAATGCTCAAGAGACTCAGGAAGGAACCAATTCTGAGTTTCCCAAGAATCCTAGATGACTGCATTCCCCACTACAAATCATCTGTGAATGGGAAAAGTCTCCCTCGCACACATTTCTCATCCCCAGAGACAGGTTTCAAAGACAAAAAAAGTGAGGTTTATTCTGTTTTTAGGAGGAGGGACTACCTGCCTTCAGATTATTTTAGATGTGTGTTTTCCACATGGGTAACATGTCTTCCCTCTGTCCCAGGGCACTAAATCAAAGTCCTACACCACTATTTGGCTGGTTTTTTCATGGCCTAGGTCCTGGCAGCTTCATGCTGCTGGTTTGGGGTCCTATTCTGAGGCACCTAGACCACTCCACGCAACACTTTGGGAGGCCAGACAACTCCTTCATGGGTGTGGCCCTCTGGAAATGTCAGAACTTCCAAGAAAAGTACTGTGGGGCTAAGTTTTAGACTCCTAATGCTTTTTCAGACCCAGTTCTTGGCAATTTTATGTTACTCTACTGACAAGTAACAAGAGACACAAAGAATGTCCCTGCTCCTCTGGTCTTACCGGCTTATAAAAACCCAGCTCCTCCAGGACAGATTTCAGCTCCTGCCGCCGATGTTTCAGGAAAAGACTCTTATCCCAGGTTAGATGGTAAGGAATCTTCGTTGGGGGCTTCAGAGCTGTGGAAATACCCACACAAGAGCTCACTCTCTACATACTCACGTGCCTATTAAATTTCACTCTCTGCCAAATTTAGGCCTCACGGAGTTTTAAAGAGGAGGCTCAACAGATGACTGGGAAGCAGCTGCTCCCTCCACACCTGTGGCCCATTTCTGTGGAAACACCTCTGCAGTGCTCCCTTACCCGTTTCCTTCTGGACAGTGCAGGGTTTGCCCACATGAGTGATTGGCTCTCGGTCCCCACGTTCTGTCCGAGTCAGTGTCAGCGTCAGGCCGGTGAGTTCATCTCCAATACGGTCGGGCTGGCTCCAGAACTCGCTTCCTACTCGGAATCCCTGTGGTGGAAAACAAGGCTCCCACTGACACAGAGTTGCACAGCTACCTGCTATTTTCATAGGGACTAGAAAGGATCCGATCCTGCCTATATGAACATTTTAATAGTCTATGAATTATCCCTTTCTGCAGAGCAAGCCAAAATTTCTATCAGGCTGCTGTCAAAGACAAAAGAACTTTCTTCTACCTAGTGCTACGTGAAGGTTGAGCGATTTTAAAATAAAGCCTCACACAAATGCAAATTCTTTGACAGTGCTATAAATGTAAAAAAATTATTTTAACACAGGATCCTCCCATAATCCTCCTGCCTTGCCCATACCCCTTTCTCCTTGGCAATCACTAAAATCCAAGCCTGAATCAATCAGATCTCTCTGCCCCCTGGAACAGCAATTGTGACATGTTCCCATGTCACTTCCCTGGGCAGGACAGTCTTTGTTAAGAGCCCAGAAATGGCACTTGCTCATCCCCACTTTCCTCTGAATAGTATGGATAGCACAGTTCCTGGTTTTATTTTTAAAATCCCTGAAAGCTCTGCTCAGACACCAGGCTGAAGGACTCAAGAGTGGCTTTGATAAATACCTACTGACAGCTCTTCAGGGATGTTACTCATCACACCAGTGTCTGTGCTGTTTCACAAGAGCAGCACATTCAGAACAGACAGGATGTGGGGCTCTCACCTTTCCAGGATGGAGGTAGGGGAGACTCCGGTCAATGAGGTCCCTTTCTTCCATGACTTGCCTGTAATTCTCCGAGATGTTCATCATCAATTCATTCTCTGGCTTCTGAAGAATTTCTGTAAAGAGGAAATGTCGCATCATCGGTGCTGCACCTCTGGGCACACCCTTTGACACTATTGTTGTTCACCTGTAACCCATTTACACTGGCCCCTGCCAAATCCACTGTCCTTGCCCCAGCCAGAGCCACCAGCTCACCCTCCCACCACATCCACAGCCACTAGCACATGTGGGAGCTCTGAGAACATGGAATTAGACTGCAATGGCAACAGGATTAACCCTGGTAGGTGATAACCACTGCAGTTTGGTGTGGGGACATCAAACTCCCTCACCTACACACAGAATTTTACAGAAGGAGGCCTCTGCAGCTTTGTCTCACCTCCTAGGTGTTTCTCCTGCTTTTTCCTGATTGCCATATGATGGCTCCAGTTCTGGAGAGCTCTGTGCCCTGCTAGTTGGGCCTGAGGAGCCTTTTGCTTCTTCTCTCCTCCATGCTTCTCTTTCAAAGCTGCTGCAGTAACATCCGGACGAGGAACCTCAATAACATCTGCTTTCTGATGAGAAAGGAAGCACTAAATGAACCTCTTCATGCACACCAAAACAAGAATGGGAGAGGGCAGGAGAAAAGAGTTATTCTGATTGACTGTACTTTTACATTAGCACTCTGAGAGGAACAAAAGCAGGGCAGTAGGAACACACTCAAGAGACAACGGAAGGATTTATCTGAGTAATTAGACTCCAGTAATGCCATTGCTGCAACACTAGCTCTTCCCTGATGCCAACACAAGAGCACAGAGGGAAGAGGAAGCCTGTGTAATTGTTCCCTCCATGACCTGGTCCTGCACACAGCACTCCAAAACCTGCTGGTGCAGTTTCTCTGATGGCAAACCCTCCCTGCAGAGTGTGACGAGGCTGGGAAAACCACACCTCAGCCCTGACCTGCTCCTGATAGGTGCTGGAAAGCATCGAAAGGTACTGCTGGCACCACGCTCCACCTCTGGAAAAGTGACACATAGCAGCATTTTCCTAACTTTACAAACTAACCCGAGTGCTTCTTCTGGCCCAGACTTCCATCTTAAACTCCTGGACACTTCCCAAAATGTGATGAGGGAGAATCTCTTCGCAGCCATCAGCAAACTCTTTTGGTCCTACAACACACACACACAAAAAAATACCCAGCCCCAGAGCCAGGTCACTAAAATTTGGCTTAGCAAAACCAAAACCCAGAGATGAGATGTGAAGTTGAACCCTACCAGGAAAAGTCAGTGGTTGCCTGGGTGCCTTGGGGGAAGCGGGATGTGCTACAAGATATGTCACCTCCTTGGGTAGGTATTTTCGAACGAGGTAATTCTTCCTAACTGGAATTCTCCCGGCATCATGGGGAAGGCGTGGAGCATGAACCTGCAGGAAATAAACAGTAACAGTGCAGTTAGGTACACACTGACTCACCTTTAATCCATCTGATGCTTTTATAGGATATGCAAAGGTCATATCAGTACAGTTACTGTAAGAGACCTGGAAAGGGACTTTTCACAAGAGCCTGGAGTGACATGACAAGGTGGAATGGATTCAAACTAAAAGCATAGGTTTAGATTAGATATCAGGAAGAAATCCTTCCCTGTGAGGGTGGTGAGGCCCTGGCACAGGTTGCTCAGAGAAGCTGTGGCTGCCCCATCCCTGGAAGTGTGCAAGACCAGGTTGGACGGGGCTTGGAGCAGACTGGGATAGTGGGAAGGTGTCCCTGCCCATGGCAGGTGGGTGGAATGAGATGATCTTTAAGGTCCCTGCCAACTCAAACCATTCTATGATTCTCTGATTCCTCCCCTATGAGGCACGTTATGCAGCTGCAGAAATACCAGCTCAGTTGCTGTCTCATTCCTCTAAACTCTGGTTTATAACAGGGGCAGGGAAAGGAGAGTTTTAAATCACTTTCCCAAGAGATTTCTGCTGCTGTGTCACTCGATGTTAAATGCTTCCACTCACACAGTGTGACTCAAGTTTTGGAAGGAAAGCCATGAAAGCTACTAAACAACTTACAGGTCTTATGAGACCATGAAGTTGGAGAGGCAGATGATTTATCCTTCCAGTTGAAAGTGCTGTGTAAAGACTGATAATTCTTTATTTTTTGCCATTGCACCTAATGATGTGACATTTTATCATGATAAAGAGCACGACAGACAAAATGGAGTAAGAACTCAACTGCAAGAGTGAGTTTTGGCTTAAGTAAATGGGCTGCACCCTCTGTTAAACACATAAAAAGAGTGTGTCAGTTAAGGCAGCTTTTTCACCCAGTGGAAATACATACTTTCTCCAGGTCCTCCACCTTAATTGCAAGTGCCTGGATATCCTCTCCTTGCAGAACATTCGGATCAGGCTTGGGCTCAGGTTCAGGCTCAGGCTCAGGCTCTTCTGAAATTGCTGAACTGGGCCGGTCAGAGGTCTTTTCCTTCTTGCCTGAAAAATACATGAAGAGACCTCCTCTTCAGTCTCCCAAGGAAACATCACCTTCCTCTTTCAGCCTGGTTAATCATTTCCAGCTGACCACGTTACATTTTGGTTTTGTGTTTGGTTTTTTTTTTAAGTTTTCACAGAACAACTGAATTCAGCATCTTTTGTAATTGGAAAAATCAAACTCTCAGAAGCAGCAAGGACCAAAGTGGGTCAAGCAGGATTCAACTGTCTCACCCTTTATTCCAGATGAGATAAATACAGATAAACAGAGCTCCCTGCAGGAGGAACAACAAATTCCTGGGAAGCTTCCTGCTCCAGCTGCTAGCGCAAGGATACAGCCTCCCTGCAGTCACCCAGCACAACAAACCACTGGATTTCCAGAAGCTCCTGAATAGCAAAACAGCTCTGAAATAGCCAAACCCGGGCAGAGCCGGGCCGGGCCAAGCCGAGGGGGCTGTTCCTCCACCTTAACCTGCGCGTCCCTCCCGCTGGGACCGGCTCATTTAAAAACCCAAGCTATAAGAATAATGACACGGGGGTCCCTGGGTGGGAAGG
>NW_021939798.1:6398667-6497591 GCF_001715985.3 Manacus vitellinus | reverse complement strand
CGGGGCCGTGCCGGGGATGCTCGCTGTGCGTGACGGATACCGGGTCAGTGTCCTCTCCCGGTACCGGGGTGCCGGGATCGGGCGTGTTCTCCCCCGCACCGGGAGTGTCGGAGGAATGCCGAGCCCGGCGTCTTCTCCCGGTGCCGGGGGTGCCGGGGTCAGTGTCCTTCGCGGTTCCTCCCGGACACACGGTCCGACGAGGCTGGGCATTCCGCAACCTGCCTCGCGCATCCTCCCCCGACTGCTCCACGGGACCGGAAGGATTTTTCCAGCGTTTCGGCGGAGGGAGCCGTTGCTTGTCCCCACGCAAGGTTGTGCAAACCCGCTGCTGACCAATCCCAACGTTATTAGTTCTTAATTTGCTCTATTAATAGCCACGGGGAAGTCCGGAATGTCCATGGCAAAGGCTGTGACCATAGATTCCCGTTTTGCGGCCAGGAACGGGTAGTTTTGTGTAACCCACCCCTGATGTAACCTTTCCGGCTGCTCGGAGTTCCCCAGAAGGCAGTGAGGGCTATAAGAGCAGAACCCAGGCATGGTAAGGGCAGAAAGCCATGGTGCCTGGAGGGAGCCCTGCACACACCGAGCCCATACTGCCAGTCATGATGGACAGCTCTTCCTCTACCGTGAGTATTTACAGCCGGGGCTGCATCATCCCAGAGGCTGGAATGGCCATGGGACATCTCGGCAGGTGTCCTGGCTGGCGAGGGCTGGATGGGCCCCAGGGAAGGGATGGGGATGGTAGGGAAAGCTTCCCCAGCACCAGGCTTTGCTGGGGCTCAGACCTCTGGATGATGTTGCACCACTCCTGGGACACAAATGGAACTGTGGGGTGCGGGGATGGGGTGGCAGGGGCTGTACCCGCTGTGCTGGCTGTGACTGGGGCTCACTGTGTTTCTCAGCAGTGTGCCCGCCCTCGCCAGCCAGGGCTGAGCCACCTTCATTTCGTATGCACTGCCCCCAAACAGTGAGCACGGGGGGCACCTCTGGGCAGCTCGGGGGTCATGCCAAGGGTGGAGTTACCAAACAGGGATGGGAGGAGGCCTGTCCTGCACCTGGGTTAGTGCTGTGGGAAGCAAAGGAAGGTAAAAAGTCCTTCCCTAGACACCAATCACAGGGGTCCACTGCATCCCCAAGGTCGCTGGCTGCAGTTGCTGTCATAGAGGTAACAGTTCCTCCCACAGGAAGGAATGTTACAAGAGTCCTAAAACCAGGGGAGGGAGGAGACCTGAGTGAAATGTGGAGGATCAGTGCTGACACCAGCCCCACGAGCAGTTTGGGATCAGGGGAGGAACTTGCTGGAAAGACACAGAATAGAAAGGGTCTGACACAAACCATCCATGCTTTTTCCTTTCAGGTAGCAGATACGAGCAGTGGACTTGTCCACTCGGTCTGCTTCCATGGGTAGAGCCCACAGCCCAGCTGGGAGATCAAGGACTGAGACCTCGCTGAGGCTTCCCCCTCTCTCCCTGTTGCATCATTTCCCTCCACCCACTAGAAGAAGCTGCAGCACGGAGGAGGCCCAACCTTAGCCCTGCTCGGGAAGGAAGCAGGAGGGAGACAGCCTTGGCGAGAGTTGTCAGCAACACTATCTGCTTCCAGTTGGAGTGGGACACTTCTGCTGGCAAGGAAGAGGAGCTCTGCTCTTCCCCTTCCTGCAGGAGTGTTTCATGGTTGGGAGGTACCAAATAACTCCCGTAAAATGCTGTCCCAGGTGTGCTGTGCTTCGCACTGCCAACAGGACAGGAATTTTGGTATTTCTGCAAAAACCTTACTGTCTGTCTTGCCCAAAACAACAAAATAAACCATGCCAAGTCTACTTTGGAGAATTTTTTGGGGGGGAAACACCTGGGGGAGGTGTGGGAACAGGATAAGCTTTTCCAGCCAGCTTTAGGGACCCCCTTCCCATGCAAAGCTTCATTCTCTGAACCCCCTGCCCCTCAATTCAAGTTCAGTAGCTGTTTACATGACCCAGGAGTCTCACAACACCCAAGAAGAGAAGGCATCACCTACCCTGGGAAGCCAGACCAGGGTGTTAGGACTTAAAAAATGTCAGTGAACTACCTACTAGCATATGTTCAACTCCTCTGAAATGGCTGCAGCCAAACTGCTCAGAGATACACAAGATTTTTAAATCTTCATAAGGTCTTTCAGTAACCGGACAGAATTCCAGAAATAAGCATCCCTTCCTCACACCACAGTATTTGTCCTGGCAAAGAAACAAACCCAACTGGGAAAAAAAGGCGCTCTGTTTTATTGACTAAAAGTGCCATCAGTCTGATGTCAGGGAGGGAAGGTCTCCACTGCGTAGCCCAAGGCACAGGTGAAAAGCAGACTGAGAGCTGCTGGTCCTCCAGTTGATTTATCCCAGTTTTTGCTCTGCCTTCCCAACCTCAGAGCTGAAGGAGCTTCTCCATCTGCTCCCTCAACTTGTATTTCTGAATCTGGAATAAAGTGCAGAGAGGAGGAGGAAGAGAGACTCGGGCAGCAGTTGGGACAGGAGGCCAGAGCTCCTCCCCTGCCCCTATCCCCTCTTACCTTGCCTGAGACAGTGAGTGGGTACTGGCTCACAAACACAAAATAACGTGGGATCTTGAAATGGGAAATCTAGGAAGAGAAAAACAATGGCTACACAACCCCCCAGGAACAGCACAGCCAGCCCAGCTGGCACTGCCAGGGCTGGGTCCCCCAATGCTCTAAATCCATGGGTTTTCATCCGCCAGTCCCCAGCAGCCACTGGGTGTACTGGTCTGTCAGGGAACTGGGAAGGGGAGACCCACCTTCCCTTTGCAGAAAGCCTTCATCTCTTCCTCAGTGCAGTTCTGCCCAGCTCTCAGTCGGATGCAGGCACAGACCTCTTCTCCCATCCTCGAATCCTTCACACCAACCACCTGGTTGGGACAGATAGACAGTGTGACCCCTGGGGACAGCCCTGTCCTCTGGCAGGGTCTGTGTGCTGGCCCACAGCACTGGATGCTGGAATCATGGTGTGGGGCTGTGGAAAGGCAGTTTGAGCTGCTTGACCATCCCACTGGGGCTTTCTACACAACATCGAGCCCTCCTGGAAGGAGTTCCCAACCATTTGCCAGAGGAAAGGTGGCAGAGCAAGCTGAGCACCTGGATGCCAGCACCTTCCTCCTCTGGTTTTGCAAAGTGACTGGAATGAGGTCTGAGTCAGACCAGACCAGCTCATCGTGCCTGCGACACGGACCTGTTGTCCCTCTGCTTCCCGAAAAATGGGGCAAGAGGTTTCACAACCAACGGAGAGACTTGGTAGACTGCCATGAGTGCTTTGGGATCTCCAGATGGAGTGGTAGGGGAGGGATGAAGTTGAATTAAAGGATTATTTGAAACCTTTATAATCGCAGATCTTAGTGGACCACTGCCCGTGATACCAGGAGATGGGCTTCCCAAGCCTGAGCTCTCTCCAAAGTTTGCTCACACTATTCCACAACAATCCTGCTGTCATTCCCCGCCTTGAACCAGTATCTCAAAATCCTAGAGACACGTCGATCCTTTTGAGTCCAGAGCAGTAACAGAAAGCCCTAGAAACCACATAAACAGGGCTGGTTTGCAACCCATCTGCACTGGGACTGTTCCAAGGAGAGATGCTTGCCTGGCACAGGCACAACACTGACTAAATAACCAGTTTATTTATGGGGAAACTTGTCTGGCACAAAACCTGGAGGAGAACAATCCCAGCAGACTGGGAGCAGCTGCTCAGTGCTGCAAATCATTGCTGTCTTGAGAAGGGGTGAAACAAAGTCTCACTCCTCATCTCCGGGGACTCATTGGAGCAGTCTTTTTGGATGTCAGAGTTGAGTAATTACTAGTAAAAATTGTTCTTCCAGACTGCTTTCCAAGTAAGAATTTCAGAGGGAGCTAAGTGGACAAGCAGTTTAAAAGTGAAGAATGACAGGCTTGCAGATGTGCAGCTGATGCATGAGGGGATTGCCCAAATCCATGTGCCCCACTTCAGGAGCTCTACCTGCCCCTCCCATGCCATGAGCCTCTCCCTCCTCCTTGCCAACCAATATTACATGGCAGCTGATGCTGAAAACGGGAAGACAACCAGGTCCCAAGCAGCAATCCGAGAATCTCTGTGTACAGGTTTCCCAAAATACAGCTGCTCGCCTACATCATCTCCCTCCCGCTCACCTGGACCTCCTCAACCTTTGGATGGGTGTGGAGAAACTGCTCAAGTTCTGCTGGGTAGATGTTCTCTCCACCACGAATAATCATGTCCTTGCAGCGGCCTATAATTTTGCAGTAGCCGTGCTCATCCAGGCTCCCGAGGTCCCTGCAATGACACCACTCTCCAAATCCTGTCCCAGCTAGGTGGAAGAATGGCTGATGCTCCCACCCAGTCAGGCTATCCAGAGGGTAAAGGCTGAGGAGCCACCTGAACACACGAAAGAGATCAAAGACTCCTGCTTCAGCCACTGGCAGCATCCACACTGCATCAGGGTTTAGGGGGGAGGCAATTCTTGCCCCTGCACTGTAGCCCCACAGTCCCTCCATCCACCAGTGGCCAAGTGATGATCCCCTTCTCCAGGGACACTCAGCACCAAGGGCTCTGTGCTAAAAGCTGTTCTGAAGTGTCACAGATAGACCAGAGGGTTAAATTAGGTCAGTTTTCCTTGCATTGGAAATCCCAGCCAAGCACTCCAATACACACCCATGCATCCCTTTCCAGTGTGGACAGACTGGGAGGAGTGGGGCTGTTCCCAGACTCACCCTGTCTTGTACCACCTCTCAGCAGTGATCACTTCACTTGTCTTGGCAGGGTCATTCCAGTAGCCCAACATGACGCAGTAGCCACGGATATGAAGCTCCCCTGGCGTGTTCAGAGGCATAGACTTCCCTGTTTCTGGATCCTCAATTTTTGCCTGAAAGAGAAGAAGGGCTTAGTCAGAGCCCAGTGTGGTGGCATGTCCCAGCTCCAGCACCAGACAGGGAGGTCTGCTGCAGGCAGGGGACCTGGAGCGGGTGGGGAGGGTCACGGTCACCTCTGTGTGGGGGAAGATGTACCCCACTGTCTCGGTTCTCCGGTCCATGCTGTCATTGGGGAACCCCATGAAGGTGACAGGGCTGTTTTCTGTGGTCCCATAAGCAACCTGCAATCACAGGAGAGGAAATGTGTCTCAAGGGGAAAGGGGACCACACAGCTCCAGGCACAGGAAGGAAAAAGCCAGTGATGACTGCAGGGGAGAGTGGGGTGGGAGGAGTCACAAGTCATTCAGGTCACAGGCAAGCCCTGCTCTCCTGGCTGTGGATGGGACTCTCCAGACACTCCTGCCAAAGAGTCTTGGAGAAATAGGAGCTAAAGCAGCACTGCACCTGCCCACTGCACCTCCATGGCAGCGCTCCAGACCCAACCACACTTGGAGTGTCATGTACTTTTGACACCCCAACTACTATTCTTGGAGGAGTTCTCCCTCCTCTTTTTTAACCCTTGTTTCTCCAAGCCCTGTCCTGTTGACTCCACACCATCTCTGCCAGCCCCTGACTTTGCCTTGGTGCCCTTGCAGCCATGGTGCTGAGTTCACCTTGCATCTTCTACAGCTCAGGGCACATAGGACATAATTTTGGAAAAACCCTGGAGCCAGCAGCAGGCTCCTGTGGGAGACGGCTCATCCCACAGCTCAGTTGCTTGTTCCAGATCCTTTTGTGCAGACATCAGCCCCTCTAACCCTCGTAAGGGCATCACGAGGCTGCACAGTGCTCAGCACAGCTGCCCTTACAGACCAAAAGCCTCACAGCAGGACAAAAGCTTCTCGCTGCTAAACCTCCCTCACCGCTAATCCCAACGGCAGGCTCAGAGTCACCTCAGATGAAGGTCACTTCTCCTCGGAGGAAAATTCCAGCACTTTATGCCCAGTTCAGTGGCCCACTGAGACAGCAGGAGCCATGCAGGAGGTGCTCCGGGCAGCTCTGAGCTGCACCAACAGCACCATTGCTGGGATTGCTGCTTCATCTCCAGCTCTCAGGAGCTGCGTTTCTGCAGTAGGACATCCTGGAGCACTGCTCTGGTGTCTCTAACCTGCTCACTGGGTTGTGTGCCTTCAGGCAGGGTCACACCACTGATGTCACCCCACTAATGTCACCGGTGGCTGCTTTGCTGGGAGAGCACGGCTGGGAAAGGGCTGATGCAGGAAGCATTTGCTCCTTTCTCCTCCACATCTCCAGACTGACATGTGAGCAGCTCTGACCTGCTGAATCACAAGGCCCAACCATATTCCTACAGCCTTGGCACCCAGATCTTGTCAGTTCCTTCCAAGCAAATGCCTGGGCATGCCAGCATGGTTATGCTTTCTGCATGGTGCTCACCAAGCTCCAGGCACTGAGCCCCAAATTAACAAGGGGCTTTGCAAAAGGACTACAATGAAGCATTTGAACAAGCATGGAAATATCCTGAACGAGCTGAACATAACACTGGTATAATGTACATCCTGGTGTAACAACACTGGAGCACTTGGCACTTTCCATGGCTCAGGGCTGCTGAAGGATCTCACGGTGGGCACAGTTTGTCACAACGGTTGATGCTCTTGTTGACTGCACCAAGGTCAGCGTGAATTCGAGCTGCAGCCTGCTCTTAGCCAGGAATCTGGGGGAGAACATCCCCAGGATGCTGCAGGGACCATCTGGTACAAACTGCTCTGCTAGGAGCCTGGCAGCCCCCAGGGAGCGACTGTGAATAGGCTTCTCCTACCAGACACAAGGATATCTTCCCAGTCGGGTGGAAACCCACAGCGTCTCATGCTCAGACAGGATTTCTCTCCCACCCACTAATACGAGTCCTGTGGCTGGATCAAATGACTGACGAGACACAAATCCAAGACCTTAAACACATTAAAAATCCCAGCGCCTTTGTTTTTTTGTTTTACTCTGCTGGATGAATTGCAGTGTTGGTCCCAGGATCCCAGCCAAGCCCTGAGTCAACCCTTGCTGCCTCTCTGGGTCGCTCCAGCAGTTTAATTGGACACAGGAGCAGGCAGCTCCCTGGCAGGATGATGCTGCGAGTGCCGTGGCTCACCAGGTTCCTCCAGATGCCTGGCACTGTGCTGTGCATGCCAAGCAGCGGCTGTCACTGCCTTGGCTTGTGGCTTGTCCCCATAAACACCCTCATGCCCTCAGGAATGGGATTCCTGACCGGCCCAGAGGGCAACATGGGTCTGAACCTCCAACCCTAATCTGCTGCCCCATCCCTGCCTTCCCCTGCCTGCATCAGCACCCTATTCTGCAGCCAGATGTTGCTCCAGATCTTTCCAAGATGTTATTTCTGTCCTGAGATGGTTTTCCCCAGCTGTATTCCCAAGATGAAGGCTGGAGCAAACCCTTGTGCCAGCACTGCTGTCCTTCCCAACCCTTATCTGACACGTGGAGCATCCTCCATCATCTCCGTTGTCAGCAGCAGATGGAACAGCACTTCCACAGAACCCCACATACCAATTTAAACTTGGAGATACCCATGAAGATTCCTAGGTTTCATGACCCAAAGGAACACTTAGCATCATCTAGCCTTGTCATCGGTGCAATTCAGTCCAGAAAACCTCACCCAATAATTTCAGCATCAGCTCCATAATTTCCACTGGAGCTGTATCTAGTGTCAAAGCAAAGCTTCCCAGAGGCAAGGGTCCAAGCTCAGACCCCTGGCTTCCAGAGGAGCTACAAGACTATAGAATATAATTAACTGTAAAGACTTTTTTTACTGTAGGACCACAAGTGACCTCCCACTACCCAGATCAGTCCTGCCTTCAGTCACGACAAGGACAGCTCCAAAACAAACGGCTGCCTAACTTGCTCCTACCAACAAGAGATTCATTCTTTGTGAATCCCAAGCCTCTGTCTAAACCAGGAATAAAAAGAACATCTTAGCAGGACTGTGTTTTTTGAGGCACATTTCACAAACATTTCCTGCCGGTGCTGTTTAAACACTGGCCACTGCGGAACAGGCAAAACAGCCTGAAGAGGGAAGCGTCTGAAAATTAAAAATAAAGTGAAAACAATCAGACTCCAGTCTCTTTAGTAAACATTTGGGAGGCAGGCTGATCTGGTGGGGACAGTGGGGACTCTGAAGATCCTGGGTTTTTCCCAACTGTGCCGCTTATTTACTGCATAATTTGGAACAAGCCACATTAGCCCTCTGCTCCTTGGTTTTCCCCTGCATTCAACAGCAATAAAAACACCCACTTCCCTCTGTGTTCAGTTGCTGCTGAAAGGCTGTGATGAAAAGGCTGGATCTGGTACTACCAGTACCCAGAGTGGGGTTATACCCCAGCAGAAGGTCAGGGGTGCAGGAGGGCATGAGGTCCTTGGAGGACACTCACCCCTGGACCTGAGAGATGCTCAGGGAGGATCTTCATGTCCCTCGTCACCACCCTCTGGTTGTGCCACGCTGGAGGATGGCGATGGCAGGGCTTGAACTGCCAAACTAAAACCTACAGAAACTGAGTTTTGCTGGAGACAATACTGGCCTTGGAAAAAAGCAGCAAATTGACCGTGAAATAATAGGGATTTTCAGACTTCAAAGAGGGCGTAATGAACAACAGAAAGCAGGCTGGCAACCCAAGAGATGTGCTCAGGGACCTTGAAGAGGCCCTTTGAACCCCTCTCAGTGTGGATGGATCTAATTATCCCTAAACCCGTGCTGAGTGCGTGTCTGTCTCGGATATCTCCACCAAAGTCAGCCCCAGCCCTTCCCATCACAGCCAGCTCCAAATTGTTCTTAACTGAGCCATGACCTTTCCTCACTCAGCTGCTCACTACCAAGATCACCCTAAACTCTGCTGTCCTCTGGGCACACATGTCTCCTTGCTTTGGAGATATCCCACCATCCCAAATCGTATTGGAATATTCCTGAACCTTCAGGTCAACTTTGCTGCTGCACAAAACAAAGTCTGATCACATCCAGCCTGTGTCACACCGAGATTTCATTTCCTTCCCCAGCAACAGTACCATCTTTGTGTCAAAAACGTCAGGACACAAACAAGTAGGTCTTGTAGGACAAACCTCCAACGGTGGCCACCCTGTTGGCATCTCTCCCCATGCAGAGAACTGCCAGACAGTCCCAGTTTGGATGGGGCTTAGAAGAGTTCCCAAAAATACCAGGTGCCCAAAGCACCCTCTTTGTGCTGTGGCACGCAATGGCTTTGCCCCAGGAGGAGACCACTGCAAAAAGGACGACTCAGCTCGCCCAGGCTGAGACTTGCCACTGGGAATGAACCTCCTGTTATTGCCCAGTGAGGACAAGCTGCTCCTCATGGTCTGGACTTAAAGCTGCCTCTCTTCCCTCCAGGCCGAGCAGAAGCCTTGAGTGAGGCTTGCAAGTATTTCCCCCATCCTGTCAGCGTTGCAGAAGTGCTGCCCAGTGGCGACCAGCAAAGGCATGGGCAGTCACTTACTGGTTTATCCACAGTGTGATAGAAGATCTTTGCTGTGGAATTAACTCCTTTTTTCCTGGCACTAGTGCCAATGCATTTTGGAAAAGTGGAATTAAAGGGAAAAAGCAAGAGGAAGTGTGCAGAGAAAAAGGTGTCTTGTGAAGGGAGAAACCCACCATTCTGGGGGTACCTGAATGCTCAAAGCTGTCAGAGAAGGAAACTTAGCAAAAATCTAGGGTCAAAGGTAGCATCCCTATGGATGTGGAGAGCTCAGCTCCCACCAGACATGGCTTGAAGCCCAGGATCTTGTTGCCTCCATGCTGCATTTTCAATGTCCTCACAACCCGTTCTCACAGCTTCTGCACCTACTGAAACCACCTACTCACCAGGTCCTCCCCAAAATTGAGGTGGGGTGGGATGGGGAGGCCATGGACAAGTGGGGAAATTGTCACCATGTGGAGCCCATTTTCCATTTTGTGAATAGGTGGGACTCATGGCTCAGGATCATTTGGGAAAGCCAGAAATCTTTGATGGATGTTCCACAAGGGAAGAAGGCTCCGCTCTCCTTCAGAGCCTGCAAGATCTGCAGAGAGGACAAGAGCCCTGGCCAGAGCAGTGGGATGCTAGGGAATGCCTGGTGCCTTGCAGGGTGAACACAGCAGGGCTGGGAGAGCTTCACAGGAGAGGCCAAGAGCATCACTCAGCAGCTGCTGGGATCAGCAGAAGGGAAGGCTGGGTGGACATTACAGGGAGCCAAACTGGCAACAGATTGATGGGTGGAGGCCATGCTACAGTGGAAGAAAACCATCAGAAGGAAGGAGGTGGACCCACCACCACCTCGTTCAGCTCAACAAGCAGCCTGGGCCCCCACACTGCAGTGACAGAGACCCTTCAAGCACATCAAATAGAAACGGTATCTTGGGTCTGAACTCAGAGCCCCAGATGCCACTGTCACTGATGGGACTTTCAAGTACTGCCAGGAAAAGGGGAAACACGGAGATCCTCTGGGGCTCCCCACTGCCCACCCACCACTGCTCCTCAAACACTGCCTGGAATGTGCTCCATGCTTGGGACAAACCCCTGGGACACCACAGAGCTTGTGCCTTCTCCCACCCCACTCCCTCCCCAGCACTCAGTGCCAGGCAGAGGCTCCACAAGGGCTGGGGCACCCCATGACACCCTCCAAAGCTGCCTAAGCCCTCATCTCCAGCCAAAACTGAGAAAGGCTGCACCCCAAGGCCAGCTACACTGGTGTCACTTCAAGAAGGTGATTGACAGTGTGCACTGACACACAAAACCAGACATGGAACCCGTAAAAGCTACGGAATCAGGCTGAAAACAGAACGGAATATTTTAACGTGGAGCTATCTTGATATGCCAGAACTGTTAGAACTAACAAAAATAAAGATTAGACATGGAAAAGACCATCTCCAATGCTATGTCAAAACAGCTCAGGCCAGCACCACCAAAGAAACCTCCCAAACCTGTATTTACACTGTTTCAAAAACTGTATTTATTTGCTTATCCCACAATGCCTTCAAGAAGGAGAGGAGGGGAGTCCGGCATCTGCAAATCACCAGGAATGTTTGCAGAACTGTTAATCAATTAAGAAAGAGAGGAGGGCAGGATAATCCTGCCTCTTCTGCGATGTCCTCGCAGTGCCAGTCCCGGGGGACGTGCGAGGTCGGGGCTGGCCAGGACCCAGCTCCCTGTGGTCTCCCACCGCAGCCCAGGAACACGGACACTGCTCCATTGTCACCTCCAGACTGTGAGCCACCCACGAGTGGGACCCAGGCAGGCTTTTGAGGATCACTGGATGTTTGCTGGCCAGTCGAGGGCTGCAAAACCCGGTGTGGGAAGACCAGAGCCGTCCAGAGAGCAGCTCAAAACACAAACAGCCGGGAGGGAGCCCAGGGGCGAGGTGCCAGCGCTGCGGCAGATGCCAGCCAGCTCCCACCACAGGAATGTGCTCACCAAGGCTTGGAAATAAAATATCAGGGGAAAGAACTTCCTTTTATTCACCATTTGTGCCTGGAGAAACGGAGCTGAGGAACAGATGCCTTTTCCCTGTTGCCACCCCACCGTGGCACCAAAAATAAGCCAGCATCCACACAACCTCTGCTGCAGGCATGGGGCTGGGGGGAGTCCTGGGGCAGGGACAGCTTCCCACCTCACACCAGCATGGTGGCAGATAATTCCCAGATTTTCACGAGGAAGCTACAGGTCTCACTGGTGTTCACAGTACACGCATCCCTGCAGGGAGAGGAGAGTGCCCCTGTTCCCCAGAATTTGCAGCCTCAGCCAGTAAACAGATAAGGGTTGAAGAAAGGGAATTTTATCCTCAGAGGAAGAAAGAAGAGAAGGAGGCTTGAGCAGTTTAACTTCTGAAAAAGGTCTTGTTCCAGAAATACACGTGGGTAAGGATGTATTTATGGATGGGGTTTTCAAGGCCCTCACCAGCTTTTTGCTCCAATCTGACCCACACTGGTCAGATTTCTGGTCAAAATCTCTGGAGAAGTAGTAAGCTGTTAGCTGGCATTTTTTGCAAGGGGATGGGAAAACCAAGTACCAGACACTCAGGGAAGTAGCACAGATGCACTTCCCAGATTCAGTGCTCAGCAGAAACAGGGTGGGGTTTAAATTTCACCCATCAGTTGCTCTTGCACAGAATCGCTGGTAACCACGGGAATTGTTCATCAAATGATTACAGGTAAGATTAGGGGGTTGAACCTGCTCAGAAAAAAAATAAAATCAATCAGTGGATAGAAGATGATTCCTTAAAGGTGAATTTTTTCCTTTTCCAATCATTCACCCAGCTCCCTGCCTGAGCTTTACAAGCAGCACACACTCAGGGGCACTCTTAGTCATAGGATCATGGAACAGCAAACTGGAGAGGCAAAGAAGGAAAACACAGAGGGCTCTGTCTACCTCCTCTTTCTCTTTCTCAAAGGTCTTGACCAAGACACTCAAAGAGCTCCTCCAGAGACCAAAGCATGTGCGTGATCATTGTGGTGCCTATTGAATCAAGCACAAGACAAAATACTGCTGTTTTTACCACAGAACTTTAAGTCCTACAGTAACCAGGAGGTCCCCCCAGCAGGAACCTGGAGCTCCTATGGTCAGACCATCTCTCTGGAGATGACAAGCTCTTGGTGCTGAGGTTTGCTGCTCAGTATTGCACCCCAGGGCTGACAGACACTGGAAGCCTGACATGGCCTGGTCTGCACCAAGGTTCCACATTACATCATCATTTGGCCACCACTGTCTGTCCCACACGCTCACCAGAACCACAGTCACACCCCAGAAGCCCATTTTCTCCCCCAAATTAGTCCTGCAATGAAAACACAGCTCAGACTGACAGCTGCTGACCAGAGCAGGGCTGCCAGGCAGTTTGCATAACACGGTCCGGAGCATGCTCGGCGGCACTGGCTAATTCCTCACTGCAACAATGGAAAAACCCAGAAATCTTGGTGAATAAGCCAGTCTGTGTCCTAAGTCAGCCCTTGGATTTCCTCCCTTTCTTGAGCCTGTCTCGCCTCTGCACAGGCTCCGCTGGGGCTCTGCAGCCAGCCTCAGGAGCAGAAATCTCAACAAGCTCACAGTTATGTGCTCGGCTCTCAGCTGCCTGCTGCAGCCAGCAACTGGCTGGAAATCAGTTCAAAATGTTCCAGTTCCAAACCCCACCCCACAGCCCCTGGATCTCTCTCTTCACACTCATAACAGCAGGCGCTAGAGCTTTTAACCACTTTGCTTTAGCCTTCTCTACTGGGAGAGTAGAGGACATCCCCTGCGTTGTTCATTCATCTTTGCCACTGCTACCCCAAGACAGAAGCCAAGGCAAATCCCAGTCCCAGTTCCAGCAGTAATTTCTTTGCTCTGCCAGCCCTCCATCCCTTTACCAATGCCCACACCTTTCCCTGTCCACAGCTCTGTCTTGAGAGCCACAGGCATTACCACCCACCTCATCCAAGCCAGGCACGCAGCAGGACACCACTGCCTGGCATTTCATACCCACCAGCCATTGTCACACCACTTCCCTGCCGGCTCTGCTGCTGCCCCATCCCTTGTTGGAAGGCATCAGCCACTCACACAAGTGTCCTGATTGTGACCATGGTTCTGTCACGCTCAACTGCTCACAAGACACAGTAGAAATTAAGACTGTCTCTGTGGTCCCTTTCCTGGCCAACTCCTCAGTGCAGTCTTCAACCAAAATTTTGCATTACAAGAGCAACTGCAGCACTGTTGGCCTTTGGCATGACCCCATATCACTCCCATCTTCTCCCACCCCTGGAAAACTCCTTTTGAATCACTGAGACAAGATCACCCCACACCAAAACCCTTCCTCTGTGAGAACAGGCCAAGGTGCTTCTCCCCAAACCAGCTGAGGCTAAACAGAACTCAGGAGCCTGCTGAAAGCTCCGGCACGAGGTGGCTGTGGAACACAGCAGTGCTCCCTGCTATGCTGTTCAACCCAAACAGGTTGTTTCCACCCACTGGTGAAACTGGACCCCG
Organism: Manacus vitellinus; assembly: GCF_001715985.3. Lineage (NCBI taxonomy): Eukaryota > Metazoa > Chordata > Aves > Passeriformes > Pipridae > Manacus > Manacus vitellinus. The sequence goes on along the minus strand of NW_021939798.1, from coordinate 6,483,696 downwards.
CTTGGCTCAGCAGGGACCAGGGAAGTTCCCCACTGATCAGGTCTGCATTGGTTCTTCCTGACTATTTGCCTCCCATTTTCCTCTAGAGAGGAAAACTACCTCTGCACATCGCTCAGCAGCAGGGCCAGGCAGGGCCGTGGACACTCCTTTGCCTGGTGCCAAGGGGTTAAGCTCACAGTAAGTTCCCAAAGCCAGTTGCTTCCAACTGGCTGCTGCCTGCGGTTTGTGGGAAGGGATTTTGCTTTTTAATAACATTATAAATAGGGCTGTGTTCAGTATGCTGCAAACCCAGTTACACTCTCTCTCTCTCTCCCACCCATCTCCCTCCTCCTCCTCCTGCTCCTCTTCCCACCACACTTAATTCCAGATCTGACCATGAATGGGTCAGGCTTCTTCCTCGGTGTCCTCAGCCTACTGGCATGTCTTGCCCCCACCACGCAGGCATGTCCCCCGAGCTGCCACTGCCACGGGGGAGACCTGCAGCACGTCATCTGCGACAACGTGGGGCTGAAGAAGATCCCCAAAGTGCCTGAGCAAACACGTCTTCTCAACCTGCAGAAGAACAACTTCCCCGTCCTGCCGACCAATGGCTTCCGTGACATGAAGAAGCTGGTGTCCCTGCACCTCCAGAGCTCACGGATCAAGGAGATCTCAACCGGAGCCTTCCGGGGGCTCAAGAGCCTGGTCTACCTCTATCTCACCGACAACCAGATCAGCGTCATAAAGCCAGGAGCCTTCGATGACCTCTCTGATCTCACCTACCTGTACCTGGACAAGAACAAGATCCCAGACCTACCCAAAGGGCTCCTCTCCCCTCTTGTCAACCTCTTCATCCTGCACTTAGGCAGCAATAAAATCCGGGAGCTGAAACCAGGGGTCTTCAATGGGGCTAAAGACCTGCGCTGGCTCTTCCTCTCTGACAACTCCCTCACCAACCTCCTACCTGGGGCCATGGAGGATGTAGAAAACCTTGCTGTCCTCCACCTGGACAAGAACCAGCTGAGCAGCTACCCTGTGAATGCAATGAGTAAGCTGAGAGTGCTGGAGGAACTGAAACTTTCTCATAACCCAATTGAGGTCATCCCTGACAACGCCTTCCAGTCCTTCGGGCGATACCTGCAGACACTCAACCTGGACAACATGAAACTGAAGAAGGTGAGTCCCTTCATTTTCCATTTGCTCCAGATAAGAAACATGGGGCTTGGTTTTCTTCCCCTTTGCAAAGCCCTCTCTTTGCTGTCCCTCCATTGCAGAGGAGAGAGAAGATGCAGGTCTGCAGGCTCTGCAGGCAGCAAGGCTCTGGCCAGCTGACAACACCCTGACATGGCTCTAGCAAGGAATGAGAGTACTCCACCCTTCTGTTGAGTTATTTTATGTAAAACCAAATTATCTGGAGCTGATTAAACCCCTTGGAAAGGCAGTGCATTCCCTCCCAGGCTGGAGGTGACACAAGACATTGACAAAGGTATTTGGGATGCTCCAGGACAATGAGCAACATTTCATCCTCCCAGAAACAAGGTGTGAGATGAGAGGTGAACATCTGCCTTGTAGTGGAGGGACTGGAGGGCACTGCCTCCTTGCAGAGCTGAACTGCTCTACCTCCTTTGCTCAGCCCCAGTCCCTGCTGTAGGCTGGGAGGGGGAGACTCCTCAGATGGGCCATGAATAGCCACGGTTTCTTACCCACACGCTGCAGGCAGGTAGACATAGGGACCTTCACCTTCACCTCCCCCCTGCCTCCCAACCTGACACGTTATAAAGAAAGGTTTGTTTATTGATGTTCTCTCTAAAGAAACTCTCGCAGCATCTTACAAAGGGGCCCTGTTCCCACTGGAGAGGAGGAGGGATGTTCAGGTATCCCGAATGGCAAAACAACCCCCTTCTTTTTCCGTGAGAACGCGGGATCCATAGGCAGGAACATCACACTCACGGAATCACTGGTGTTAGGACCTCTGAAATGCCAGGCAGTGCAGGAACAGAACCCAGCACCAGTGCAAGAGCAGAAGTACCTTGATGCAGCCTGATGTCCCAGGTGAATCCCCCACGGCTGGAAAGGGAGGGTGGAGCAGAACAGTTCTCCCTGGGATGATGCTTTGCCAGGAAGCCCAAAGACAAAGAGCATCCAGGCAGGCTGGGACTTCATGGCAAAGCAACACCCACCACATGCAGGGAGGTGTGATGAAAAAGAGAATTTCTTAGCAACAAAGAGCAACTCAGAACATCTCACAGAGACAAGCAGATCACAGGAAAGGTACCAGGAACGCAGCACACCACAATTTTCAAGGGGATCTAACATCCCAAAAACCTCAAAATTATGCCTCAAAAACTGGCATTACAGCTTGCCCAGGTGGAGAAGAACACTACCTAACCAGTTTGGTAGCACTCAGTACTTAAGCCCTTGTCCACTCTCAGCATTAACCTCTACAGGATGGGACTGAGCAAACACTTGAAAACAACCTACTGACCTCACTAGGCAAGATCTTAGATATGCCATCACAGCACTTTTGTAGACTCAGTTCTAAGGCACTTTCAATCAAATTTTATAGCTAAAATTTTGTACCAGATGTAGAGACGTCAGAATCCCAAGTTACACGTTGAAGAAATCAAACTAACCCACGATGCTGGGATGCTCCCATGTCCTCAGACTGACCAAAAAGCAAAGGTTAAAAATTCTAGCCAGAAAAAAAGACTTTGTTTTTTACAGTGACCACCTGTGGAGAGGATCTTTAAAGACTCTTCTGCAGCCAGTGGCTCCTTTCCTCCCACGCAGCCCAACAGGACACCAGTTTAGGGGATCAGCACTGACAGGGGTGGCTTCTGCAGCTTTAGGGCTTGCGAAAACAAAGCTCCCAGTTCAGCATTGTCTCCTCAAATCCTCAAAGGCCTCATACCCAAATGGCCCACACATGAACTTTGCACTGCTAAGAAACATCTAATCACACAGGCCGTGTGATCTAGGAAATCACCACTGAATACTCTGAGTGCTGCTGGCACTTGACTGCAGCTCTTTCTCCTTCACAAGTGTACTGTCCTCAGCTGCTCTCTGCATGGCTGCAAGATTTTTGAGCTGATCAAGTGCAAAACCCTTCCACACAAATCCATCCCAGCCTAAATGGCACTTGAGCAGAAGGAAGGGGGGGCCCTCAGGCTGCAGCACAGAGCTCCCCCCTCCCCACTGGCATCAAGGACACACACCAGTCCCCCACAGGGCTGCACCACACAGGCCAGGACCCACCATGTACCTCAACATGAGACCAGGCAATGCAGTTCCTGGAAGCTTTACATACACTCATCTTTGCATATTTAGTGTAAAATAAATTAACAGCAGCAATCCTCCGTGTAAATAAGGGGAAAATCACCCATTTCTTCACAAAGACACGCTCTGGCAGGCAGCAAGGCAGCTGTTAGCAGCAGATGCAAACTCTTCTCAGGGGGCTGGGAGAGGCATGAGCAGCTGAGACAGTAACACCACTGTCCAAACCTACCACCCCGCTGCACGGCGTGCCAGCATCCCTCTGAGCAGCTCCACTATCAGCACAGTAAAACCTCCCAAGGTCAGCTCAGCTCTGGACTGCACAGGCCAGCACCACTGAGTGTCCAACAGCTACAGGGATCTGGGAGTCTCTTAGCTAAACTCTAATCCCATCCAGCATTGCTTAATTTGGAAGATGACAAAAGTTCACAGCTTAAAATAGTGCATTTCCTCTGTCAAGCTTTTCAGCTCAGAGAGCATGAACACATTCTGATGGTCCATCTGCAGTGCAAGCTTCTGGTCAGGAATGGGAGCACAGATCCTTGGCTGGGGGGCTTCAGGTAGACCTAGTGAGTCTCCTCTCCTACCTTCAGAGAAAGCTTTCCCCTCACTTTGAGAAGGGGTAGAAATGTTTTGTCATACCCAACAAGACCTTTGTGCTTTGTCAGTGATCCCCTCTCCAATCCATCACCGCCAAGGAAGTTTGTGTTGAGGGGTTTGCTTTCAAGAACTCTCCAACCTGAGTAACCATGGGCTGAAAGATGCCAGGGATGAGGCCTCAGGGAAAAAAAGGACAGGGCTGCAGAGCCAGGTCCACAGCCTCCCTCTGCTTTTTGGCAGCTTTTTAAAAGGAGGCTCTACCTTAAAGCCTCTCCAGTAATCAAAAAAAAAAAAAAAAAGACAAATCTTGCAGCAGCCCCTGCAAAAAAACAACTGGAAATGGGAAAAAATGGAGGAGGCTGAGGTGCTGGAAACGTGCCTGTATATCTACACTGCTCAGATGCCAAGTGTAACTTTCCACTCCGAGCCCCTGGGCACTGCCAAAGTCTACAGCCCCTTCAGACGCCACAAACACTCCCTCCTTAAGTCGCTCCAGGACAGGCAAGGCAACAGGCATTGGGAGGACTTCCAGCCTTGGAAAGGAATTCACCCAGAAAATATCTTCATTTAGCATGGTTCAAAAATAAAAAGGGCTGCCAGACTTCACTTTATTTAGTGATGTGGCTGCACAGACAATCCCACATGGATTTGGGATGTAGCTCTCTTTGTAGGAGACTCCATCCTCCTTGAGCCCACCAGCCTGTTGCCTCTCTTAGGTGGACAGGGCTTCCAGCAAGCAAGAACCTTCTCTTGCTCTCTCCATGCTTCATAATATCACAGAATGGCCTGGGTTGGAAAGGACCTTAAAGATCATCTCTTTCCAAGCCCTGTCATGGGCAGGGACCTTCTACTAGCCCAGGTTGCTCCAAGTCCTGTCCAACCTGGCCTTGAACACTTCCAGGGATGGGGCAGCCACAGTTTCTCTGGGCAACCTGTGCCAGGGCCTGATGTTCACGCCACTAAAAGCCTTGAAGGGAGGCACTCAGGTTTGAAGTCCCCACTCCCAGCTCCTCGTTCCTCTCCAGAAAAACCTCTGTGCTTCAGTTTGCAGACAACGCGTTCTCCGGCGTGACCGTGCTGAAGGCAGCCCACCTGGAGAACAACCGGCTCACCCAGCTGCCCCGAAACTTCCCCTTCGACAAAATGGAGACGCTGACCCTCTCCAGGAACTCCTGGCACTGCAACTGCCAGCTGGCAAATCTGCGCAAGTACGGCCCCGCGCGCCCCGTCCCTCCCTGGGCTCCCCTTGGGGATGGGCACCCCCCGGGCGGTGCCAGGCAAAAAGAGGCTGCTCTCATGCTCGGCAGCTCTCTCCTCAGCTTGTCCTCTGATGTCCATGGTTTGTGCCTCTTGTAAGCTCTGTGTTTTCCCCCTCCCCGTGTCCCAGGTGGCTGAAGGGGAATCGCACCCGCACCGAGGATACCTGCTCCACGCCCTCGCAGTACCGGGGACAGTCCATCCGGGACACCCCCGCCCTCCGCACCTGCAAGCTGCCCACCAAGAGGTCCAGGAAGGGAAGCCGCCATTGAACACGTAAGATGGTTCCCTTTTAAGATGATTCCCTTTTAATCACACCTGCAGCAAACCACAAAAGGCGCTGGGTGTTCTGTCTCTGACTTAAATGACACCAGGTTACGTTCGTGACAGCTCATCCATTCCCCCACTGATGCCTCCATCTCCTGGCAATGCTGAGCTCCATGAGCTCCCAGAGCAGAGAACCTGCCTGGAGCATCAGGGATGGAGTCAACTCCGTAAAGCAAACACAGGGATAAAGACAGGCCTGGGGTGGAAAGTAAGGGCAAAGCATGTAAACAAATATAAAACAGAGAAGCAAGGACTCTGAAAATATAAACAGAACAGCAATCAGCTTTGAAATCTTCAGAGCTCCTATTGCAACATGTGAAAAATCCAATCTCTTTTTGCAGGAATTATTGTACTTTAGAAAAACAAACAAAAGCCCTGTTCTATAACAAGCTTTAAGTGTCAATCATGCCTCAGGAACCATGGTGATGTGCACCCTGTACAATGCAATAAAGCCCCATACCGAGTCAAGATGTAATTGTTGGGCAACAGGGATAAGTATGATATATCAAAACAAGGGTGAACTCAGCCCACCCTTGCCCTGAGCTGGGATCACACAGGCTTTGGTTTTCCAACCAACTGGAAATGCTCAGCCCTTTGCCCTAGTAAAGGTCCTCCAGGTCTGGTGTGAAATCCAGGGCAGGACATTGCTGGGAAATCTGGCCCCAGGTTGCCCAGCCCAAAGGAAAATAGATGCCTTCCACAAGGAGCAGTTCTTGATCCAGCTCTTGCCTTTCAGCAAATACAATTCCCATCCAAGACAGTCAGGTATTTAAAAACAAGGGCTGATGCCTTCAAATGAGTATCCCAGCAGAGGGAGGTTTGAGACAGCAAATATTCTTTGGTAAGGTGTCCTGGGCCAGAAGGTGAGTCAGAGACAGGGCTGCCTTTCCCTCCAGCAATGAGCTTGCTGACGGTCACCAATCCAAACACCCATCCCACAAACACCTTCCACAGCTGGAAACTACCAAGAGTATTAAATTCAGCCCACAGAGGAGCAAAAAAGCCACAACTGTCATCACTCCATTCCAAGTATTTTAATTTTTCCCATCCCGGGAGTAGGTCTGAAGCTTGTACGGATTCCAAAGGACCTTGAATGAGCCTGGAAGTTTGTAAGCTCTTAGGAAAGGGAACTTTGCTCATTTGTTAAGTGACCCTGCACTGTGCCCTTTCAGATCAGAAAGGACAAGGCAGAAGCCCTAAGCCCATTTGTGGCCATTTGGTCCCCAGTTCACTAAGGATATGCACAACAGGATGGAGAAAGGAAATTTATGACCAAAATGTCAGGGATTATGCCAGCTGCTCTGCGCCTTTCTAAACTGGTTATTTCTCTTGTAGTGCCAGAGGTTTTATGGATTAGAGATGGAAATACCAGTCATTCCACACAGGGCGGGTAAAGTTTCGCTCTAAGGATGGAAAAACTTCAGTTTTCTAAACCACAATACTTAAATATTTTTTATTTACAGGTCTGACCCTTCTTAACCTTCTTTTCTCCCTGCCTGAGCTCAATCCCAGTTCACTCTTCCATGATGAGAGTAAGAAAGTCATGAAACAACAAAAAACCACCAATAATGCCTGTTTTTTTTTCTGTAGTACCTTTCATCCAGCTCCCTCAAACAGGTTTACAAGTGTTAATGAAATAGAAAACTACTTATTCCAGCCTTGCAGAAGACAAAGCTCAGTGCCTTCGGGTGTCAGTGCCAAAATGCAGGTATACAAACCCACTCCAGCATGGTGAGCATGAAGTTTAAGGAATATGAAGTACCTCTGACTTCATCTTGCACCTCTTGAGAGCCAGGCAGCTTTCTGTCAGCCACAGGGAGTCTGTATTTCAGGGATCAGCAGTGACTGGGGTCACTGACCACATCTGAGATGAAAAGCTGCTTGGTAGTTTCTAAAATTCTACCTGCCCTGGACTTTCAGAACTGGGGCACCAAAATAATTCACTACTCTTGAAAATTTTGCTCTGGGTTTTACTTTACCAAGAAACTGCTCCTTGACCATCAACACTTTGGGTGAGATACTTAGGAGTCATACAGCAAGCTGGTAGAAGAGCTCAGAGACAGGACTAACCCATCTTCTCTACTGTGGAAACCTGCAACAGCTCCTTGACTCCCAGCTCCTCACTTTCAAGGATGGGCTTCATTCGCTGATTTAAAAATAAACAGACAAATGCCACAAGTTTATTGCTGTGCTTGATAAATCTCCCTAAAGATGTGGCCTTCTCTCTTTTTTCACCCTAGCAGGCCCCGGTATGGCCCGTCCTGGTGACCGGTCACTTCAACCATCAGAAAACTACTGACTTCCGAGTCCTTCCTTGAGCTTCTCCTACCTGTCAGGAAACATTTCTGACATACCCAAACACCTCCAGCCTCCTCCGACTCCCCGCTTCTCTGCTGATCGCAGGATGGAATCCACCTTTTCAATCTTTTCCGACACCTTATGTATTTTAAAAGAGGCATTTTTAAAAACTAAACTATGCATGACCATACTAAGACAAGCTAACCTAGATCCTGCCGGTAAAACACAGTCATCTCTCCCAGAGGAAACACATCCCACGTCCCCCATCAACCAGTTGGTCGCTGTCTCTCCCAATCCAGCGGAGTGGAAGCAAGTGGGAAGGTAGGAGCATCCCTCCCCCAGCTGCTTGATCAGGAAAATCGGTCTCAACCCACGCAAAGAGACTCCTCTGCCTTCCCACGGAGGGGATCCCTGCAGGCCAGGGCTGAGGGGACAGTGAAGCAGTGACCAAGAACCAGAGGCCCTGAGGCTGAGCTGCCTTCCACACCAAAAGGCAAAAATCTCCCTAAGTCGGCCAGAAATCCTTTAAGGGAAGCAGTACTGGGAATCCCCAAAACTGGAGCCATCTGAAGACTGGATTCCCTCCCACTCTGTGGGGTCTACCAAGATGTACATCCAAGAGGAGAAGGTATGCAGCTGGCTCAGGCACCCCTCCTCTCCTCCCTGCCCGTACCCCAGAGGATCTAGCAGGACACCAGGATGACTGTGGTTTATTGTCATGGCTATTACAACACCACAGTTTCAATTTAACTACGTTTTTTAATCCTAAAGAGTTATATAAATATATGTATATTTATTCCTCTGTAACTGAGTGTAAATGACCTTTAAGAGGGTGAAAACTCCTCTGTCTCCTATATAGAAATCAAATTGTATATTTTCTTATGTACATCTTCTGTATAAAGCTCTTGCTGCAAATATGAAGTCAACAAGTCTCTCTGTGTCTGTCTGAGGGCTGGAGGGATCAGGAGTAACATGAGACCAGTGGCACAAATATAGACTTAATCCTCTTTATCCCATGGGCAGAACAACTGTTTGGGAGGGTTTTATTATTTCTCCCTCTACAAAACAGGAACATGTGACACCTAATGAGTCCTGGGCATTTGCAGTAATGCCTGAAAATATTTTGTGAGGCCAAACTCAAGCTTATAAAAATAGGTAGCTGTCACCTGACAGAGTTCAAACAACAGCACCAGGGTTGCCCCTGGTGTTATCAGATTGGCATTAAGAGCATCATATCCAGGAAAAAACCCTGGCTGCCTCTGAGGCAGCTCCAGGACAGATGCCCTGGATTCCCCTGGTCCATGGCAGGACACACAGTTGTCCCTGTAAAACCCTGGTGCAGTTGGGGTCTGCCAAGAACAACATGCCTAATCAGACTCCCAGCCCCACGTGTTTGTCCATCACATCAGCCTGCTTCCTCAGCCTTCAGAAGCAGTGTGGTACTGAACTAACTTCCTTTAGAGTAAAACAAAACCAAAGAAAACCCTTTTTTGGCTCAGCCATTCACCTGCAGATGGCAGGACTTGCCTAGGAAATGTGTCACCTGGAATGCCACCAGCCCCCTCGATGGTGGCCAGTTCCCCTCCACGTGCAGGACGTGCTGATGCTCTTGCACAGGCCCAGGTGCAGGGTGCCAGGGTGTCAGGACATGCAGTGGAGCAGCAGAACAAGTGGCCCAACACGTGCTGCCCTTCTGGCAACACACCACGTGGTGTTGTGCATGTGGATGGCACCATTCCCACGATCCAACGACAAAAAACATGCAACAAGGTTTTGCGTCCACTTGCAACTCAGGATGGTGAAACCAACTCGACAGCCCCCACAGCAAGAGGGACATGTGCACCCACCCACACCAACACAAACCAGCAATGCCTCTTCCATCACCATCCTTGCAGTGTGGACAACAGAATGTTTATAAAAGTTTTGAAATGCACCAGCAGAATTTCAGTTCATGGCCCTGAATGCAATGTCTCCTCCTCTTACAAAGCTTTCTCCCCAGATCCCCAAGAGCAACCAAGCAGAACCCCCCTTCTGTCTCCCAGCCCCTCTGCATCTTCTCTCCTCAGCCTGGCCTCGCATCCAGGGTCCCATCACGCTGATCCCAGAAACTTTGGCACCACCAGGTACAACTGTGGTCCAGATACACCCAAAATTGGGGTCTCACCATGACAAACACCCGTTGTAGGTCTGGTTACAGCAGCCACAACTCACCACGAGCTTTGGTATGTTCATCTTGGTCATAATTGTCTTCATGATCTCAGGGGGAACAGGAGAACCTGCAATGATTCCTGGAAGAAAGAGGAAAAGACCTTGGAAACCATCTACTTATTCCCAGGAGCAGTCCCTCAAATGGTTCTGCACTCCCAGAGTTCAATGCTGGCAAGATCTCTGGGGTACAATGGCTCATGTCAAAATACTGTCTATATTTATAGTTACTTTGTTTCATTGTTATTTATAGTTATTCTAGAAGCAAAGGCTGCAGCAAGGCCAGTTTGCCTGAATGAACTAAGGGTTGGCAGAGTTCACTCGTTCGGAAGATAAACTCTATAGCACAAACCTAGTCCAAGCTGCAGTTCCCAAAAAAGGAAAGATTCAGAGGAGAAAGAGGTGCAGATTTTTAGCAGGACAAACACTCCCATCAATCCTCACCATAAACCCCAAAACTTTTCCTCCTGCCTTGCACAGAGCAGCCCTTTTGGGAGAGGGCAGATCCCACTGCCACCTGTTTCATCCTAGGATGACAGAGCAGAAGAGTGGAGTAATATATGGGCTTTTCTGGGGAACAGGATCAGACAGGATCATTTTTCACATAGCAGAGATGATTAGGTAACTGCTTAAATATTTCTTTATGCTCCAGCATCATCTTCTCTCTGTGCTCTTACTGCCTCAAAAAGGGCTGTGGTCTCCCTGTTTCAGCTCAGCTATTTTCAAGGTTGGCTGCAACAAGAGAGGAAGCTCCAGCACAGGGTATCACACCCTCTCCGGTACTTGGATCAATGACTTCAGAAACTGGCAGGAAACTTTAGGTCAGAGAGAGAAATCCCAGCGTGGCTCTGCTTTAGGGACTGCACCACCCTGAAGCACAGAAAGCATCTGCTGCCACACGGTGGTGGCTGGTGAGATGGGAGCTGAGGAAAATCAGGTTATTCCTGATACCTCCCCTTGCAGCTAAAACAGAAAGGTCCTTTCCTAGGACTGCCTTAAGATGAGAGAAGAGTCCTAAAATACATAATGATCTAAGGATTCCCCAGGGAAAGGAAATGTAGCATCAAATTAACAGGGGAAACACAAGGCTCGCACAACTAAACTCTTCCCACCAGAAGAGCCATTTGCTCACAAAACTTAATGCAGCCTCCCAGCAGGGAACCAGGAATATCCTGTTTCTCAGGATTTTTCCATTTGGGTTCTGAGCCTTACCTCCCTGGAGAGATGACAGGTCGTAGGAGTCAAAGTCTGGCTGGGAGAGCATGTCTATGAACATGGTCGGTGTGCCGAGGAGGAAGGTGCATCTTGAGGAAGAGGGGGGGAAAAAAAGGCAAAGCTGCAGAGCCAGAACTGGGGGCAGCCCCAGCTCAGCACCCCAGTTCAGCACCCATCCCATCCCATCCCACCCCTCACAGGGCTGCAGAGCAGCAGCATGGAGGCAGGCACAGCAGATGTGCTACTCATCAGCACACAGATAGATAGATAGATAGATAGATACAAATATATGAACAGAGACATATATGCACGTATGATGCAGACACAGCAACGGCTCTTTTGTTTCACAAGTTACACTTGAGAAACAACCTGGAAACACAACTGAGCTGGACTTAGAGAAGAAGGGCAGGTGTGTGAAAACACACCAGCCACAGCAAACCACTATGCTTTCCAGCCAAAGCCATGTGGATCCTTTAATTTTGGGAGAAGTGTGACACACTCCCAAGCACAGCTGGAAAGGCAGATTTTGGCTCCTGAAGTGCCTGCACAAGTATGTGCACCAGCAAACCCAACTTGCCCACCATTGGAAGGAAGGGTGTGAGCAATGTCCTGGCAGATGAGGTGAGGTGAGGGAAGAAGCACAGCCACAGCCATGAACTGCTCTGTAACAAGACACAAACGAGCTCTCACTTCTCTCGAGACACGGCCTCCAGCGCAGCCTTCCCCTCGAAGCTGGGAGACGAGAAGATGCAGCAGGACCCGTGCAGGGCCATCACCATGCAGCCTCCCACCGACGCCAGGCAGTGATAGAGGGGTGCAGGGACGCAGAAGCGATGGTCCTGGGATCAGCCAGAGACAGCAGTGAGGAGAAGAGACCCCTCCCCAGCCCATGTCCAGCCCATCTCGCTGCTGAAGAGCAAAGATCTGAGCAGAGAGACTTTTTTTCCTGATCTGCTTGTTGGAAATCTGTTCCTGTTAGGTGGGAACACGACTCTCACACCTCCTGCCTTTAATAAAAATCACCTTGGGAAGTTTTTCAATGTCAAAATTTCATTCTGTAATTTTGCAATTTTTTCTTTTTTTTGCTGGACTCTTTAGTCTGTTATTGCTTACACATTATATGCCAAAAGAGAAGAGTGGGAGTGCTGTGACAGGCATGAAATATTCAGGACTTGGCACATGCTATTAATTTTATTTTGTTGTTTGTTTTTTTTTAAACACCAAAGACTCTGAAGACTGATTGAAACAATTCATCTATTTTCTGGATCAAAGCTGATATGTTAGAAATAAATAATTCAGAACTTCAAAAGAAAATATTTGCCTTTAACAATTTTTAAAAGAAACTACAAATAGAGAGGTCGTACCCTGATAAGAGTTATGAGACTGTAAACATGACATTAAATGAAGTTATGTAAACCAAATTAAAACCTCATTCAATAGAATTCAAAGCTAACACTTAGTCTTGTAATTATTTGAAATAAGTATTCACCAAAATGAAAAGTGAATAATTTCATGATTTTTCCCCCACAAAATGATAGCTCTTTTTTTTCCCCAAAAAAAACCCTTCACATGAAACTGAAATGAATCATCAATGAACTCCATTGAAATGCAAAATGCTGTGCATTAATATCCCTCAATGTCATTTGCAGCAAAACATCCTGCCCTGTCTCTGAGCAAGCACCCACACTCTCCACACATGTGGTCTCTGTGGCAGTGGAGACCACCCCAAACTGTGTTCCCACCAAAACCCACCTGCTGTGCGATCCCCAGCCTCAGACCGATCAGATGGGCATTATTCACAATGTTCCTGTGGGAGAGGGTGGCTCCTTTGGGGCTTCCTGTTGTGCCCTGGAAGACACAGAGCATTATGGAGTGATGCCACCTTTTCTGAGGATGAGCTACGTGTGCTCTGCAGAAATTTCCCAGGAAGACCCTGGGGTGATCTTGCACTTCATTCTCCAATCAGACATGGAAGACTGTTTTTTCTTCTTTAAAGGAATCTGAATCCCAAACTACACCAAAAAACAACCAAACTTCAGCTGGACAGAATTCACCTGACACCCTCCATTTCCATCAGCCCTTGACAGAGTACTGAGCAGCAAGAATGGAAGAAGTAAGGGGAAATGCTAGAACACTTCCATCCTATAGCAGAAGCTGGAAGCTTGTTTTCAGAGAGCAGAAGGCAAAGGAAAAGGGATGCTTGGCACCACACACATCTTTCCCCGTGTCCCCAGTAAGAAACTCAACCACATGGAGCAGGCAGGGCACCTACTGAAGTGAACTGGATGTTGATGGGGTCATTGAAGGACAGGGTCTGCTCCACTGCTCTTAGCTGCTTCACCTGGCTGCTGTCCCCAGCCTGCATCACTTCATCCATGTGGAAGGTGCCAGGCAGCTTGGAGTCCAACATGATAACAATGGATAAGTCAGGTAGCCTGGCAGAGAGAAAAATAGCATCAGCAATAACAGAACAAGGAGAAAACTGCCCACACAGGTGCACACTGCTCAGGGTAAACCTCCAGGCCAGCCTAACTTCTCTTCAGATGAGACCAATTACAGGTCCTCCTTCCACCAAAGCCTGTGTTGTGCAGCTGAGGGGACACAAGGCAGGCCACGGCTGTGGGGTCAGTGCAAAAACACCAGGTGTTCCTAACTCACCTTTTGCTCTTTATTCCCCCTGGACTGGATTTTTCTATCTCAGGACATGACTGCTTCAGAATATCATAGTATTTCTGTGTTTTAAATTGAGTGGGGAACACCAGTGCCTTACAGCCAACCTGTGGAGGGAGACAAACTCATGAGAAGTCACGTTGGGTTGATGGTCAGGACACGATAAAGAGCAGCCACCACCAACACAGGAACCACAGGGAGGTTCACTGAGGACAAAAGCAAATGTCTGTGCATTCACAAAACCAGCCAAGGGCAGGGCAAGGTGCTGCCATGGCACATCCAGCACTCCAAGCCTGGATCCAGGCATGCAGTCAGTGCTTTGCTCCTCCTCAGTGCTGGGATCAGGATGGGCTGGATGATTTTTGCTGGGCAAGAGAGCAGAGCTGCAGCCTGAGGTTCCCCCTTCGCCCAGCATCAACACTACTTGTTGTGAGCACAAGGCAAGCAACCGATTTTTCAGATTATGAGTCTCAACACTTAACAAAAAAAAAAAAAAAGTCCCAAAATATGAAGAAATAAATAAAGTTAAAACAAATTAATTTGTGTTGGTCTGAAATGAGGAATTTTGAGGAACTCTGGAAAAACAAGGAAACCTAAAGCCTGCCTCTAAGGCCAAGCCAAGATTTTATTGTGGGAGTTTTTTCATAAGGTGTTCCTTTTCCTAAGATTTTTTCCACATCTTTTTAAAGCGTTAGCTATTTTGAAAATTAAAACATTTTTCATTCAACCCTTACATTTACATAATCCCAAAACAAAGTGCCTTAATTACTCCAAGAATTTTCATTTCTTTTTCAGCAGAGGAGATTTGCTGAATTTGACCCAGATTTGCAAACTGCTTTCATCTTCCAAAAAATGCATTCTTGAGAAATAAACCATTTACAAAAATGATTTACTTGGCTGTTTTCATTATTTTCCCAAAGTCTGGGAAATGAGGAGACCAAGGCTATGCCAATAAACAATTTGTAAGTACCCTCTAGGCTTTGTCAGAAAGGAAGATAAACATTTGCTCTATTTTCTGGAACAGGCTGCCCAGAACCCAGGGGAGTGAGTCTGTTTTGGGCCTTTGTAATTTTTTACTATTAATTCCTTCAAACTACAGTTCTGGTTGAACCAGCTCTGAAAAACAGATACTATGTGAGGAGAGGAGCTTGCAGGGCTGATGCTGTACGAGATAAGGGTCTCTGGTTGGGCACCTCCCACTTGGTTTCAACCTGAACAGCAGCAGACCTGTCTTCCAAGAACCTAGACCATGAAACCTGTCACCAGTTTGCTTTTGCAAAGCCCTGGAAATACAGTAGGAATGCAAGGAATGGTTATTCTGCATTCATTTCCATATACACCAAAGGGAGGGAACCTGATGGAGCAACAATGGGACCACGCAGGGACAGGATCCAACAGGCAAAGCCCCAAAGCCTTCAGGAATTTTGTTGTGCAAATTAACAAACAAAAACAAATCATTAGGGGGGTGAGGAAAATGAGAGATCCCAGCACCAAAGGTGCATAGAAAAGCTGGGAATGCTGGCAAACCTGGGAAGGCAAGACAGGAGCAATCCCCAGTGGAGCTGAAGCACATTTCTGCTCTTACCCCATCAACACTCCAGATTTACACCAGAAGAAAAATCAGAGCAGACTCTGACACAGGGAGATGGAAAGGAAAACAAAAGCCAAGTTTTGCTGAGGAAAAAGGGAAGTACTGAGCTGCACATTCCAGAGGGTGAGAGAAGCAGGAGGACATCCACCCTGGAAGAGACCTGCTCCACTGCAGCACTGGGTTCAACGCCTACACACGAGAACAGGAGTGACACCAGCAAGAGCTGTGAGAGGCTTAAATGAAGGATGAAATGAGAACTCAAATTGCAGCCCCACGACCCAATTAGAGAGTTACTGATACTAGAGAAAAGTCTCCCTCAATTGCTAGAAATTATCCACTCTCTAGGTAAAACAATGAACTTGGATGGTGCTGGGAACACCCAGAAGTGTTCCCTCCCCTTTGATTTAAAGCTGAACAAACAACAGATTAACAAATTAGCTTCTTAATCTTAATTTTTAGCTATCGAACATTTAATAACCTGAATTCCTCATTATTTAAGGAGCTTGAGCAGTTTAAATTGATTGGTGCTCTGCAAATTGCAGGCTCAAATTCAGGCAGGTGTATGAGGGTAGCTGAGATGGCCAGGATCAGACAGCAGAAAGATGGCAAGCAGTGGCAATACCTAGGACTTAAACCAGTTTAAACCCAGGGCCAGCCAGACATCAGACAAACCTGGGAAGGGGAAATCAAGCTACCAAGTAGGCTGGTCCTTTCTGAGGTTCTACTTTCAAGGTGATTTTTGCCCCGAGCAGGAGGGGTAAAGAGGAGATATCTCGTCTTGCCTTTTTTATCTCATTCCCCAGTAAATGACTGCTGACAGATAGGTTGGGTTGGGGTAATATAGGCAATACTGGCTGTTAGCAGGGAGGGAGGGGGATGAGAAGGAGGCAGAAGTGTCCATCAGACAGGGTGGCAGCCACAGGGAACAGCAACATCTGTGACCACTGAACTGCAGCTTGGTCCCCTTGGTCACTGTCCCCTCTACACCCACCACTAGCCCTGATTTCCAGCCAGTTATCCCTATTATGCTCAAGCAGAAGCTCATCTGTACTATGTCCCCACTCTCCCAGATGCTGCTTGTAGGTGTTTTCACAGCAAATCAATTAGTGAGTGCCATACAAACCTTCTTGAGGACAAACTCCAGCTCAGAGGCCTGGTAGGCTGGATTCACAGATACCTGAGGAGGGAGAAAAAAGAAAGTTGATCAGAGTTACCCTTTCCTTGAAAATCCTCCCCCCAGCATATACTCCAATAGAAAAGTTCTCCCAGGGATAAGCCACACTCAGAGCCTCTCCTCCAACACACAAAACTAAGAGCTCACCACCAGAGGGATTCCACATCCACGGAAAAAAAAAAAATCCAAATTCTCTGATTGCACAAAAGAAAACAGTCCCAAAAGAGATTTATGTGAGGGAGGTTACACAGTCAAAACAGAGTTTCAGAAACAGAAACCAGACCTCCTGTCCCACTGGCAGACAGTCAATCCACTAAACTAGATCAAAACTCGAGTGCAAGTCAGGATTCTTGATGAACAACCACAAAATACTTTCTCCAGTCCAGCTCTCCACAGAAGCAGTATTTGCTGCTGGAATTGAGTTCACCCCCAGGTTCATACTGAGCCACACTCCTCCACCCTGTTCCTGCAGACACTGGGCTAAACCAGGATGAAGAGAACAGACCACAAGGCTGGGTTTAGACCTTACTGCCCAAATAAGGTGTATTTTGGTGAATATGCCAGGTCATATTAGCAAATTAAAATTGTCTTTGGGGATATGCAGCTTGGACTACATTTTTAAATGAGCATTTGTGCCTTGGAGCAATACATTTGGAAGGGACCTAACCAGCTGGTAACGGGTTAGGACAGCAGCATCCCACAAAAAATGGTCCTGTAGGCAAAAGCACATCTCCTTCTGTCATCAGCTGCTGCAAGTTAGTTCACAGTAGTTTCTTGCTGCTCCATCCTCTGCAGTGTGTTTCCCTACAGAGTGGAGGACAAAGATGCAGAGAGCTGCACAGATCTTGTTTAAATGCTGCATTCAGTTATAGACAGCACACCAGGTAAGAGCATGAAAAAAAGAGACAACAAACTTTATTCTTCAGTGTCTCCTATCGCTTCTTTGTCTCCTTTCCCAACAGACTGCTAAAACCCCAGACACAGCACACTCCTTACCAGGATGATTCCTGCCTGGGCCGTTGCAAACTGCATGAGAACCCACTCGTATTTATTGGGTCCCCACATCCCCAGCCGGTCTCCTTTCTTCAGGCCAAGAGCCAGAAGCCCAGCTGCTGCTTGGTCCACCTGTAAAACACAGGACAAGAGCCTGAGGATCACACACGAGATGCAGTGGGGCATATTTGTCTCCAAGCACTGCTTTCTGGGGAAAAAGCATCGTTTTTGCAACTGAAATGGGACAGAATGTGCCTCCCCTGCACAGCCCATCAGCCTATGGCTGCAGCAGCTTCTGAGCCCCAGAGCACAGACCTGCTCAGCAGGTTGACTGAAAGCACAGAAATAACAAGCCTGGAACAATACCATAAAGCAGAAAGGAAACCAAAATGGGCAATTAGGTACAAATTGCTGTAAGTTAATTCTTGCTCTAGGACTACTTAGTGCCTGGCTCCTCATCAACTACACTGAGGACTAAGCCTTACCCACATGCTGGGCCCATCCACACTGTTGGATCTGCCTCCCTTTTGGGATATCACTTACCTTGAAAAGGACTTGATAAAGAAAACTGTATAGTGTGATTTTTGACCAGTTTGGGGTTCCTATCTTCATAAGTCCTATGAGGAGCAGCTGAAGTTGCTGGGGGGGCTCAGCCCGGAGAAAAGGAGGCTCAGTGGGGACCTTCTCACTGTCTGCAAATCCCTGACAGGAGAGGGGAGCTGGGGGGGGTCGGGCACTGCTCCCAAGAAACAAGGAACAGAAGAAGAGGAAAACTGTACCAGGGAGAGGTCAGGTTGGACATTAGGAGGAATTTCTTCACTGAAAGGGTTGTTAAATATTGGAAAGGACTTCCCAGGGAGGTGTTCAAGAAATGACTGGACGTGGCACTCAGTGCTTTCTGGTCTAGTTAACAAGGTGGGGATCAGTCAAAGATTGAACTCAATGATCTTGGAGATCTTTTCCAATCTTAATGATTCTGTGATTCAGTGATTCATTAACTTGTATTCAGCCACTGTATTAACAACTACTTTATTTTTTGAGATGGTAAGTGTGTGTCAGGTGTGCAGATGTATGAATAAATATTCTGAGATATTCAGGAAAGTTTTTATAGTTTTGTTGTGTTCTCAAATGAATTTATGAAATTTACCTTGTAGGAGATGAATTTGAAGAACAGCTACTCTCTGATTTAGTTCAGAATTACAGCCTACTTCTTAAAATCAGGGTGAACACAGCTAATCTTGTTTATCCAAATGGATGTCACCCAAACCATACCAAGCCTAAAAAAAAACCTCAGAAAAAACCAACTCCTCCTATCCAAGATCATATCATACATTTAATAGAAAACGTCCAGGTAGTTAGCCTTGAAATATTGTCTCTCAATTTCGAAAACAGCTAAACATATATTTGTAAGCAATGTGTACACACACACACATAGATACACCCCCACACACCTGTGCATGTAATATTGAGCCCTAGTCCTTGACTTTGCTCCATTGCTTTTGGGCTTAGATAAAAACCTTCCACACACCCAGGATCTCTGATAGTCAGAATGACTAATACGGAAGGTGGAGTCTACTCCAGTAGAGAAAACACTGACTCAGCCCACAACCCATCAGATAGGGATGATAATTTTAAGATATGAAAGTTCATTCTGGGATATTCAACAAGTGTTTCGTATGCACTGCCTCCTCCCTTTCATCTCCAGAGTCCAAGGAGGACAAAGGCAGCACATGCCCGTCGGTGCATGCTGGGGACACGATGCTGGGGACACGATGCTCCCTCTCCATACACAACACAACTCAGTCCTGAGCTGAGCAATGAAACCATTTTCCACTTATCCATCATGTCTGCTGAGGTTACCCACCCACGTGTGCTCCCTGGGGGGTGAACCAGGCACTCACCTCCTCTTTGAACCGGGCAAACGTCCTCCGAACCCCATCCCGGCAGAACACCAAGGCCTCGCGGTCGGGGAACCGCTCGACCGTCTCCTCCAGGCACTGGCCCACGGTTTTGTCGAGAAGGGGAACGTCTAAGGGCCCCTGGACATAGCTGTTGGTCACTCCAGGGGAGACAGGGGGCACCTTTGTATGCAGGGCACTGTGAAAGAAAAGGAGAAGAGTCTATTTAATACAAGCTGTGCACACAATTCTCCCCACCTGGAGGGATTATCTGCCTGCCGATGGCATCAGGAGTACACGGAGCATATTCCTGCAGAGCCTCCAGCCCTCTGTGGGAAACCAGGACCCTGCTCTCTAGTGGGGAAGGAGCCTCCACCAGCCCTGCAGACTGGGCACAGCCTAGTCCTACCATCATCCACCTGCGGTGAAAACTACATGGACAAGTCAGGACATCTGGACAGACCATGGACTCTGCAGTTTACTGAGAGATGGCAACTGGGCTAGGTCTTTCTGCAACATAAATAACTGGGAAGGAACACTACGAAAGCAGTTTGTAGATAAATTCCCTCAACTGGCTGAAAAGAGCAGATAACTGAGAAAGGGAAAATTAAAATTAGAGATCAGTCTTCAAAACAGTCAGCAGGGAAGAGTCTAATCCTGCAGAATAAAGACTGTTTAAAAGAGTTCAGAGAAGTTGAGCCGTAACTGAGGCATCTGCAAAGGAATGGTCTGTGTAAACAACAGCAAGCACTCTGTCTCTGCCAGCTGGAACACAAGGAGTTTATAGAACTGCAGACAGCATCCGTAAAATGAGAAGTGCAGAGGCAATAACACAGCAGGGAGGAGAGGATCCCTACAGCAAACACTGGAGGGGGACTGGGGGGGTGTGAGCAGAGCAAGGTCCCGGGCAGGAAAGGAGTACTGAAGTATGGTGCATAGCTCAGAGGCTGTGTTTGCAGATTCACTGGATAATGGGGGAGATCCCTGCATTAGACAACAAAACCAGCTCAGCCTAAACTCAATTTTCCTCCATTCATTATAGGATCAATATTCTGCAAAGACTCCATGCCATTTGCCACAAAAGATTTGTTTTCCTGCCCACAAGAAACAAGCCCCAGCATGGAGTTACCTCCTCTGTGAGGTGAAGTTCAGCCGCAATACCCTCAGAGCGAATTTTGCTCCAAGAGCCAAGCAAATAACCTGACCCTCTTCCCCCCACTGCTTTTCAGCAGATGGAGGATTGTGCAACTCCCACTGGGCTCTGTTCAGACATCTCTCTTCTCAGAGTTCTTGGGCAACTCACATCAAGGCTGTAGAGCTGCCCGGGGAGGAGGAGGGAGGACAAGTGCTAATCTGAACTACCATCTATTGTTTGAAAGCTCTTGGGCAAGGCACATAGATAAACTAGGAGATTAAAAGAAAGCTCTGCAGAAGAAAAGCCTCTATAAATACAGGTTCTATAAAATAAAGGCTGAAAAAGCTCTCCCTAAGCCCAAGAGGACATATGCTCCTGGGAAAGCAGTAAAAGCCACAGCAGCCACTGACACTTGTTGGTTGAAACAGCGAGAAGCCCCTGTCCCCTGTCACAGGGTGGTCTCAGAGAAGCAGGTGGACAAGGAACCCTCAGGTTGTTTGCTAAAACATTTACTGGAGACAATCACACTCACATCTCCCTCAAGCCAAGTTGTTTCCAGTTTCGGCAGAGCCTGTTCCTAAATCCCCTGCTGTCCTCTGCCAGCTGAGGCACAGGGACGTTTCTGGGCAGGGCCGGAGCAGGCGGGGAGCAGCTCCTGACCTGGTTGCGCAAGAGCACTTCCCAGAGCACTGTCCAGGGGTCACGGGGAGCCAAGAATGCTCAGCACTGGCCTGAAGTGGGAGCAAGAAAACACAAGCCTTTCATGAACTGGGGGACACCACCCAAGGAACCAGCTGGTAAAAAAAACTGGTGCAACGCATTCTCTTCTACCGCACGATTAAAAAGCTGAACAACAAAATACCATCACGAAAAGAGATGAGAGAGGGGAGGAAATATTATTAGAAAATTCGGGTTGAGAAAATTTAATCAAAATCAAAAGTGTCCAGCTGAAAGCCTCCTGCTCTCCGCAGTCAACCTTCCAAGAGGTACTTGCACAGCACTTCATTGCCAATGAACAGGGTAATATCTTACACTGTTATGTCTTGGCAAAACATTACATAGATCAGGCTTTCTGGGATTACTATCCCAGTATTTTTCCAGGCCTGAAGAGACAAAGGGTTTCACTGACTTTGCAGAACCAGACTTTTACACTAAATGCAAGAAGGCACAAAGGCAGAACTAAATGAAAAAGGTCCAGGCTTCATGGCTTGGCTTCCTCCCTACTCCCGAATAGGGGGATGGAAGAGCATCAAAGAACAGTAAAAGATGTCATTATAAATCCCCGTGCTCCAAAACACCGTGAAAACACTGCTGTTTTCCCCCACATGTGTGAACACATGCCCAGCTTGCTCTCAGAGGTCTCAAGCATTCACATTTTCAGATGAAAGCATCAGCAGCACTGAAATTAGCGGCTAAGATATCTCATGCTCATAACCCAGAGTCACAGACTCCTCTCAAAGCAATAATTCACATCGCTTCTTCAAATCCATTAAAGCAAAATTCACAACTGCCATTGAGTCTGAGCTCCCCAAATTCTGGTCTGATGTTCGCATGTGCTTCAACATTTCTGCATCATTTCTCAGCTGGCAGTGGCAGAAGTGAAAGGCATGAGACAAAACACAGCAGGCTGTTGGAAGCACTGGGGGTCAGGAATGGAAGGAATGAGGCAGATACAAGATATGTTCATAATCAGCAGCATCCTGCTGGAAATCACGTGGGGTTGGTCTCCCTCCTGTCTACAGCCTGCAGAAGTGTATATATCTGATCTGAAATAATGTATCAAGAGATCTCTACAAAGAAAGGATCCAAAGGATTCAGAAATAATCTTTGTGTTCATCTTTGTTACAGAAAACAAGTAATTCACCCTTCACCTCTTCCTACAAAGCATCTGGTGCTGCTGGAGATAAAACAAGACCAATGGTCCAATATTACAGCAGCACTCATTTCCCTGACTCAGCTGGAGGAGAGCAAATAAAACTCTACTTGCTCTTGGGTGTCAGCACAGACTGTAAGACACGACTTTTAGAGAGCACATGTCTTCTGTTAGCAACACGTTTCAGCAGCAAGACAGCCTGCAGTGCCTGCAAACGAGCCAGTCTCATCTCCAGGCTGTTCCTGCAAAATTCCATGACCCTGAAGTTCAGCAGCACAACTGAACAGAGAGACATCAGAGACCCGGGAAAAATGCATCCCCCTCCTGTTCCACGCAAAAGGCAGGAGAGCAGCCAAGTCCCAGCAATCCCAGAGAGCTCTCCTGCCTGACAGAAGGATCAGAACGAAGCAAGCACTCTGGACTAATCCTAGGAGCTATTTGTATTTGTCTCTGAACAGCCCCAATAAACAGTATAGAGTTGTTGATATAAGATAACCAGCTCTGTTTTCACCTTTAACTCTTCATCAGTCTCTACAGAAATTATCAAAGGGGATGAGACAGGAACACAAGGCAGAGGTATCACCTGTACAGTGTGAAGGACATCAACCTGACCAGTCCCTCTGCCCTCCCAGGGCTTAGGAACTGTCCTCATTACAGAGTTCACACTCAGAAAGGTCCATGAACTCTCCTGCCAGTTCCTTTGCTCATGGACATCTACCAGGAGCTTCTCCCCACAAAGCAAGAGCCTTTGTGTCTTCTGTGTCATATGACTGCAATAAAAGGGTGGTGAAAGTTGGCCCAGCTCTGACCTCCCCTCTTCTTTGCTCTGTTGACTAAAGAGTTAACTAGGTTCTCTTTTTTTTTTTTGTTTTGGTTTGAGGAAGGACCAAGTTCCCAGGGTTTTCAGACTCCTCCTGCAGCAACTTTCTAGACTTTCTACTTATGTTTTTTACTGTGTTTCTCTGCCCTCAGCACTCTTCCTTTCAAAAGGATAAATACGCCTAGGAGCAGAATTTAATAATTTATTTTTTTTTATAATGTTACTAGAAAGACTTTACTGTCTAAATTTGTCATCTTTTTCTCCAAGGGCTTTGTGTTCCTGTCCTACAGTTTCACTTCTGGGCTGGAGTGAACTGTAGTGAACTCTCTGTCATGCTTCCCTTCTGATCCAATTTCCTAAGATTTTGAGAAGGAAGCTTGGAGCATCCACGATGAGGTGGCTTCAGCCACCTCACTCCTAATGTCAAACCAGCTGAAAAGAAACACCCTGTCTGTGGAAAAACAAGGAACCCCCATGGTTCCTGGGGAATTGCTCACTGGAAGTCATTCCTCCCAGTGAGTATTAGGCTCTGAATATCAGCTAATCCTTCAGAGCCCTTCCCAAAGCCAGTTGCCTTCCCATCACTGTTCTTTCACACAAACTTGCTCCAAGAGGCAGCATTGAAGGAAAATAAAATAAAGAACTGGGCTGACCCCCCCCAGAGCTCCTTGGTGCCCTGGACCTGCTGTGTCCCCCACCACCCTGCCCACCTGGGGTTCTGCAGGACCACAGGGGGACAGGGACACTGCCTGCAAGTCAGAGTGCCCAAGGAGGGTGAAGAAGCCATTTGATATGTTTGATGTTACTGAAATCAGGATGGAGCTGCTGCACAAAGAAAGTTCAGCCCTGGGCTGAACATCCCTGCATTAACTGCGCAGGGCTCCTCATTTCCCCTGGTCCCCTCCCAGGCTGTGGGGGCAGACCCAGGGGGTGCAGCCTGTCGTCTCCCACTTTGGAGGGGCTTTAGGGGAGCCAAGGCACAGTGACACACACCGAGATGAACCTGCCCTTCCCGCATGCGGCAACTCGCCTGGCTGGACACCCACATCAACCGGCAGCTGCCCTATAGCCCCTGTCCCCATCACACACGGTCTGCAGCCTCTACGCCCCACAGTCCCCCATCGCTCCAGCCCCCACCGCCCTCACCCTCTATAACCCCCCTTCCTTCTCATCCACAACCCCCGTTCCCTACAGCACCCACATCCCTATAGGCCCACACCCCGTTCCCCGCACTCCCTCTCCGGTTCCCAGCCCATCCCTTACCTTCCCGGGGGGGTCCGCCTCCCGCCCGCCCGGCGCAGGACCCGCAGCCCATGCCGGGGCAGCGCTGCCAGCCGGGCCGCGGCCATTCCTCCAGCGGCGGCAGGACCGGGACAACCGACGGGGCCCGACCCGTCCCGTCCCAAGCTCGGAGCGCGGGGGCGCGCGTTGCCCCGCCCCGGCGCCCGCGCCGCCCAATTAATGGGCAGCGGGCCGGGACCTGCGCGGCGCCAGAGAGAGTGCCGGTGGGACGACGAGCCAGCGCGAAGCGCCACCGGAGTGCGGGGATGGGGGCTCAGAGGGAGCCCCCGCACACGGCTGGCAGCGCAGGGTCCCGCGGGCATCTGCCCCGTCCTCGGCCAGTCCACTGCCCAAGCCCTGCACCGCACCTCCTCCCCTGTACATTCCCACTCCATTCTTCTTCCCAGCTTGCCCCATCAGTCTGTTTCTGCCTGACTCCAACCACCCCGAATGAGCCCCTCCACCCGAATGAGCGGAGGTGGACTTCGGTGCGAGACAACCAACATCACTTTTCTTCACCTGTATCCCCTGGTGCCTGAGCCCCAGAGACACCAATTGACCTCCAGCACTATCCACTCAAGGAGTTATCAGTTACCACCCCACTAACAGCTTCAGGCCCTCCGTGGCTCGTGCGCCCTCCCATGGGAGGAGGAGAGACCAGCTGGGAACTGCAGAGCTCTCCAGGGATGAGGCCCCTCACCAAGAGCAGAGGTGCGGGCAGGCACCAGGTGAGGAGCACGGTGGTGCTGAGTTCTGCAGCAGCACTGATGCTGAGCAGGTGACACATCATCCTTCCCCACGTGAAACGACTGACAGCCTGTCTGGCCACGGCCTGCAGCAATGGCCAAAAGCTAATTAATCCTAATGAAAGGGCTGGAGTATACCTCTGAGCCCAAAAATGCTCTGTGTCTTTTGAATACCACATGGGCATTAACCAAACTGTGCTGTCAGTGCTGGCCTGAGACATGGGCTGCTTCTGTAGGTGTTTTGCAGCTCTGCCTGGGTGGAAGCTGGAATTAGTGTGCCTGGACACGGTGTCTGTACCATGCCAAGCATAACGGTGCTGATGAACAAGGGCATCAATATTGGCCTCAGAACAGTGAATCTCAGACACCAAAGCCATAAATGTGTTCACAACAGAGTGAAATACCAACTGTCACCAGACCTCTGATTTTAGAAACAGGAAGGATTTTCCCCAATGTGCATCTTGTTTGCAAGGAGTTTGTTCAGTGGCAGCAGTGACAGTGTTTTCTTTGGTAGGGAAAGGGAGATTTTTGTCCTTGAAATGTGAAAAATCGGCCGTGGCTGCAGAGGGGCCTCATAGATCTGCAGAGGGGACACAAGGATCCACAAAGGGTCTGGGAATGATCTCCATCCCCAGGCCGGCATGGCCAGCTTAGGCCCCCAGGGGGGTAAGGATTGCTAGATCAGGATTAGATTGACATCCCACTTCCCTGAGCAGTTCCTGCTCCATTCTCCTTGCTGATGTTCTTGCAGCCTTCCTCTAGCAGAGAGTACAGATGTACCCTTTGTTATGGTTTATCTTGTGGATGTTCGAAATCTTTCTAGTCTACATGCACAGGTACCTCTTCAAGTCAGTCCCACTGCAATCAGCAGCAAGGTGAGTTTCTGGATTCCCACAGGTGATGTAGGGCTGTGTGACATTCCTGGCCAGAAGTCGTCCTTTCACTGCTTCAGCACAGGACAGAGCAATTATCTTTGTCTGTGCTGATGGAGCATCTGAGGGCTCAGTGTTGTATAACCACTGGGGGAAAAAAAAAATGTTTGGGATGCAAACACCTCACCTTTAATAAATAAAGATAAAGCTGACTTTTGGCTTGATCTTCCCATGTAACAATCATTAGCTCACAGGGTGAATCTTGGTTAAAGAAAGAATTAAATCAAGAATTATGCAGAAGTTAAGGCGACCTTGACATTTGGCTATGTTTGTTAAAAATTGTCAAAGCAAAGGCCACCTGAAGTAGTACCACTTCATACACCATTGCAGAAGGTATCATTGCTTTCTAATGGAGATTTAAAAATCTGCCTTCAAGTTAATCACAAATAAGCAGGTAGGTTTTGTAACCCATCTACACTCCTGCTTGTCTTTGCTAAGAGCCAAAAGCTCCTTGGATTTGTACAAACCCAGATTTCAGTCCCTGCAGCACTGCACAGACAAGAACTTCTCCCAGAGATGCAGAGGGTCTTGCTCAGGTCCCCCCAAAGCCCCTTTGGTTTTGCCCTCTGTAGCAGAACTGTGTGGGGTGCCCCCCAGCCACAGATGGGAACTGCACAACACTTCATGTGAGTCCTTTGTTGCCTCAGGGTAACACAGGGCTCAGCAATCACCTGCCTTCCTCAGAGATCTGGCAATGAGAGGTTTCCCCACTGTTCCCTGGGGCAGGTCTTCTCTGGCCCTTCCTTGTCTCCAAACATTGTTGTGAAAAGCTGAGGGATGGGAGATGCTCTTGGATGACTAGACCTCGCCCTTCTCAGATGTGGGCTCCTTTCCTCTGGTCACCTTTGGAGGAACAACACCACGCTTCGAGAAACTTCTATAATCTCCTAGATGAGAGCGCCTTAAAGTCAGGCAGATTTTATTGTACTTTCTATGAGGCAAATCCTTGTGTGCTGGTTTGGGGTGCCTTTGCTTAGAGACCCCTGTGGTCACAGTTCCCTCTGTGCTGAGCTAATGCTGGTTTCTGGGTGTTGGAAAAGACTTACTGCCAGCTTAAAAACTAACTAATGCATCCACGGGGTAGATGTGCTGCAGTAGTGAAACATCTTTGCAAGGTCCTGTATGCCATGAATCACACAGGGATCAGGGAATTCAAGGTCAGTCCTCACTGTAATCCCATTACCAGGTAGCACTAATTTGGCTCTGCTCCAGGTTCCTTTCTCTTTCACTGACTTTCTCCACAGCAGGTCAGGACAGTGCTCTGCTCCTGTGGCAATGAAGCAAAAGCAGGAACATCCATTGAGTGTTCCCCCTCTGAAGAGACATTGTGGGTAACAGTCCAACCAAGAGAGAATTCACCCCTCGCATTAGGGAGACTGTGGAGAGATTGAAGCAGCTGTATCAGCTGTTGTAAAACAAGGTACTGATCACTGGGTTTCTGGGTTGTCACTGAGATTATTGGCTGTTAACCTGGTTGGTTTTCCATGAGGTGGTGTTTGATGCGGTGATGTGACCGGATGTGAATCTCACCCACCCATGGGGTTGGGCTGGGAGTTCTCCTTTCCTTCGCAGAGCCATTTCACGTGTCCAGATGCAAACTCCTGCCAGCCTGGCCAGGGGCCTGGGGCCAGTGGGATGGTGGGAGGGGTGCCCCAACGCAGCTCTCAAAAGTTTTCACTTTTTATATGTTTTAGCAAACAAAGGCATTAATGTACATTGGCTACAAGTTACCTAGTTCTTGTATTCTGTCTCTCACTTCCCATGCTAATTAGTCTGTATGCTCAGTCTTTCTTGTCTTTTGGGGTGGTGGGTCTCTTGAGTCCGTGGCTGTGAGTCAGTGGTCACAATTTCCCCCTGCCAGAATTACCTTTTACCCAGTTGGAGCTGATTCAGTGCAGTTGTTGAGTTGGCTTTATTAGTTTCTTCCTTATCTTGGGGGTTCTGCCAAACGTCCTTGTGGCCCATAAATTCTGCATTCTTTGTGCCCACTATCAGCGGCACATCCTTCTTCCCAAGCTTTGTTGACCTCCCCCTAGGTCTGAGATCACTGCCCCAAACCTTAACAAGGCAATTCTACCGACGAGTAGTTTGTCTTCCGAACACCTGGACACCCCTCAGAGCCTGTTTTCTGCTGTCACGCCGATTAAATCCCCTTTCTTGCTGATCGGGCTTGAAAGCGCACGGAGAGCAGACATCAAAGAACACCCCGACTTTAAGGAGATCGTCAGCACCCCACACTCCCCGGCAGCGGCGGTGCCGTGCGGGCGGTGCGGCCCCGCTCCGGGCCGGCAGCGGGCGCGCTCGGCCCGCGGGCGGGGGCTGGCGGGGCCCGCGCGGACGTGGCCGCGGAAGTGGGTGGCGGGGCCGGGCCGTGCCACGCCGGGACGGGACGGGCTGGGCTGGCTGGGCTGAGCCGTGCCGGGCCGAACCGAGCCGTGCCGCACCCCCGTTCCCCCCCGCATCCCCTTTGGCGGCTGCCCCCCGGAGCCATGTCGCGGGGCGGCGGGAAGGGGCTGAGCCTAAAGGACAAGCTGGACGGGAACGAGCTGGACCTGAGCCTCTGCGACCTGAACGAGGTGCCGGTCCGGGAGCTGGTGAGTCCCCGGCCCGGCGGGGATGGGGGCGGGCGCGGTCCCCGGGGAAGGGGAGGCGCGGGGGAGACAGATGTGTTGCGGGGGTTGTGACCTGGCCTGCGGGTATTTAAAGGGACGGGGAAGGGGGTTCCCTGTCCCGCCGGCCCGGCAGCCGCTGTTCAGTGCTTATCCTGGGATAAAAACCGCCTTTGGACCCAGAAACCGATCCGGAGATGACGCGACCTCGGAGCAGCCGCGGGGGATGGACAGACTGATGCGGGAGAAACCGCAGAGGCCGAGGCAGAACTAGTGGGTGTCAGAGGGGCTCGGGTGAACCTCCGTGTTCATTTAGCGCTTTATTTCTCTTTCAGGCTGCTCTTCCAAAAGCTACTATCTTGGATTTGTCCTGTAACAACCTCATTTCCTTGCCGGTAAGGTGCTAGAGAGCCTTCGTGGGGATGAGTCTGCTGGGAAATATTTGGAAAAGATAACTAGTGCTTCTTCAGAGGCTCTCCAGGAGGTTTGGAAGTGGTGCTTCTTCCCCCATCCTGGGGTGGCTGAATGACTCCGTTGTCAGTGATGGGTCAGTGCTGGTGGTGGGTTTGGCTGAGGCAGAAGAGAGGAAAGGGTTGCACTGAGTGAAGATTGCAGTATCTTCTTGCCAGAGCATCCCCAGGTGAATACAGACCCGTTCCATCAGCAGTGGAGGCTCTGGTTTGTTCCTGTCAGATTGCCATACATCACCTTGTCAATCTGTCATATGTGTCCCACCTCCATCTTCTGAGGACAGTGGTTTTCCTCCATCACAGTCCTGTAGGTAGTTAGGAATTTGAGACTGATGGGAGGTGCAGGTTGTGTCCACGTACTCGCCGCAGAGGTTCCTCCATAGAGGTGCTGACCAGCTTTCTCTGGGTTTGTTTGGGTTTCAGTCAGACTTCTGCAGTTTGATGCATCTGGTGAAACTGGATTTGAGTAAAAACCGGCTTCAACAGCTGCCCTTGGACTTTGGCCGCCTGGTCAATCTGCAGCACCTGGACCTTCTCAACAACCGTTTAGTCACCCTGCCAGTCAGCTTTGCACAGCTCAAGGTAAAACTGTTTGCTGGGCAGTTACGTAAAGCTTTGGGATGCAGCCCAGGGTCTTGTGATCCTGCTCAAGTTGATTTCTCTGGTAAAGCATCCATCCTGCTGACTACCCATTCCAAAATTCAGCTGGCTCTGCACCGCAGCTCGGTGAAAATTCTCTCAGTCTATTGAAAGCGTCTCTGCTCGTCTTCTGTACCTGTTTCATTCATCTGAAAACTAAGCAGTCCTTTGCTTCTGTTTTGGATCTCTTAAATAATTGCAAGACTGCTGTGCTCTTACAGCCTCCCCTTTGTTGTGCCTTTTTGCAGAACCTGAAGTGGCTGGATCTGAAGGACAATCCCCTGGATCCTGTCCTGGCTAAAGTGGCAGGAGACTGTCTGGATGAGAAGCAGTGTAAGCAGGCTGCTGTCAAGGTAAGGAATCTGCTTTTATTATCTTTTTTTTTTTTTTTTTACTTTCATGGCTTTGTCAGTGGTGTTTCTTCCTCTTTTTGCTTAGCAAGCTGGGCAGCTGCTGCAGCAGTCTGAAGTTTCTTCAGGCAGTGAGGTGCAGGTTCACTGCACTGACTCCACTGCTGCTGTGCCTGTGGAGAGCAAATGCCTGGCTGAGGGGGATTCTCCTCCACTAGTGGAGTTAAGAGAGGATTAAATTCTGCTTGCCAAGAAAGTAGAGGCATAATCAGACATAATAATCCATGCCTAGGCTTATTGTACAAAAATCTCTGGAGAAGTTCTGGCAAACTATAGACTCACATAAATAGAAATGTTCTGTGATCCCCTGTATCAGTGAGCACCAGTTTGCCACGTTTGTTTTTAATGGGAAGATCTGTTTCTTAATGGCAAAGACTCACATAGGAAGGTCCGAGCTCTTTCTCCTCAGAGTTGTGCCTGTAGGGGTAGGTCAGGGTTGGGTGTCAGCCCCAGCTGACTGTCCTCAGCCACAATCCAGCTGTTCTGTTCTGAACTGACTGTGCCACGAGCCCCCTGCACAGCCCTCAGGTTGTTTTCTTGGACCTTGAAGGTACTGCAGCACATGAAAGCGATCCAGTCCGAGCAGGATCGACAACGGCAACGGAAACTCCAAGCAGAGCGAGGTAGGCATAAAGAGACCCCACGTGCTGTCTGCTGAGGACTGCTCTTGGTCTCTCTTACACACCCAAACACACTGGAATCCATCTAGCAAATTGCCATCTAACAAGTACTTGTAGCCATCCAAATCCTCAAGATTTAGGGAGTAGAAGGGTAGAAGGGCAGGAGGGAGAAACATAGCAGGGGGTAACTATGTGATTTCTTGCCTGAATAATATTTAGATTTCTAGATGGAAAGTGGTATAGGTTACCTACAAAAATATGAAAGAAAAGCATGGGATTTACTTTAAGGGAAGTCTAATTCTGAGGGAGAAAAATGCAAGGTTTGTAATACTAAATAAAATGATAAAATAAGAGGATAGTTATTTAATTGGTTTCTTCATTCCAATCGGGATCAGATAAGCAGGTAATAAGGAAGATGGCAATGACAACCCTTTAGATAAAAGGGAAAAACGTCCTGTTAATCCCCAGAAATGGAGAAGAAGCGTGAAGCAGAACAGCGAGCAAAGGAGGCTCAAGAGAGGGAACTGCGGAAGCGAGAGAAGGCAGAGGAGAAGGAACGCAGAAGGCGGGAATATGACGCTCAGAAAGCTGCAAAACAGGAGATGGAGAAGAAAACTAAAAAAGAAACGGTGCAGACCCGAAGTAAGTGGTATCAGTTTTGGGTGGGATTGCATCAGATTCCATCTTAATCAGACTTTGATGCTGCCAGAATTGCTTTCATGCTGCCCAGGTACTGGGGACGTTGGGAGTGGGCAGGGGGAACCTGTAGGAGTTCTGATAGACTCTTGCTGCTGTGCCCTTTTCCTCTTTGCCTGTGCTCTCATGAACTGTGGAGCTACAAGATTCAAGAAGTTCTCCAGCTGTTCCCAATGAGAACTTCCCTCCACTTATTTCAAGTGTACTGAACTACACGTGCAAAACCAGATCTTGTGCAACACAGAGGTGCTTTACACCCTCTTCACTGCTGCCCATGAAACTAAATCTGAAACTTTTCATGATAAAAACAGTTAAATCCTGCACATCTACCTGTTTATCAGAGCTAAGTAATGAAAATTCATGACAAAAGCCAACTGCAGCAGAGGCTGAAGTATCTTGCCTGAGCAGTTTGTTTCTGAACGCAGACTGTTAAAGATATTAGATGAATTCCTCACGTTCTGTCCTGTCCATGTTCTCATTACAGAGCCTGCCTCCAGCTCCCGTCCCCCTCAGCCCCCCCGGCACAAGCCCTCGTGGTCACGGTCGGTGCTGAGGGTCCTGCTCTTCGTGCTGTTCTGCATCCTGTGTGCTCTGGCCGCCTGTAAGCTGACAGAGCTGCAGCGTCAGCCCCTGTGCGTCAGCGTGAACACCCTCTACGAGGACGTGGTGGCTGCCCTGCAGAACCACAAGACCCTGCAAAACATGCTACAGCACAACTCACAGCAGTGATTGTCCTGGACGGGCATTTGCTTCGTCAGCATCTCCTTCCACCATCTACGCAGCCAGAATTCCTATGGAATTGTGTTCTGATGAAACTGCTTTGAACCAGTCAGCGTTGGTTTGCTGGTCCACTCCACAGAGCAGAGTTATTGTTCAGATCATCTTTGCTGTGCATGTTTTGCAGTTGGCCTGTAACTCCCATTTTTTGCGCACGTTAAACCTAAACTTGTTACCACTTCTCACCTCCAAGTGGTGTTCACCAGGATTGTGAGGTACAGGAAGCTGCCAGTCTATAGGAGTGGGAAAAACCAGCCCTCACCTTGCCTGGGTAGCTGTAGCTCTGAGCTGGAGGTGGAAGGTTTTTAATACATATCCATTCCTTGCTCTCATTTCTGTTTGTGCTAAAATTGGTGATATGGCTGTATGGGAATAACACACTAAGGCCCACTCCAGGACCAATTACAGGCATGTAGGATGGCTGTGCATCCGTATGTTGGAGCGAAGAGGCTGATGTGCTGTTGAAAGGAGCTGATAATTTTCAATACAACAGTTTTCACAGCAATTTGTCTGAACTGGATGTTTGTGTTGTTAACGCGGTTTTAGTTTTAATTAGGTCCTTTAGGAACAGCCACAAATGATTTCAGAGTACACAGGGGAACGATTCCTGCCTGCTGTATCCATGGTGGCAGCACTGGGTGGCACTGTGGGAGCACTGCTGGCAGGAAAGGTATTAGCCTTGGGGCTGGGGGAAGGCCAGGAAGTTTAGTGGCTTGCACCTGGAGAAGAAAACTCTCCTCTGCAAAGTCCTATTAATCATTTATAATTTCCCTAGAAAATATTTAAAATTAACTAATTTTAAATTTTCCTTATTAAAAAATTGGAACACAAGTTTGTCATATCCTTAAGGGCTTTGTGAGTACTAAAATGAAGTTAGGTTTCAGAGAGTATCCGTGCTACTGACTCCACTGAGACACCCTACACTTGTCCCCAGAGTCACTCTCTCTTCTCATACCTGGGATAATCACTGCCAAGAGCAGTGCTGTGAGGAAATCATCCATAGCAGTTCACACCAAGGTCACCATCGAAACCTTCACCTTTTTGTAACCTGATGGTAAGGCTGTGGTTCTCTGAGTGTCACACAGGATGGAGCGGCAGCATGAGTGTCAGATAAAGGCAGGAAGAGCTGCCTCTGCCTTAGCAGGGTGTATGGGTCCAAAGCTTCCTTCAGACGACTTTAAGCTTCACTTTTGGTGTGTAACTCATCCTGTTCTTTAAAAGATCCTTGCTCCCTATCCAGAAAAGTTCAGGAAAACGACAAACAACATCCAAAGCAACATTTTCCTCCCTGCAGCAATTCCTGCCAGTGGCCGGGCGGGCTCAGCTGTGCCATCCAGGCAAGTGCTGCATAGGTTGGCAAATACTGGGCTAATATAATTTATTGATTCAAGTCAGCAGTGCTGCTGGCCAGGCCAGGTCTCCTGCTGGATGCCAGGAGTGAGCATGGCAGGTGAGGTTTTTCCACTGGAGGCAGCGCAGCTCCAAAGATTAACTTCCACACCTCGGATGCAGTTTAATTCTCTCAGCACTCATCTCGGTAAGTGCTGCTGTCACAAAAGCCCTCAACTGTCCTTGTGTGCACACAAGTGCTAATGGCTGCATGGACAGGCCGTGCTCCCCAATCTAATTAAAAGGAAGCTTTTTCTGCCAACTGTTTAGATCTCATAATTCCAACGCATATAATCAGATTTTGAGACCCTCTCTAGATTAAGCTGTCTGGAGACTGAATCAGGGCAGTCTAAATTGATATCTCAAAATTAGTCTTACTCATTCCCATCTGCTACAGCAGAACACAGAGTCTGTTTTGTGAGGTAAAGTTCTTCCACCTCACTACAGCAGGTGCTGGGGGGGCAGCACTGTGTTGCTTTAGCATCAGGATTTGTCCAAGAGGAGACAGAAGGTAACTCCTTGCAGTTCAGGAGAGCAGTAGGAAGCATTCCTTTCAACAGAGGACATACCTGTCTATATGCAAGACAACTCATTAAGAAGCAAAGATTATTCAAAATTATTTATTTTATAGAAAGACAAAGAATGCTGATATGCTATGAACTGTGTGCAACTCATGCTCTTGGGGAAGGTGTTCACCATCTTTCTTGTATAAACTGCAGCCATTCAGCAACTTTGTCCAACTTTTTTCCTGCTATGATAAAGTCTAAATGTGCTTCAAGTCTTTAAACAAGGATCAACGACTTATCTAAGCACTTCTTCACAGAAGAAAACCGAACAGTTCAACCAGTCAAACAGTAAAACCCTTATTCCCTGGAGCTACCCAGTGAAATCCAAAAGTGAACCCTTCAACCAGACAAAGAGTAAAACCCTTATTCCCTGGAGCTACCCAGTGAGATCCAGACGGAGGTCAGGATTGTGGGAAGTCATCTGCAGGTAGATGCGTCGGGACAGCTCCGGCCCGATCCGCCGGGAGGTGGCTGTCACACCCTCGCCACGGTGCACTGGGATATTGGCTAGCATGTTCTCACGCTCCTGATCTGAGGAGCATTTTCCATAGGCCTAAAAGCAACACAAAAGAACAACACTATCATCCATTGCTCAAAAAAAACAGTCAAAGCCATGCACCTGTGACTGCTCTACCCTTCCACAACGTCCGCTCGGTTTTCACCTGGTCCCTCCCCAGTCCCATCCGTGAGCTTGGAGAGAAGAACCAACGCTTCTCCCTCAGTGGTCTGTTCTGGTAATCCAAAGCAGTGGATGCCAAGGAATCAGTTCCTTCACTACCTTAGTGGACTGCTCACACAGAATCGCTGTATCTAATGTAATACAGATTAAATGATTTCTTCCACCCCTTACATCAGCTGGCCACCTGAGCACGGTGCCAGGTATTCCTGAGGCATCCTCACCTGGATCAGAAGCTGAGGAGAAGGGTAGGCAGACACAATAGCCTCAGCCATCGCAGGGCTGACCCGGTTAAATTGCTGTATCTGCCTGTTCCAAACTTTCAAGAGACCCTTTCCAGAATGATCCACCTTTACCCCTCCACACCAACGCTTCTCCAAGTAGAAAGAGAACCCCGTATCCTCTCGTTCTCGCCTAGGGAGAACAAGGAATGAGGAAGGGAATAAGACAATGAAGAAAAAACTGTCCCTGTGCCTGTAGTCACAGAGCCAGAACGCAGTCCCTCACTCATGCTGTTAGAGACACTGCTGGCATCAAAAGAAATGTTGACAATTTGACCCTATTTGCTTTATATTCGTTACCAATTTCTTTTAAGACCCAGATCGATATGGGAAAAAAAGCAATCCTGACACAAGCCAACACACAGAAAAAGTGGTAAACAAGAATTCACCTTCTGGCTGTCAACCATAACACTTTTACATGTAATTTTTAACATCTTGTCTCCTCTGACATGGAAAATCCAGCAGCGACTGTGAAAGGAATGCCAGGATTGTGTGAGACTGCACAAGATGGCTTTCTGAGCTATCACTGTGTAACACACTGCTATTCTTCCTTAACAGAAACAGCAAAGTGGTTCATTCTCAGGCATGTCTCTCTTGGTTATGCACTGCAGAAGAAAAGCTGGTGCTGTAAGAGCCCAGCCCTACTTGCATTCCCTTCTCACTCCAAAAATCTGCCTGAGAACAATAGCTTTACTTGATGTCAAGACTCCAGGGTGAAACCTGAGGTTGTTGAGGCACTGGAACAAGTAGCCCAGAGAAGCTACGGCTGCCCCATCCCTGGAAGTGTTCAAGGTCAGGTTGGATGGAGCTCTGAGCAACCTGGTATAGTGGGAAGTGTCCCTGCCCATGGCAGGCAGTTAGACTACATGATCTGTAA
This sequence comes from Manacus vitellinus, assembly GCF_001715985.3. NCBI lineage: Eukaryota > Metazoa > Chordata > Aves > Passeriformes > Pipridae > Manacus > Manacus vitellinus. The sequence goes on along the minus strand of NW_021939798.1, from coordinate 6,447,419 downwards.
GGTTCCTTCCAACCCAAACCAGTCTGTGGTTCTGTGAAATCAGGGTCTGTCCTCACCTCTCCAAGGGCAGGACATCAGTTTCAAGAACAAGTTCTGTGTTGAGGGAGCTGCATTAGCAGCTGCTGTGTGTCACCTGCTCCTTTAAAAACCATTATACACTGTGTTGTACCTTCTATTCCCTCCCAGCAACTGAAAGTGCAGCCTCTCCAAATGAAGGACCAAACCTCCTGTGCTTACTCACTTGAATGGTGCCTCAGCCACAGCTTTTGTGAACATAGTGGCATATTCCCCGAGCTCCTCACAGCTGTCAAAGAAGCTGACCTGGACTTGTGTGCATAGCTGCAGATCCACCAGGGCCTGTATCACCATGGGAAACAACAAATGGGACAATCAGTCTTGTCACATCAAACCCTACTTTCGTCTGAAACAGAAAAGGGTTACAAAGATCTCGCTGTAGAACAAGAACATCTGCTCTCTCCCCATTTTGGGAACAGTTAATTTACGGCACTGAAGTATTCAGGGGCAGTCTGTCTCTGACAGGTAGTATCAGTTCAGTGTCCTCTGAGCTGCCACAGCTCCTCCATGGCACACTCTTGTTACACACAGGGCACTACGGATGGGCTTTGCCAACTGCATCCTCCCACCCAAGAAATGGTGTGACTAGGTCAAATGTTCAAACACTGGCAGACAACAGATGATGGCTGCATATCTGTTTTAAAAGGTACTCACTTCTTCCATGTCCATTCTGGTTAACTCCAGGCCAGAATCCTTAATTTTCCTTTTTCTCCCTTTTCTCTGTTCCTCTTGGTTCCCAGGCGCTGCTGCCTGTTGCAGTCTCTGTTTTGACTGAACTCTGAGGGACCTAAAAGGAGTAAAAGTAAGACCAGGGTGAGAGGCTGGATAGGCCTTTGCTTCTGTTTTTGTATAACAAACAGTGGAGCAGATCTGGGTGGGAATACCACTCATACTCCAGTCTTTGCTAGTAGGAGTTAATATAAACACCTATGGCATTTTTCGAGGCCAGAGAAAAACACAGAAGTGTTTGGAGGGAAAGAAGTTTGACCTGAAATAATTTTCTACTCCAACTACTGCCAGAGCCAGAATTTTCCCAGGTAGCTTCTCCATCACGTGAGCTACATAGCTCTGCAGGGTCATCTTCTGCCCTTCTGTGCAGCTGTCAACCTCCTGCAAAGATGGGAAAAAAAGGGGTTAAACCATTCTGAGGTACACATGGAAGCACAGCAAACTATGGCTCTGGTTCTGGTTTTGCAGATGAGTCTGTTCACACTTGCTCTTCAGGGAAAGCAGGCAATACTTGACCCTGTGTACAGTTACAGCAGAAAGAAATAAAAAATAATTCCCACTTGATGGAGCAATGTTACCCCTTCAGGGACGTGTGAACATTTTTAATTAGGAAAGTTTGTCAGAACTTTACATTATACAACCCAGCGGTTTTGATCCATTAATAGCTCAAACCCCCAGATTTCTGTTTTACTGAAAGCCTGCATTCATCCCCCACATAAGATTTTGTCCCACACCGAAACATTCCTGCCACAAAGAGGGACGACAAAACACCAGTTTTGCATCAAGGCATGTACAGGAGCACAAAAGTCATAAGCGCTCTCACTTGTTTGTAACTCTGAGCCATGGACAAAAACTCCCCCAAGCCAAGCAGAACCAGGACATTTAGTTCTTCTGTCCGTTCATCTCCCATCTGTTCAGATATGAAAACAAAAAGTCAGGCTAACAGTCTGTTCAGAATTCACTCAGACTCCCACTCAGAGCAGGGAGTTTAGGGGGTGTTTACTTGTGTTGCTAAATAGAATTATGAGTGAGTCCAAACAACAGACGAAAAAAAGGCAAAAACATCAACATTTTAATTGCGCACCTGAGACGACACAGTCTTTCTCCTCCAGGTGATGCTGCAGGGAACAGCCTGGTTCTCAACCACACAGGAATAATTGGCAGCCTCCAAAGCCCTAAGGATCTGCTCACCACCTTCTACCTGTAAGAGGGCTGAAATGGGCACATGGGTCAGGCCTCCACAGAGAGGAGACAAACAGCCAGTGCAAAGCAGGTGCAGGCTGTGAGGACAACTACCTGGATCCAGCACCACTGTTATGTATTTCTGGCACTCTCCCGGCCGCTGAGCTTTCAGCGTCTCGGCAAGGGCTCTCTTCCTCTCTTTCTCCTCCTCCTGCAGCCTCCTCTTCGCTTCTCGTTCTTTCCTCCTCTCCCATGCAGCCTGGCAGACTGCCTCCCTTTCCCTCTGACTATACTGTCGCTTCTTGGGAGGGGGGGACGCTTCTGTGCTTGCTCCGCTTACCAGGGGGCTGCTGGGCTCGTCTTGGCCGACCGGCAGCGCAGGTCCCTCAGCACCGAATGTGCTGTTTTCACCGCCCCAACAACCTCCTCCAGACGGCGCCGGGTCTCCCCACGGCCCTTCGCCGCCCGGAGCCACCAGGTCACCGCTAGCGCAAAGCCCGCCGTTCCGGCTGCCAGCCAGGGCTCAGGAACCCGCTCCCCCTCTCGCCGCGACCCTGCCACGCAAGGCGACGACCTCCTCCACCACCACCTCTCCTCCGCCTCCTCTGCCCCCCGCTGGCTCACCACCACAACTTCGGGGTCGGGAGACGGGCCGCGGGGGATTCGGCTTGTGGGGTCCCAGCAGGGAACAGCTGGGCAGCTCCTCCTCGCTGCCGCTCTCAGACGGCGGCTCCCCATCGCGACCCTTCCCCTCAAGAAAAACCCCGCCGCGACCGCCGTGAAGTGGGCGGGGGGAAGCTCCGCGACTGGGCGTGCAATTGGCCGGAGGCGCGCGCGGCTTGGCGGCGATTGGCCCGAACGCGCGCGTCGCGCGCCTGCGTTCGGCAATCGCCGCACCGTGCGCGCGCACCCGCCATCCCGAGCGCGGGGCGGGAAGAGGAAGGAACAAGATGCGCGCTGGGAGGCTCTTGTGAAGTGAGGGGAGTTTTCGCCCTCTGAGGGGAGTGGGGAGCGGGAGGGTGAGCTCGAGAGGGGGTGGGGCCTTGCGCCCCCACGCCCCCCTCACCACCAGCACGGGAGGTCGCTCCGCGGGATGTTGCGTCCCCCCCACCCCGGGGAGCTCGGGGGGGTCAGGGGTTTCGCGTTTCGCCCTGCGAGCTGAGGCGGAGCCGCGGTGGAGTGGGCGGGTTTGTGTAAGTGAAAGTGTGACTGTGGTTCGGTCCGTGACAGATTGCCTGTAGTTTGTCACGTGCCGGAGGCTTTCGTTTATTTAGTGGGTCGTCTCCTGAAATTAGTGGAGTTTTGTAGGGCAATTACCTGTTTCTCGACATGGAATCATGGGCAGGTTTCGGTTGGAAGGGGCCTTAAAGATCATCTTGTTCTAGCCCCCTGCCATGGGCAGGAACACCTTCCAGTAGCCCAGGTTGCTCCAAGCCCCATCCAACCTGGCCTTCAACACTTCCAGGGATGGGGCAGCCACAGCTTCTCTGGGCAACCAGAGGCCTCACCGCCCTCACAGGGAAGAATTTATTCCCAGTATTTAACCTAACCCTTCCCTCTGTCAGTTTGAAGCCATTCTCCCTTGTCCTGTCACTCCATCCGTTGTCCAAAGTCCCTCTCCAGCTGTCCTGGAGCCCCTTTAGGCACTGGAAGGGGCTCTAAAGTCTCCCTGGAGCCTTCTCCAGGCTGAACACCCCTAGGTCTGTGCTTCAGAGTCCCTTACTGCCACTCCCAGGGCTCTGTAATCCTTCTTAAAGTCATTAATCATAAAATCACAGAACCATTAAGGTTGGAAAAGACCTCCAAGATCATAAAGTCCAACCTTTCTACTCCTTTCGGATACTCAAACTGCTCCTGGCTGTATCGCTGATTATATGCCTATATATTGTACTGGATTGGAGTCTGCTTATTTGTAAGATTTCAGAATATAACTATGTGAGTAAGTGCCATTTGGTCAAGGGGGAAACTGAAGCAGAGATCACAACTGGTCTACTTGCCCTTTGTCAAAGCAATGTAAGAGGACTATAAGCAATTAAGGGACATCTGTACTGCGTTTTACAAGAATAAAACAGGAATTTGTGCGTGTCCTTAAACATCGTTGCTGAGAGTTTTATTCCTCCCTGGGCAGCAGCAGCAGCAGCACTTGAGATGTGTCCTCTTTGCAGGGGACTTAGGCCATGGTGGTCTAATTTATCTTGGAAGCACTTTTTTTTTCCCAAAGGGCTTTCACTTGCCTTTTGTTTTAAAGCCCGTCTAAACTGATACCCTTTACATCTGTCAAATGAAATTATGTGTAATAGTTTTTCAGCTGATGTTGTGGTTCTTTCTCCAAACCTAGTTCTAACCACTCCCCAGACAAGCCTGGTTGCTGTCAGATGGGCTTCTAAGAAAACAGGGGGCAGCTCCAAAAACTTGGGTGGCCGCAGCCCTGGGAAACGCTACGGATTCAAAAAAGTAGAAGGTGGGTCTGAGCACCTGCTGGGTCTTATTTGCATTTCACTGGGTTCTTCACAGCTTCTCCCCTGGTACTTGTCACTTGTTGAGTGTTTCAGGAGGAGGTGGGCAGGGCATTTTCCAGGAGAAGGGAAAGGGGAGGATCAGTGAAGCCTCGTGATCAAGGGTTGCTGGTGGGAGGGTGGGGTGAATCAGCCTCCCACCCCAGGAGCCCTGCCGGCCACCAGCCAAAATTGCCTACAGAAAATGTACTTTGGTTTATCCTTTTCCTCTCTGGAGCACCCGGAGGGAGGGAACGCTGCGGGACACCTCATAACTGCACTGCACTTTCCCCCCACGCTGGATGGAAAAACTGAGCATTTCCATTGTTTACAAAGGAGAGAATTACGAGGCTTAGCAGAAGCCAAAGTGCAGATTCTTGCAGCTGAGTGCTCAGTAATTATTAGCTTTGCTGATGGAAACATATCGATGTAAAGGTAATAAAACAAATGCCTTCAGCAACCAGAAAATGCCTTGTACCCCAGAAGCAATCTTTTCACATCTGACTTTTTGCCATGCTCTCTCTATCAGTTGTCCCCTATTTCCTGCTAATAGCATATTTGTTAAGATGCTTTTAGCGTTTAAAGTAATTTTTCCTAAGAAAATGCCCACAGAAAGCTGTGATTTGTAATTCCTGGAACAGCTTGTGTTCTGCCAGGGCTTTGGGGAGCTGCTTCTCTGGAGTCTGACTCTGTCACTCTCTTGCAGGTGCCTTTGTCCATGCAGGCAACATTTTGGCTACGCAGCGGTTGATCCGCTGGCATCCCGGCGCTCAGGTAAGGCCTTTTCTCTCTATTCCCTGGTTCTCAGAGAACAGCAGCCCACCCAGAGTCCCACACCCACTGCCTCCTCTCTTTCAGTCTCATTCTTAATGCTCATCCCTGTGTTCTATATGTCCTGACATCGGGGTTTCATCACCTGGTATTTGTTGGTCACAGAGCCTGCTCAGAGCCACCCCTGTGTCCATGGGACTCAGGGGAGGACTGCAAGTTATGGATATCCCAAAACACTTCTGTGGCCTGACTGGGCACTTGTCCTTCAGGGTGAAACGGGTGTCTCCTCCCTCGTACTGAGCACCATTGCACACTGATTGCTTGGAAGCAAGTTGTGTGGCTTTCTTTTATTTTAAAATACAAAGCAACAGATGCTGTTGAAGCCGGGATATCAAACGAGGCAGACCAGCGATCAGATCTGCTTTAGCTGGGGGCCTCCAGCCCCTCTTTTCTAACGCTCCTCATCCTCTCCCAGGTGGGGATGGGCCGTAACAACACACTCTACGCCCTGGAGGACGGGATTGTGAGATACACCAAGGAGGTCTATGTGCCCCGGCCCCGCAAGAGCGAGAGCAGGGATGTGATCTGCCGCCTGCCCAAAGGAGCAATCCTTTATAAAACCTTTATCAATGTCATCCCCAACACAGAGGTAGGAAGCTTCAAACTGGTCACCATGCTGTGAGCCTCCTGCGTCACGCAGGCACGGATGGGAAGGACAGACCACTACGGCTGGACTGGCATCTGAGGATGAGAGTGTTCTAGCTCTGGAGATACCGGTTTAGGACTTGGTTTTGCTCCTAAAGCACAGGTGGTCAGTGTTCAGGCACTGGGATCACCTGCTGGAATTTGAAAGAGTATTTAATAAATGCAGTGGGGCAGCTGAAGGTCTTGGCTGATCACAGAATGTGTTATCGTGTTCATTTAGTATCTGGACAACCTGTTCCATTGTGCCACTGGATGACTTCCCTCTACAATCACTCTTATGTCCCACTAATAATTCCCTCTTTTTTTTACTCATTTTTAGTCATTACCATTCTATTTGTTCCTTAATTCACAATACTGCAAAACAGATACTTTTCCATGTGCATCTAATGCTGTGTTCCAGGAAGCTGGATTTTTCCCTCTGTCTAACTCACCTCAATGATTAACTCAAATACCTAAATGTTCCATTCACTGGCCACATGAGGCAAATTCACAGGCATAACTCTTAACTCATGACTAAGTTCTGGGGCCTGGTAAGATACTGAAGTCTGGGCTGGCATTTGAAGCTCAGCAGCTGGAGGTGTGTCATAAAGCCATAATCCAGGAGACTTATCATTTTATCTTTGAGTCATTACATGATATTTTTGAGCTTATATTGCTCAAAATGAAGGAGCCCAAATGACTTGTGGCCAAACTGATCTCATTTTATCTACAGGTTGGTAAACAATTTGAAACATTGACTCTGCAGTAGAAAACAGGTTATCAAAATTGGTGGTGTAAGGACACCGGTGTTGACATTATTAGACAGTTCTTCTGCTCTGCAGAAGACCAGGTGAACTGGGTCAGCCACACGTGTCCACCTGTGCTTCACATTCCTCATGGAGACCACCAGCTGTTGTGTCCACACGTCTGTCTTTCCCCTGACTGCAAATCCATGATTCATCTCAGTGGTCGGTGTTTGCACACAGCAGGTAACACAACCCCCAGAGCCTCTCCAAATCCGTGTCTGAGGTCTGTACAGACCTGCTGTTGGTCTCAGGTCCATTGCTCCAGAGCACACAGCGATGCTCCAGTGCAGATCCACTCACAGTGGGGATCCCCACCTGGCAGCCAGTACAGGGATACAGTAAAACACCTGGTAACCTACAAAAGGAGTGAAGTAGCATGACACCAGGAGTGTCTGAGGTCTGATCCTTGGTATAGCCGGCAGTGCTGCCTCACTGAGGTACAATGTGCTGCTCCTGAGGAGCTGTGGCCGAGCAGACCTTCCCCTTGGCTTTGCCCCGTGCAGCTCCAGCAGCTGGTCCATCTCCTTTGGTAACAGTGTTTGCCAGAGAAGAGCAAGCAGATGTCCCTGGTTGCTCTGCTGGCTCCGTGGTTGTCCTTGTGCTGCAGGAGGGATGGCAGTGCTGGCTGGGTCTCTACTGATTGTGGATCTGGGTGAAGGTTTGGCCATTCCCTGCGGAGGGGAACAGTGTCCCAGGCACTTCTGTCGCTGACAGCACAGGAAGCAGCAGCAGGCTGAGGCTGAGGCCTTACACCGCTGTGTTTCGCTGAGTTTGGTAGCTGAGAGGGGCATGGAAAGGGTCTGGAACACCACATCTGTCCAAGGTCTCTGAGCTTATTCCTGATCCTGAGAAAGCTGGAGGATGCCTCAGAGCGTGCTCATAGGGAGGTGGCATCTATTGAGGAGAGAGGAAGAGCATTACAACAGATCAGAAATAACGAGGAGATTATCCCACCTCTTCTTACAGAGCGGATGACAAGGCTCACAACCACCACCAGCCTGAAATTAAGCCCCCGCAGCCCCCAGCACAGCCAGCTGTTGGCGGGGGAACACATGGAGACAATCTTAGCATCAGTCTGCAACACAGCACAGCAGAAACCTGCCCCCCTCACACTGTGTGCCACGTTCCTGCTCTTCCCTGTTCCCCTTCAAGGACTTGGCACAAGGCCAGAAAAGACTTGACTTTTGTTAAGAGAGGACTGTTATTTGCTTTCCTTTAACCAGGGAAAAAAATCACTGGGATTTACACAAGCACCTACAAACCAGGCTTTCTACCCAGGTTTCAGCAGTGAGTCTCACTGTGTAGCAGCAGAGAAGAACCTCCAGGCCTTGTCACGTTTATTCTGGCAGAGCTGGACTAACCTTCACCCCACAGCATGTGATGGGAGTGGCCCGGGGATGTTATGGAAGAGCTTCCATTGCAGTTCCTCAGCTACTTTTCCTTGGGGATTTGCTCTTCTGTTCTCTCAGTGCTCTGGTTTCACAGAATCACAGAATGGTTTGGGTTAGATGGGACCTTAAAGATCAGCCAGTTCCAACCCCCTGGCATGGGCAGGGACACCTTCCACTAGGTCAGGTTGGTAGTTTTAGGGCAGGTACCGTTAGTTACAGCTCCAGACACTGAGTGGTAAGTGCTGACTATGCCAGACTTCATGGTACAGCTTTAAGAGCTCAAAATCCAGGTAAATCAGTGAACTTACAGTGCTCTGCTCAGAGTTTCAAAGGTTTTTGTTCTGCTTTAGGCAATGAGGTCTCTGTTAACAGGAGCCTCTCAGGATGCTGTTGCAGGACGTACTTGGTAGGTGCACTTGCTTTTCCCTATTCTATTGTGGGAGTACAAATCCAAAGTATCATAACAGGCAAAGCATCCTGCTCATAAATAAGCCATAAACACTTAAAGGTAATAGCAAGGGACCTCCCAGGAGCGTCCTGCAGGGAGAAGGGAGCAAGAACCCATGGAAGCCATAAAGATCCAAAAATAACATTCCCAGCTTGGACTTGTATGGAGCAGGTGATCTGAAGGGCCTGTTCTGTCTCCCTGGGGCTCTGCCCTGCCTCCCAGCACAGGCATTTCTGCAAACACACCAGGGGGGAGATGGATCATTAACTAGCACAGATGTACACCAAAGGAGCCTCCCGATACACTTTGTGCTTTCCCAGAGATAAAAGCTATCAGGGAAAGGCAATCACAGAGAACAGAGTCCTCAGCTACCACCAACAGCTGAAGCAAGACAGATACAGGCCAGAGCAGGGACTCTGCCAGCCCCCTGGGCAGGGACTCTGCCAGCCCCCTGGGCAGGGAGGGGGAGCTCACCTCCTGGGATGGCTCTGCCCACAGCCCAAACCTCTCGGCGATCATCTGGTGGATTTCCCGCTGGCGATCTTTCTTCCGCACGCTCTCGTAGCTTGGCAGGCGGGGCTGCTCCCAGGAAGGGAGCCGGTAGGTGCTGGGGGGTCCAACACAGAAGAGCTCATCTCCCTAGAAATGCCCATCCCAGGAAAGAAGGGTCAGCGTGACAGTGGCTCTCTTCACTGGTGCCGCTTTGAGTTACTTCAGGGTTCAGAGTTGCAGGTGCCCTGCCATCAACTAGAGAGGAAATCCCTCCCAGGAGGCAATTACACCTTGACGTGCTTTGCAGGATCCGAAGCCATCAGGGATCTACCTGGCACTTCATGCTCCAACACCTCAGGGCACCGTGGTGTCCTCGGTAGTATCCCTGCCCCTTACACCCCACCTCCCCCTAGGGTTTTACATACAGGCAGCACTTCCCAAAGCTGTGGGACAGCACCAGAAGATGCTGTCCAGCACCTTCTCCATAGGTGAACCCAATAACTACAGTCTCTTCCCAACCTCATGAGCATCTTTGCCCCCATTCCCGCCCAGCTCCCATCAGGGATCCTGCCATCACCTGCATGCCGGGGTTCTCGGCAGCGCTCTCCAGCCGGGAGGCTCCACGCTGGGGTCCCACCAGCCGTTGGCTGCTGCTGAAGTAGGGTGGGGGGCGGTCCTGCAATGAGGAGGACATGAGCAAAGTCAAAACCCCTCACATCCTGCCTGGCAGCTCACATAGGACAGCATGGGAAGTGGGACTCTGGCAGAGGAAAAGCTGCTCCCTCTGCCCATCTGGCTCATGCAGCTTTCGCTGCTGGCAGTCTCTGCCTGTTCCACAACACCAATGGCTCAGGCACATCCTCTCCAGCAGCACAGGGTCCGCTCCAAGGGGCACAGCACAGCCAGAGGTACAGCCTGGGCCCGGGGCAGGGTTTCACTGAGACTCAGCAGAACCATTTCTCTTTGAGGAACAACAAAACCCAACCCAATTATTCCGCTGGTGTGGATAAGAGCTCTGTTGTGCGCTCAAGGTTACAGAACTTGTAAACTCTTCTCTACCGAGCTTGTCATTTCAGGATAACGCAGCAGGCAGATCTGCAGGGCAATAGCTGTGCCACTCCTGAGCAGTCTTGCTCCAGTTAAACTGGATTCCCTGTCAAGGTGTTGAGCAACAGTGAGCAGAAATCCTACTCACAGAGAACGGCCCCTCGAGCCAGAGCCAGGACTTGAACCTTGGCCATTCCTTGCTCTCAGAAAACCCCATCTCTGTCAGCAGGAAACAGCCGAGAAACTCCCAGGGAGGCACGTGAATGACTGATTTACTTTTGCTCTTAACAACCAAGGAACTGTTTGTCTTGGCCCTACAGCACAACTATGGAGACTGCAGGAACACAGGGCCCAACTTGCGTATCAATAACCGATGAGCAAAACCAGCACAACTTCACCTGCCCAAAAGCTGCCTCACGTGCTACAACTGCTTTACTTTATCTGATGGAAACACATCCTATACACATTCCCTTTCCGTATATAGTTCTTTGCATCCATCTTTCCCACACAGCCCTGCTTGAACCTCCCACCCCAGAGCCAGGCCCCAGCACGGCACAGGCTCTGCAGCTCAGGGTGCATCCTCACTGCCTCAGGAAGCAGCTCCACAGGGCAGGAATCACGGCAGCAGGGCCTGCTTCCAATGTGTGCCATGGGCAGGCAGCAGGGAGGAAGGGGGGGAAAGGAGCAATTAATCATGGCTGCACTATCAGTGCAGCCCATTCCCACTGTGATTTTTGCTGGGGACTTCCTAGCCTGCACTGGACTATTAGATTTGCCTTTCCCAGCACAAGTTTCTCTATCCCTTGCTAGCGAGGCTGAACATCCCCTCCTCTCCCATAGAGGAGCAGTACCTGCAGCCCTCCCCTCAAGAGCCATCCAGCCCTGGAGGCTGAGCTTTCCCCAGGCAGCCACCACCACAAAAGCAGTGCTGGCTGCACACACTGCTCTTTTTTCATCAGCTTCCCCAGTTGAAAGCCAGCCCCAGGAAATTAGAGATGCGAGCGAAAGGGCTTTGTGTCTCACTGCTCCTTCCCTGGGAGCTGTGCACAAGAGAGCCAGCAGTCAGGGATGTGAGTGGCTTTGTCTGCCTTTGCCCTCAGCTTCCATCCCCCTTCCCTGCTGGGTCCCTTCCCAGTAAAGCAGAACCCAACCCCACACATGACTGTGCAGGGGGAGGAGGACACCCCCCTGAGCTGCGTGGGGAGCAGGGACACCTGTTAAGTGTTGGGTCTTGGAGATACAACCCCAATGGCACAGCCAGGCAGGACTGGGTGGGTGGACGGATCTCTGGGATAGAGTGGGAGCAAGGAGGCAGCAGAGCCCAGCTCATTCATCAGCAACCAGCCAGGCTGCAGGAGGGCAAACCCGGCAGTGCAGCCCCACAGACCCAGCACAAGGGAACAGGAGCTCGGGGGGCAGCGGGGGACTCATGGGCAGGAGGAAGAGAGGGAGGACTCGGAGGGCACTCACATACTGGCTGGGGGTCTGGAACAAGCGGCAGGAGCAGAGGAACTGGCAGCACATGGGGTCCCGGTGGTACAGGAGCAGCAACAGGATGAGGATCGCCACGATGAAGACGGAGGTGGACACCGCTGCCGGGGGAAAGGAGCGGCGAGTGATCCAGTGGCCCGACGGGCCCGCAGGCCTCCTGCCGCTCGCCCTCGCCCCCTCGGCTGTCTCGGCACAGAGCAGCTTGGAGAAGCCCCGGAGAAGCCGGTTCCGCCTGCTGCCCGTCCCAACGGCGCCAAAGCCCCTTTGTGCCCAACATCTCTCTACGAGACCGGGAAGAACCTGAAGAGCCGGGGCGGGGGCTCACCCCATCACGGACCGCGGCAGCGGGGACCGGCCCGGGGCGAACCCAACCCGCATCACCCTCCCGGGGCTCTCGGCTCTCTCAGCACCACGGTGCGGCTCGCCAGCGCTCCTGTCTCCGGAACCCACGGCTCCCACCCGGCCCACGCGCTGCTCCGCGGAGCCCACCGGCACCCGCCAGCCCCCATCGCGTACCGCCAGCCCCACGGGCACCGCCACCCCGCCACCCACCCCGCTCGGCCCCCAACCCCGGGAGCCCAGCGGGACCCCGCATTAGGGCCGGACGCTGCAGCGATACCCCCAGACCCGGGGGTATCCCTCACCGGCACAGCCCGGGAGGCACCGGCAAAGGCCGATCCCGCCCGCGGCCGCCCCCGCTCCGCTCCCGGCCCCCGGCGGAGCCCGCTCCCGGCACTCACTGGCGGCGATGACGATGGCCAGGACGTTGCTGTCCATGCCCGCGCTGGCGGCCGCCGTGTTGCCGAGGCCTCCCCGGCTGCGCCATCCCGACCCCGCCGCCGGCAGCCCCTGCCCGCCGCCCGCGCCACACCGGCCGCGACGGCGGGGCGGGACCGGGGCGGGGCCGGGCGGGCTCAGCGCTCCGGGGGCCCCCGGGCCGCTCCCCTCCGCACACGCGCCCGGGCCAGCCCGGCTCGTCCGCGGGTGCCCCGGCCCCGTGCCGGGGTTACTGGAGCCCCGCGGCGCTCCCGGGATCACCAACACGCGACAGCCCCAGCGCTGCCCCGCTCCTGCTGGGCTGGGCTGCGGGAGGCTTGTGGCCCCGCAGGCACCAGGAGGTGCCCGCTCATTAGCTAATTAACACCTTAGTTAAGTGCCATGTCAAGGCTAAGTAGTCCGGTACCTGCAGGGCACACGCTGCCAGGGTGTAACCGGGCTCAGCCCCCGGCTCCGCGCCGTCGAGCTCTCACCCTCTGGCCACATGCTATGAAAATCCCAAGCTTGGTTTTGGGTCATATATTATCCACGCGAGCAAGGTCACTGCCCCAACAACCCCACAGCACCTGCCCCGGTGCCCAGGAGGGATTTACACCCTCACTGGGGTGAGCCCAAGCTCCCCCCACCCTTCAGGCCTTCCAGACCACCACAAAAACCTGACACAGGACTGTAGAGATATAGATATATTTGTGAGGATGTTGCATATTTAAGACAACTTTACATAATGCTTCTGACACAGAGTTTTGGCATCCTCCCCTGTGTGGCACCTCTCCCCTCCCACATCCCTCCACAGCTCCCGGAATACCCCAGGCAGGAGTGGGCAGAGGAGGGATGGGCCAGGTGCCAGCAAGTACCTGCCCTCACATACCAAGGTCTCCATCCCCTCCATTTTACAACACACGTCTTGCAGCACCAGCATCCTTAAATCTGGAGACTGGGAGGGTGAGACCTGCCAGGCAGGGGGAGATGGGACACAGGAGGAAATTGAGGATGGCACAGATCCATGGAGACAGCAAAACCCCACCGGCTCCTGAGACCCTGCCTTGAGCAGAGGGTTGGGCCAGACAGGCTTCAGATAATCCCCAGCTGTGATGTGTCTTCCCAGGGTGAAACCAAACCCAGACTTCTCCAGGCAGCATCAGTCTTGGAGAAAAGAATGTTGGAGGCAGACCGCCAAGGACATCCTGTGAGGACAGCAGGGAAGGGGGATGCTCCATTGCAACCCTTCCCAGGAGGAGGTGGTGTCTCTTCCCTCCGGAGCAGAGGGAAGCAGGAACAGCAGAGAGCGGATGGAGCTGGCTGGACCTTGTCTCGCCTCTTTGCTTTTTGTCCAGGGAAGCACAGCAGGTCCCAAGAGCTTCTGCTGACGCAGGAGAAAAGAAAAGGTCGGGCCAAGGAGCTGTGGCATGGGGCAGCCCTCCAGGCACAGCAAGCTGCTGTCTCATCCGCAGCAGGACGTTGGCCCCACGGACGATGTTTTGGCATGGGATGGGGGTATCCCTTTGCTGGAGCAGAGATGAAAGTGGCTGAGTCTACAGCGGCTTGTTGGCCTGGAACCACGCACTGAGCGCTCCCCGTTCGCTGTCACACAACACACCAGGGCTCCAGACATTTGGCACAGTTGGGCAGCTGCCCCATGGGACAGACAGCACCCCACAACCTGGGGCAACCCTGCCCCAGGGCAGCAGGCTGCGGGTCCCCAGCAGCCCCCAGCAGGAAATGGGCAAACGGCAAAACAATAATAATAATTAATAATAATAAAAAAATACGTAAACAACCCAGCACCCTGTCCTGTAGCACCAGGACACCTAAGAGAACAAGGTACGTTACAGTCTGAGGGGAGATGGAGACACAAGGATTTCCCGGCCAACGCGGGCCCTCGTCTCTATTGCACTTTGCATCATATATATTTCTATATATATATATTTATAAAAATACAAACTAAAGGGCTGGGGTGGAGGGGATGAGATGCAAGCCCTGGGCCAGCAGCAGTTCTGTGCACATAGCAGGCTTTGACTTGTTCTGCTTCTGCCTGTCCCCAGTCCCTCGCCAGCCCCCTGGGGGGGCAGCCAGCAGCAACAGCCTGGTCCTGCTGAGCTCCAGCCCAGGGCTGGGCAGGGTGCTGAGCTGGTCCAGAGCCTGCCCACACACCAGCTGTCCCTCCCTCCCTCCCACATCACTCTTTCCTGAGGCTCCAAGGCCTGGAGTAACAAACACATAGCTCTTCCCAGGCACCAGACATGCCCTCACAGGGATGGGCACCCCAGCACGCTTTCCCTGGCCAGCAAGGGCCCGTTCCTGGGGAGGTGGGCAGACCCACCTCATGCCTCTCGCTCTGCCCAAAACACCCCAACAGGAGAAGGTTTTCCCCTGCCTGAAGGTTCCCATTCTCTCTTCCTCGAGTGACTACAGTGCAAATGGCACAGGGTGATGTGGTCCGGAGACACCCCATGCCAGAGATGGAGGATGCTCCTCGCTCCCAAGGCCGCCCCCCGGCTGCTCCTGCTACCTCAGCCGCCCGTCGGGTTTGACGGGCCCCAGTTCCGATTTGGGGTCCGGGGAGAGAGAGCTCCAGGACGTTTTGCTGCAGGTCTCCAGGGAGGTGCAGGCGGAGGGGCTGCTGACACAGACACCTGCCACAGCCCAGAAGGTGCCGATGGCAGTGTCCGCCCAGTCCTCCAGTGCCTTGCCCGTCAGTTGCGCCTTCCGCGCCGCGTCCTCCTCTGCTGCCTCGGAGCGTGGCAGGTTCAGGATCCCCCCCAGGCCCTGGAAGTTCTGATCCATGTACTCGTTGCGGGGGGGCCCACCGTGCAGCCAGTTGCTGTCGTCTGGGCAGGACAGGGAGAGGAGAGGGGATCAGCAGCGCAGCAACATCCCTGCAGGTTCTACCTCCCACTACGGTGGGGCACACCACCTCATCCCTTTCCAATCCCAGCTCCCTTCCAGCCCAAGGACTGGGATGCTGACGCAGGAAGGATCTGACTGACCTGCCAATGGGCCCTCCACAGCTGCCCAAAGGCCCAGTTTAAGGATTCAAGTGGGCAAGGGGACACCAGCAGAAATGGCTCCTGCCTTGTCACCAGTCACAGCCCAGAGGCCAGCACAGGGGGATGCACCTTGGACCGCCCACAGGGAAACCCTCCTGTCCAGCCCCAAAGCATCCTCACCTTTCCTGAGAGGCTGCTTGCGGTTGAAGGTCTGGGGCACCACCAGGAACTGGTTCTCCCCCAAAGGCTCCCAGAACTGGAGGAGGCGGATGGTCCAGATGCCGGGGCGCAGGGGGTGGTTGAGGGGGGGCTTGTACTGGGTGAACTCTGCCTCGGCATCCACCGTGATGTCGTAGGAGGCGGCAATGACATAGGTGGGGTCGATCCACACCACCGTGGCTGTCAGGTTGGGGCCCCGTGACCACTTCTGCATGGCCACCGGCTCATCAAAAGGCCCCATCAAGCCTCCAAAATTGCGGAACAGTCTTTCCTTGGGGTCCCACTCTGTGCCCACCTGGAGGGACAGGAGGCACAAACAGTGGGATGCTGGGCAGAGAGAGGATTTTTATCAGCTGAGGTTTTGTGTTTCACCTCTCCGAACCAGGGAAGGCATAAACCTTGGAGCCCAAATCAATGGACAACCCACCTGCCATGGCTCATGTGCCTGAACCCTGTCAGTGCTAATCCAGCCCTGGGAGGCCTCCTGCAGCTGCAGGCGCTGGGCACCATGGCCTCAGCTCCCCCCTGAAAGATCCTCTGTAGGCCTGTTCCCCACCAATCAGCTCCACGTGCCATACAGAAACCAAACTCCCAGACAAAGGTTTGTTCTCAGACATAGTGGCAGCACTGTGTCCCTCTGTCCCCATGACGTGGTGCAGGTCGGGGAGAGGAGGAAGGTCTGCACAGAGTGGGAGAGCCAGGCAGGAAAGTGCCCCATTTACCTCAAGGTTTTGCAAGCGGTTTGCCTGCCCTCCGTGACCTGACAGCTTCAGAGCTCCTTGGGGCATCATCCACACCTCCAGGGACTCTGCCTGCCCAGTTGCCAAATTCTGCACTTCCTGCATCACCAGGTAACCCTGGAAACGGTCGTCATAGAAATATAAGTGCACACTGGAGGGGAAGCCCCGGGGTTCAAATCTGGATAAAGAGACAGAGAGAGAGGTTGCACGCCTTAGCATTGGCATCCTCCCAGCACGAGGTGAAGGCTGCCACTTGGAGCCTGGAAAGAGCCCTACAGCAAACACCCCACCTGCAGAGCTTGTCAGCCTTCAGTGCCGGCGTGGACGCGGCTTTGTGGAGCCCCAGCCTGGAGAAGGCTGTGTAGAAGGTGAGGGTGACATCGCTGAGCCCGCTGAGCCCGTCCACGCGGTCATAGACGTTCTCCCAGTACGCCTTGAGGGCCGGTGTGTTGGGGGGGTAGCTGCCGTAGAGGTGTGTGTCCAAGATCTCCAGCACCTCCTGATTCACTGTTGACTCGAACTTGCGGGCGAAGAAGGTGGGTCTGGAGAGTTGCTGGAAGAGCACAGGCATTTCTAACAGTGTTGGCTTCGCTCGCTCTGCCCTCCCACCCCAGCAGGAAGAAACGCTGGGACCCATCCTGTCCCCTTTGAGGGCACAGGCTAAGGAGCAGCCCAGCCCAGCCAGTCTGTACGTGGGATCCTCTATGACAGGATCAGTGGGAGCACATCGAACGCTTACTGGTAATGCAGATGGGTTCCCATGTCTCCCACTGCCACCTCCTTTCTGTGCTCAGAAGCAGCCATGTGTCATCCAGCTCCTTTGCTGCAATCTCTATTCTGATGGGCCCCCACCCCTCAGAGCTGCTGCAGAGCCCTGCACAAGCCCTGGCCATGTGGCACAGCCTGCAGGATCAGGGCTCTGCTCTGGGCTCTGCAAGCCCAAGACTGCTGGAAAATCCTGCCAACTGCTCTTTTCAGAGCTGGGTCTACCTCCCCCAAGCCTCCCACGTTCAGTCTACATCCCCATGCACTTAGAGCATGGGAGACAGTTTGTCAGAAGGCATTTTGTCCTGCCAAAAGTGGCAGCACTCCAAAGGGGTTTTACTGAAAAGGTATTTGCCCCAAGTGATAGGTCTGCAGGGAAAGAGCAGGAAAACAGGAGAGATAGTCTGGCAAGAGGAACAGCACTGCAAGCAGAAGCCTGGCTGCATGGCAGGACAACCAGCACAACCCTGCTGCCCGAGTGTTTACAGACACGTCAACACTGAGCCCCACAGCAGCTGGGGAGCCAACCCTGCTCTGGTCCCTTGCGGGGCTGGGGTGCAGCTCGTGGGGGCATGCACAGCAGCTGGCACCGCAGTCCAGGGTGCCTGCGGGGCAGCTCAGAGAGGAGAGAGACAGGGAGCAGGGGAGAGAGCAGGAGGAGAAAGGAGGATGTTTTTCACCTGTAGCCGGAGGAAGTCCTGGGGTTTGAAG
This sequence comes from Manacus vitellinus, assembly GCF_001715985.3. NCBI lineage: Eukaryota > Metazoa > Chordata > Aves > Passeriformes > Pipridae > Manacus > Manacus vitellinus. Next base: position 6,429,609 of record NW_021939798.1, on the reverse strand, counting down.
TCATTTGGGGAGCACCCGCACCAGTCGACTATGTGTTTATATTGGCACTTACAGCCCAGCTTCCGGTTCCAGTTGGTCACTCGGAGGTTGTTATCGACCAGCGTCTCACAGGCATGGCTGTTCTCCAGGACAGTGTGGAAGAAGGACTGTGCATGGCAGAGAAGGGACAAGACACCCAGTGGGGATGGAGGATGGGTGGTTAATGGAGACCCCCACCCATAGAGGAACAGGACAGACCTCGACTGCTCCTGAACAGCTTATCCCTGTTCCCAGCACAAGGCAACACGTAAGGGACCAGGCTGTGCACCCACACCAGTCCTTATCTGGCCCAGAGGGGCGTCTGGACCTAAAGCAGGGCTGGATGTAAACATGACCCTTGGCCTGTCTGATCCTCTCTCATATCTGTCGCGTCTGGACAAGGGAAGGCACAAAGCAGAACCAGCAATGCCCTTTGCAGCTACCCAGGGATGAAGTGGGACAGAGATGTAAAGTACAGTGGTAAGCAAACCCAGCCCGTGCCCTGCAGGCAGCACCCACCTCGGCTGGCAGGAGTGTGTAGGTGTAGAACTGGCGCAGCTGGGACACGAGCTGGTCGTCGGTATAGACCACGTACTCCACGAAGCTGCGCGTCAGCGAGAACCAGTCGGAGCCCCCGTCCACCACGATGCCCTCGGGAATGTGACGCTCGCCCAGCCGCCACATGTGGGAGTCACACTCGTGGAACAAGCGGTCCAGGCCCTGCTTCTTGATAAACCTGCCAATGTGGATGAGAATGAGGAGTTAGAATTGTCAACCACTTTGCTAAGTGCAGCTTCATGCAGAACAGCCCCCCTTGCCCAGCTGTTTCTGAAATCCCTCCTTTATCTGTTCCTTCAGCTCAGCTCTGCCCTGAGCTGGGATTACCTGGCATTGTCTCGGCCATGAGACTTCAGGAAGTTCTTATCTCGGTATTTGGACAGGAACATCACCAGCTCCTCATTGGTCCTGAGGTGCAAATTAGGAATCATTAATGCCTCTGGGGTGAAGCAGCCAAGGAAACACTCATAATGCAAGAGCCATCAGACACAAGGAGCCTAAAGCTGTTTGGTGGGTGCTGACTCAAAGCCTTGTCCTGTCACTGGGGAGACACAGACAGAGCCTCTCTGCCGTCTGGCGCCTCACACGTGTGTTCCCCTGCAACACCCAGACCGCAGGAATAAACAGCCTCTGGCTGGACTCCTCTGCAGAGATGGGACCAGCCTGGCCCTGGAACATCATCACCAGCAGGTGGGTGCAATCTCCAACCCCATCTTCCTCAGATCCCCGCTCCTCCCTGCCCCAACCAAGGCTGCTGCCCGAACACCTCTATCGTCCTCACCTCGTGGGGTAGTCGGTGGCACTCAGGTTGATGAAGAAGTCCCAGGGCCACTCAGACAGTTCCAGCAGGTCCTTCATGCTACGCAGGTACATCTTCAGCAGGCTGGCACCTCCCCAGATGGTCACCATGCGCCAGGGTGTCACACGGATGTTGGGGTAGTGCCGGGCCAGCTCCACGGCCTCGCGATGGAGGTAGTTGGAGCGCTGCCAGGGAACAAGGCTCACCCTCAGCAGGGAGCTCATCCTCCTGAGCCCTGCCCTCCTTGCCACTAGCCCAGAGTCAGCACTCACCGGAGCCTCCACATGGAGGGGAGCAATAAGACTATTCTGGGCAGGGGGGATAGATCCTGCTTCTGTGGGGTTGCAGAAGCAGAGGCAGGAGGGTCACAGCTCCACAGCAGTGAGGACAAACCCTATCCAACCACTTCCACCCAGCTCTGCTCCCTGTCCCAGTGACCAATGCAGCACTGTTAGCACCCCCTCCCCTCACCCCAGCACACACCTTGTCGACGTGGATGTAGAAGAAGTGCTGCTGGTGGTACACGGCCTTGATGAGCCGCTTCAGCTGGCGGATGGCCCTGCCGTGCACGACCAGCATGTAGGCGATGCGCACGGGCTGGCTGGGGGGCACCTGCTGCAGCCGGCTCTCGTCCCACTGGATGACGGGGCTCACCTTGCCTGCACGTGGAGGGAGAGGGCTGTCAGCCACTCCCAGCCCTGGCATCCACCACCCAGACCTCCTGAGCAAGGCAGGGGACAACAAAGAAGCACAAGGCCTCAGACAAACCCCAAACTGGCTGCAGTGGCAGTGAACGGTGGCACACCCCCCACCTTGTCTTACACTGACAGGGGCACTTTGAGGGAGGGGCTGTCCTTCTCTGCCCCCTCAAAACAGGAGATGCAGCTGGGAGGGGCTCTGACCCCTGCAGCACTGCCGGCTGGGATGAACAGCTCGGTTTAAAGCAGGCTGGCACAGCTTTGATTGGATTACAGAGGCAGCAGTAATCTGGGAATCAGTGACAGATTGAGGCCGCTTGCTGCCAGGTGGGTCAGTGTGGTGACATAAGGAAGGTGGCCCACGCGCCTGGGATATTCCCGATGCCCAGGGTGAGCAGGAGCACCTCAGTGGGACTCACCAGAGAGCTGGCAGTGGCGAGGCACGGACTGGGGCATGAGGCTGCCGGCCCGGTGCAGACACACCACGTTGGCGATCTCCTGTTGGCACTGCTTGGTGCTGGCACGGGCCAGCGCCGACAGGGCGTCTTTGCCCGTGATTTCGCACTTGGGGGTGAAGCTGTTCTCAGTGGGCTGGGGAGCCCCCTCCACGCTGCCCGTGTCACCCTGCTGGAAGACGGCCAGCTGGGCCTCCCCGCGCAGCTCCGTCAGGTTCCTGCGGCTGGAGGAGTCCGGCGCGGCCGGCAGCCTCCATCCCGGCCTGTGTCTGGCAGTGACGGCTCTCACCACCTTGGACACCAGTGCCCCGGGGCTGTCCAGCCGGCCCCGCCACCGCCCGTGCTTCCGGCCGGCGCTGCCCCGGCGACCAGCAGAGCTGTCCGAGTCCTTGGAGCCATCGCTGCTCTCAGGAAACCCAGCTTTTTTCTGTCGCTCCTGTTGTGGTTCCATGTGGATGCAGAAGAGAGGACAGACAGCATTAACTCGGGCCTGCTTCCCCCCGGCTCTGCCAACGTGCTCCTTGGAGCACCTCTGTTCCCAATCCCCACAGAGCTCAGTGCTGCAGCATAGCAAGTGCTCCAGGAGCAACCACTGTGCAGCAAAGGGCATTACACAGCCTCCTAAAACCCCAGACTAAGACCCCACAGCACCCTCCTGCATGGTTCTATGCCCCAGTCACAAGGACATGTGTGTCATATGCCTATATGCCAGCAAGGGAGACTTCAACTTGCACACCCCATCATCACAGCACCTGACACACACAGAGGGTCTTGCTCTCTGTGGCTGGGCTTGCTGCAGACTAAACTGCCACGGTGGGTTGTGCCTGCACCAGCCACCCTCCAGGGTCCTGCCCACATAGAGGTATCCCTAACAGTGGAGACAAGCACCAGGTTGCACTGGCAGCCGGTGGTTATTTTACCAGGAGGCAAATGGACCAGCTCTTCCCTGCCATAACCACGCTGTGAGCCCAAGCCCAACACAGCCAGAGTCCTAGGCAGTCACAGCTGTGCTCTCTGGGCTGAAAGCACCAGAAAGGCATCAACCGAGGTCCTGCCCACACTCCCTTCCCTGGGCCCCAGCTCCCTGCACTGGGCTGGGGCAGGCACTGCCATCACCACTTCCCTAGAAATCCAGTTACAAACCCTCCCATGGAGCCAAGCGGATGTGTAATTAATTATGCTTCGTTACCTCTGCCAGGCTGGCTGGTGAGCCAGCCTTGGGGAGAGCAGGGAGTTGGGAAGTTTGGATTTGATGCTCGTGGGAAAGAACTTTCTCAGTAAGTGGTACCCGTGGGGCTGTGGCTGTGTGCTCCCACTGCAGGGGCTCCCAGATGACAGGCAGGCAGCTGCCTGCTCCAGCCAGGCCTCCCACGGCTCTCTCACAGCACCCCCAAACCCTGACTGCCCAGTCACTGTGCCAGGCACCACAGGGGGCTGCGAGGCACACCCAGGGGTATTCCTGGGCAGCAGCATCTCACGAGGATGGGCAGATGTCTCACAAGGACAGTAGGACTAAACTAGCCCCCAGCACAAGGAACCCTATGGGTGTAGCTCCTGGGAAGGTCACAGCCAGGAGAATGCACACAGTGGAAAGGCTGGAAAGCATCTGGCATGATCTGCCTGCTCCACAGTCCCTGAACTACCCTTATTGTGGTGGCACAGCCTGCAAACCATGACCAAACCACTGCTTAAATCCCAAGGGGTTGGTTCAGCGGGGATGAGCCGAGTCCACCTCCACCCAGACAGGCGTCACGGGCGGGCCGAGACAGGCAGCAAACCCTTCATTGGTCACCAGGCAGGACCATCAGTTCCACAGCTATAAACCTGTTTTCCCCACCAAGCACCACAGGAGCAGGCAGTCAGGAGCTACAATCAAGGAGCGACTCTCTTCCGTGGGCTCAGCACCATTCCTACAGGAAGAGACTCACTGGTCCCACTCGCACCCTCCACTCTCCAACACACCTGACTCCAGGGATTCCCCCCATTTGATGCTCACCCCTGGTTACAGTCCTGCTCATCCCCCTGGAAGGAGCCCTGTTCCCAGCTCACAAGCATGCCTGGCTGCCTTTCCCAGTAGGGAAGTTGTTAGAAGCATCGCCAGCTTTTCCGGAGCTGACAGCTAACAAACTCAAGGGTTTCTAATTACTGCACCACAGCAGAGTAATCCCTCCACCCCAGCCTGGTAGGGAACAGCTCTGGCCACATTGCGCTGCTGTATTTAAGATTCACGTGTTGGACATTTAGTGAGGCTCCCCATGCCCATCTCCTCCTCCTGACACACACAGATGACTCCAGGCACCAGCCAGAGGTCATTTAGAATCACAGAATCGAATCGTTTAGGTTGAAAAAGCCCTCTAAGATCATTCAACTGTTAAAGCACTGCCAAAGCCACCACTAAAACATGTCCCCCAGTGCCACATCTACACATCTTTTAGATACCTCCAGAGACTGTGACTCCACCACTTCCTCACCCAGCCCGCTCCAGGGCTTAACAACCTTTTTGTTGAAGAAATTTTTCCTAATATCCAACCTAAACCTCCCCTGGCACAACTTGAGGCTGTTTCCTCTTGTCCTGTTCGCTTGTTTCTTGAGAGACTTACCCTGTCCTGCCTCCCCTAGTGTGACATTGCCACTCCACAGTGCCACAGAGCTGTGGGTCAGGTATCTACATGCACCCAATCCCCAGCACAGGTCCAAGCTCTGCCATTGTGAGGAGCAGAGTTAACAGCACCTGGTGTCCTGCAGGATTCCCCCTCTTGTTGTCTGACTCCAGTGTCTGCCACATATGAGCACCCATCAGACAAAATCAGCACCAAAACTCTGCAAAGTCACCAGAGGAATCCAGAACTAAAATGGCTGGAGTCAGCCCCCTAAAAACAAAAGAAAAAGTCGAGGAATCTCTTCTCTAGAAGAGAAGACGTTTCACAGGAAGCTTCTCTGGCAGCCACAGCACACAGTGGACACCAACACACAGGCCCCAGAGAGATGTCACCTCCTGCCTGGAAGGATGATGGAGACAGATCCAGCTACTCCTGCCCTGCACTCCATAAAGCATCTGCTTGGTGAATACAGGGAGCCTGCAGGACCCCACAATCAGGCTTGGAAAGAGAAGGGATAGATCCAAGCAGCACAGCTGGCTCCACAGTGCTTCCAGGACTCAAGTCTCCCTTTCTCTCTCCACAGCCAGTCACAGCCCATTCGTGGTGGGGATGAGCTGTGTCCATTAGTGGGAAGGAGCCATTTACTCCAGCAATTAAGAGATCCCAAACTTCCCCAAATCCTTCTAGGCCCACAAGGTCAGGCTCTCCCGGGAGTGTTCCTCTGGCTTTACCAGAAATGCCCTTAGGGGAATGATGACTCCTCCAGGTCTGGCCAAAATCAGAAGCTGCAGGAGGGCACAGAAACCTGCCATTTTACAAGAAATAAAGGTTAATTGGACTTTTCCCAGCTTGCTAATGGGTTTGGACTGTCTGTAAAATTCACCATCATTCTTGCCTTCTCCAAAGAGGCTCATCAATTCCCAAGCCCTGGAGTCAGGGTTGCTGGTGGTGAACCATCCCATTTCCAGGCATGGGGACCCACGGCCAAACCTGTCAGCTGCCCAGCTCAGTTTTGGGACGAGACATGGGGAATTTAGGCAAGGACCAAGGTAGAACAAGCCAACAGCTTGTTGCAGGAGGCTGCACAAGGCAGGAACAGAGAAAAGCAGTACAGGATGGTGCAGAGGAAAAGGGAAGACAGGACAGGTGAAGTAATTTGATCAAGGTCACAGAAAAGGGAAAGGAGCAGTCAGGCACTCCTTGGTGCCAGATCAGTCTGCTCTCATGCTTGCAGTGCCTCTGGATCATGGGCAACTCCATGTCCTCTCTGTTGCCACATTTATTCCCTGGTTCTGTGTCAGTGATGGGTGTATGGCAGCATACGAAGGTGCTCATGGCCATTCCCCATGGCCCAAGACTTCCTGGGGCTGGGAATTAACCTGCTGAGTGCGTGGTGTCACCTTAGAGACCTTCCCTATTGCAAGGGGCTTCCCAGTTCACCTTCTCACCTCTTTGCTCTCGAGGAAAACTTTCTAGACCTGCTGACCATGGGATCACCCTCCACACCAGGAGGCTTCAGCCACTGGTCCATCCAGACACACTGGACCTGGACACAGTCTGGGCAGTACCCAATAAATAAATAAATCCAAATAAGCAACCCAGAGACCAAAAGCTTTGTTTGAAGGTGGCAGCAACATCCTTCAGCAGACCGAGCCTCCTTGATACCTGCTCTGTGCCTGACCTTGGGCAAACTCCTTCAGCAGCCTGTGCCTCGGTTTCCCCACAGTCACAAGAAAGCAGTGACGCATTTCACCCCAGCAGAGTGTTCTGGTACAAAGACAACAGGGGACTCCAAAAGGTCCTTGTTCCCTCGCACTTCACAGGGATGCCCCTGACCGGGCCAGGTACACAGGAGCTGACACAAACTTCCCGAGCTGCTGTGTGTGCCATCCCAGCTCTCTGAATTCCGTGTTTTATATCTGGGTGCAGCCGACCTCCTCACAGCATCCTCCAGATCACAGAGAAGTGCAAGACCCCCATAAAGCCCCCCACACTCCCTTCCCCATGCCAGACTCCAACCCCTCTGGGCTACAAGCTCCAAGCTCTCTTTCTCCGGTGCTGTGACCCTGCACTGCTGCAGCTGGAGACCCCTCACAGGCGACATCCCACTGCCCACCCCAGCGCCCCTGTCCCCATCGGCCTGGGGCTGTGGCCCCCCCTCCCCAAGCCAGTGACCCCATCCTGGGTCCGGGCCTCATCAACCCCACAGAGACGCCCTGAACGTGGGGGGGAGCATGCCCTCTATGCCCCCCTCCCAGCTCCAGAGCAAGAGGTCACTCCGGTCCCCCCAGGGCACTGTCCCCCAAGGGTCTCCCCACAAAAAACACCTCCTTCCAGCACGCATCGCCTCCTATGACTCCCCAGGCCCTCAGCCCACCTCAGTCCCCTCAGGCCTCCCCTGTCCCCCGCGTCGCCCTCAGCACTCTCACAGCCCCTCCATCCCCTTCGCCGCCCCCCCGACCCTTCACGGCGACCCCGGCAGGCCCCGGTGACCGCCCAGCTCCCTCGCCGCGCGCACCTCGGCGGTCCCTGCCTTCGTCGAGGCCGGCGAGCTCGCAGAGGACGAGCCCCTGGAGCAGAGGATGGCGAGGGCCGTGGCGGCCCGCCAGCCGGTACCGCGCACGCAAGCTTCCTCGCCCGCCCGCCGGCCACCATCGCCCGCCGGCACACCAATCGCCCGCCGCGCCGACAGCGCCCGCTGCGCGTGCGCGGAGCAGGGCCCGGGGCCGGGCGTGGGAGGGGGCGGGGACAGGGGCGGGCCGAGGAATGGGGGCGGGGCCGGGGTGAGAGAGTGAGGGTTTGTGAATGGGGGCGTGTGAATGTGGGTGTGTGAATGTGTAAATGTGTGTGTGTGTAAATGTGTGTATGTGAGTGTGTAAATGTGTGTGTGTGACTGTGTAAATGTGTGTGTGTGTAAATGTGTGTGTGTGTAAATGTGTGTGTGTGTAAATGTGTGTATGTGACTATGTAAATGTGTATGTGTGACTGTGTAAATGTGTGTGTGTGACTGTGTAAATGTGTGAGCACTGTAAAAATGTGAGCACTGGGATGTGTGTTTGTGTGCAATTGAATGTGTGTGTGTGCAGTGGGCTGTGTGTGAGCACTGGGATGTGTGTAATTCAATGTGTATGTGTGCAGTGGGCTGTGTGCGTGCACTGGTGTATGTGTGGGATGTGTGTGCACACTGGGGTGCACATGTGTTTGTGTGTGCTGGGGGGTGTGTGGCCACACGTGCACTGGCAGTGTGCCTGTGACCACTGGTGCCAACCTCCCTCTCATGGGCAGGGACACCTTCCACTAGCCCAGGTTGCCCCAAGCCCCATCCAACCTGGCCTTGGACCCTTCCAGGGATGGGGCAGCCACAGCTTCTCTGGGCAACCTGTGCCAGGGCCTCACCACCCTCACAGGTGAATTTATTCCTAATATTTAACCTAACCCTTCCCTCTGTCAGTTTGAAGCCATTCTCCCTTGTCCTGTCACTCCACCCCTTGTCCAAAGTCCCTTTCCAGCTCTCTTGGAGCCCTTTTAGGGGAAGTATTTCAGCAGGGGAAATAGGAAGCAGTGTCTGCATGGCGATAGCAGCTCCAGGGAGTTCTGTGACCCTCTGTGAGTTGCCCAGGCAGATTATGCCAATACAGCAGAGGGAACACTGCAGCCTCAATGGCCCTGAGGGTTTAAGAGGAAGAGGCTCTGATAAGAGGGGCTCCCCGGGCTGCAGAAGGGCTCTGTGCAGCCTGCTAAGCTCTGGGTGGGCTTCCCCTTGTACAGGAGCAATTTGGTCCATGCCCGTAAGAGCTGAGAGCTGCAGGATTGCCTCAACATCTCCACATCAGCAGGAAAAGTCTCCCCACATAGAATCCTTTAGGTTGGAAAAGTCCTCTAGGATCATCAAGTCCATCCATTAACCCAGCACTGCCAAGGCCACCACTAAACCACGTCCCCGAGAGTTACACCTACACATCTTTTAGATACCTCCAGGGATGGTGACTCCCTCATTTCCTGGGCAGCTTGTTCCAATGCTTGACAGCCCTTTTGGTAAAAAAATTTTCCCTAATATCCAAGCTAAACCTCCACAGGCACAACTTGAGGCAGTTTCTTCTCCTGTTGCTTGTTACTTGGGAGACCAATCCCTACCTGGCTACAACCTCCTTTCAGGTAGTTGTAGAGGACAAGAAGCTCCTGCCTCACCCTTGTCCTGGTTGCAGAGTAAATCAGCATCCCTGCCCTGAAACCAGCCTAGTTGCACAGACTTACAGCACCCAAATTCCCATGGCAAGGGAAAAATCATCTCTCCATGCAAAACCACTTGCATGGTACAGTGTGTGTGGAAGAGCTCAGGTATTCTGCTACCAACCCACCACAAATAGGTGCCCAGATCCATTTTTTGTGGGAGTGGGTTGTCCTGACAGGTGAATTCCCTGGTGCTGAGCAGGAGTTCATGCACTGAGAAGGGCACTGGCATGCAGGGGCAAGACCCTGTGGGATGTCCCAGCAAGGAGCAATGCTGCAGCATGGGTGGGAGCTGCAGGTTTGTACTGGAGACCCAAGAGTCCTCACCTCAAAGATCTGAGTTCTCACACTGCTGGAGCCCATCTGAGCACGAGCTAGGACCTGTTTTCAGGGTGACACTCTGCAATAAACCCTTTAGGAGGTGGAAACCTGCTGTACAAACACAGCCACACACCATGGTCAATGCCATCAGATTCTCGCAGTCGCTGATAAAGCAGCAACATTTGACACAGAAGAAGGTATTTAGTGGGTGCCAGAAAAAAAAAGCTATCAGCAAAGCAGAGATGAGCAGGGTGATAGTTACAGCCCCTGAGTGTGCTCCCAGGTCAGAGGTGGTGGGAGAGAGCAGGAGGAAACCTCCCTGGGGGCTGTGCAAGTGTGGTGTTTGGGGAGAGGCCATTTCTTCACCAAGACCTTAATGCCCCACATCCTCCACCCAAGCACCCTGTGCAAATGCACTTGGATATAACATTTCCCACTGTCCTGCTTCCCAGGAGCTGCCAGCTGCCATCAGCATGAAAAAAGTCACTCTGAGGAGATCCGTGGGTTTGGAAGCTTCACCCCCCAAGAACAATGCAGAAGGGCAAGTGGGACAGGTGGTGAGTGCAGGGAGCCAGCCCACCCACAACCCTCAGCCTTGCCTCCCCTTCCCAGCTCCCAGACACCCTGCCTGGAAAGTCACTGGCCTGGACTGCCCCGCTTCAGGGGGAAAGTTTTATTCCCAGCACCACTAATGTATGGATGAGGACTCCAAATGCAAAGGGATGATTTTATCCTCATCCTGCTCCATGTCTCCTCTCAACCTCATCCTCTCCAGTGTTGCTCCAAGGAAACATCCGAGCCTTGGAGAGCAGCAGCTCCACTGTCCAGCCAGCTCCTGCCTGAGTGCAATGCCAATGCAATCCCCTCCATGCAGGTCCCAGTGGCACTCCTGGCAGCAGAAGCAGCCCATGGGGCCGGGTGCTGGCTCACACCCCCCCAGCTCTGCTCTCAGGTTCCTCACTGGGCTGTGGAGCTGGTGGCATGTTGCTGTAGATCTGCTCCTGCTGTGGCACACGCTTCTGCACCCTGGCGTACATCGCCTCTGTTTCCTCTTCCACAGGCTGGGAAAGGAGAGGGATAAACAAAAAACATCCTTTGTGGGGCTGCTCCAGGGAAACACTGTCTGCTGGAACCTCTCTCGGCTGCTTTAAGCCCCCAGGAGCAGCCACGGGGACTGGAGAGGGAACCCACATTATCCAGGGTCACTTGCTCTCCAGTTTGGTGAGCCCCTTTGCAGCCCCCTCCCTCCCCACCCAGCCTATCCCAGTGCCCATGCCATCACCCACCCGCCCCAGCTTTCCCCCCACCACCTCCAGCTCGGCATTCTCCTACCTTAGCACTGTGCCTGACTTCCATGTACTCGATTGTGGAGTTTTGCAGGCTCCGGAAAGCCTCGGCGTTGCTGTACAGCTGGCTCTCGGCTGTGCCCATGTGGTGGTTAATGTCTGCATAATTCAAGGCATCTGCTCCCTGATGGAGAGGGATGAGCTCTTAACCTGCTGCCGCCTGCATCCACAGGGGTGGGAGCACCTCCCGCCCTGCTGCCTGTCCTGATGGGTGCTGAGACTGATGGCTGCAGGAGCACTGGGTGGAAATAAAACCTGAAGCAAGGGCTGGTTCAACATTCCCCAGGGGAATTCTAGTTAGTGACACCAGCCTCTCCTCAAAATCTGGCAGATAAAATCAGAAAACGCTCTCCAAGCAGTGAGCAAAGAGCAGCTGCTCCACTGCTGCCTCAGGTGTGCTTTGCCTGTTTCCCAAGCCTGTTTTACTCAGAGGAGCAGCTCCCATGCTTGGAGGGGCCTGGGGGCAAACCTTTTATCCCAATCCTAAATTCTCTTCCCAGGAATACTCTGTGATAGTCACATAAAAGCCCTGTGTCTTTCTGTTGGTGAGCAGTGCCCAAAGGATCCCTCCCAGCTTAAAGCACCATGAGCCAGGCTGACAGCAGAAGCTCTGGCAGCTCAGGGTGTAACGCTTCCCCTTTCCATGAGAACTTGGGACATGGCATCCCAAGACCTCATGAGGTTTTCCTTACTGTATGAGAAACACTGCGAGTCCTGTCCATCTCTATGGCTGCTCTGGAGAGGGCTGGATGGAGCACGGATGTGGTTAGACATGAGTGAAAACAGAGGAAAAGAAATTAATTAAGAAACTGCACTGCCACTGCAAATCTCACCGTAAAGCAGGAAAGGAACCTGTTACCCTGTGAGCCATCCAAACTGAAGCAGCTCTTCAAATAAAACCAGACCCCACCTGCCAGCTGGCAACGTCCTCTTCTGTCCCCCCCCATCCTTCACTCTGGCCTTAAACTTTGTGTCAAGCTTAGTGCAAGCCTGGCCCACACAAGTGAGCCCATCTGGGGAAGCTGATGGTGCCCAGACAAACACAAGTAGGTGCTGTGCCAAGCAGCACCCACCCCAAGGGCTGCCATTCCCTGCTCCCATGGGGATGAGACCTGTGGGATGGTCCCACCGTTCCCTCAGGGGAAGGAGTCCTCCTTGGTGGAGGTCTCAGTGATGGATCAAGGAACTGGATGGATCAGGGAGGGAATGGGGGAGAAAAAAAAATATAGAGGAAAAAATAAATAAAGCAGAGGCAGGTTCTGGAGCAGAAATAGGGTGTGTGTGGCAGTGGCAGCTTCTCTCACCCTTTTTCCTCTTCCTGGACAGTATTACCAGAACAGCAGCAGCCACAGCAAGCAAAAGAAGAACTACTACGATGCCTGGAGTGAGGATGTGCTCAACCACGTTCAATCTGCAAGAAAAAAAGAGTTTCTGTTCCCACACTTCTCAGGAGGAACCAGCACGGAGCAGGGTTGCAGGAAGTGGCTGTGGGTGACGGGGCTTTCCCTGGGAGGAAGGACGGCAGGTGTGGGGTGGTCAGGCTGCCAGCTGGGCACGGAGCAAAGCAAACCAAAAACTGCAGAAGCAAACTGACACTGAGGTCTGAGAGCTGCTGAGTCTTCTCTGGTTTAAGGATGGGTTCCTGAACCTAATGTTGCTCCAGTTTAGCTCCACTATTTGTTGACCTTGTTTGTAATGGGCAAGCAGGCAAAGTTGGTGTGCCAGCTACCCCTGGAGCATGCTAATGGGGAGCCTCAGCTTTGCCTGCTGAGGCATCACCTCCCAGAGGCAGGAGAGAAGGAGGGAAGCTCTACAACTCCTGTTTAATGCTTTGGCCACTATCTCTGCTGGGCTGTGTGTGACTATAAAGCAGAACAGGACACTGGCCTGCATTTGGTTTCCCAGTAGCAAACACTGCCTCTGAGTTTTGGGGAAGGAAATGGGGTCAGGCAGAAACCGCTTCTCCTGTGGCAACAGCTCATGGCTTGCTTAAGCTGCAAGATGGATGGGAGAGAAGCAGGGCTTTTCTGGGGCCATGTGACCAGAGACACTGGAATTATTGTCATAGAATCATAGAATGCTTTGGGTTGGAAGGGACATGTAAGATTACCTAGTTCCAATCCCCTGCCATGGGCAGGGACACCTTCCACCAGACCAGGTTGCTCTGAGCCCCATCCAGCCTGGCCTGGAACACTTCCAGGGGTGGAGCACCCACAACTTCTCTAGGCAACCTGTGCAAGTGTCTCACCACCCTCATAGGGAAGAAATTTTCCAGCTGGAGTGGTCTCTAAAGGTAAAAGCAGGATGTCTGGATCCTTAAGGGAGATGTGAAGAGTCTGAGGGTTGCAGGGCTCCAGCTGCACCAAACAAATCTTGTTGAGGGAAGTGGCTGCTGTAGGCAGGAGCTGCTACTCACCTTTGGTTGCTGGACGGATTTGATGTCATGTGTACAGTTCCCCCTTGGGAAGTTGTCTGTGTGGGGCCTGTTACAGGGCTAATGAGATCGGTGTGCTTGTTTGTGGTGGAGGTTGATGGTGGGGTGGCTGTAATGAAAAGAGGAGAGGCTTGTTTGATCTGTCTCTGGGGGGGAAAATGCTGTGGGTCTTTCAGCGAGTCAGAAGTGACCCACTTACTGTCACACAAGGAGTAGTTGAAGGACACTCCTTGAGGTGGGAAGGCTGTAAGACCCTACCACTGCCCAGGAGGCTTTTCACAGTCCTGGTCCCCCTCAAAACATGCACAAAACAGAGTTCATCCTGCAGGAAGGGGGTCTGGGTACCCCATGACTCGTTCAGTACTAACACAACAAACCCATATATGTGTCCTGCCACGGGGGCTGATCCCTAGCAAGGCAATGGAGAGGGATGTTCCCAAAGCCCAGGGCCTGGTGCCCAGAGGCTCTGCTTGTCCCAAGTGGGAAACAAGGCAGCACAGGAGGTGAGGAATTCCCCAGTGTGATGCAATAAGGCAAGGACAGCACAGACAAGGACAGCAAGATCTGATGAGAGGGAAAATGAGACACAGAGAGCAGGTAGGTGCATCCCACCAATGGAGGTGGCTGATCCTGGAGCACTGAGAAGGAGCTGTGGGGAGATCTGGGCAAGGGGAGTGGGTGATGGTGGCACCTGCTGCACTGTGGTGACATTGGGCACCTACCACCTGCAGGCTGCCCCTACTGCAGCCCTTGGTCCCAGTACTTGGAGGGGGACACATCAGGGCTGGACCTGGGGGACCAAGTACTGACCTGGTAACACGATCACCTCCACTTCATCACTCCAATCTAACTGGAGCCTTCCCATTCGCACCCCACAGCGGTAGATTCCCGCGTCCTTCTTGGTCAGATCCTCCACAGTCACTGTGAACACCAGGTGTGTGTGGTTATCCCGGATGGAGAATCGGCCCTTCCGCACCACGGGCTGTGACTCCGAAGTGATGACGATGTCCTTAGCACAGGTATAAACTGTTCCCGGTTTGCACCAGAACTTCGGGTTCATCTCCAGGCCGGGCTGGTACTCGCAGGTGACCGAGAGGGACTCCCCCACGAATCCCTGCACAGTTCTGCGCCAGCCCATCGCCCCACAGCCTGTGGAGACAAACGGAGCCGCGGAGTGCTGCCACCGCACCGACACCTCCCGCCCGTCGCGGCCGCCCCCACGGGCCCCTCCGGGAGTGGGGGCCTCTGGCGAGACCTTACCTGGCAGCAGAGCCCAGGCGAGCAGAGGCAGGAGCTGCATGGCTGCTACGGGACGGCGGAGCTTGGCACCCTGGTTCCTCGGCAGGGAGCCCCGCCCGCCCCCGGGGCCGCCCTGTCGGGGCGGAGCGCGGGGACCCCCGGGGCTGCCTGACCGTCGGGGCTGCCGGAGAGACAAGTCGGGGGCGCTGGGCGGTGGCAGGGAAGCTTTATTGGAGTTGGCGACGGCAGGAAGGGCGCGGCGGGCCCCGGTGCTGCCGCTCCTGCCCACGCCGTCGGGCCGGGGCGGCCCGGGCCGGGAGGCATCGGCCGCGGCCGAGGGGTCCCGGCGAGGGCTCAGCCCCGCAGGCTGACCCAGAGCACGGCCGCGCTCATGACCAGCAGCGCCAGCAGCTGCAGCCCGGCCAGCACCGGGAAGTAGCGGAAAGAGCCACGGGTTCCCTCCGGAGCATCCGGCTGGAGCGTCGGGGTTGCAGGTGTGAAGGAGCGACTGATGCAGCGGGTGCCAGGAGGGCACTTTGTCCCTCTCCATCCCCCCTCGCTCAGGGTGACACCTCCTCCCGTAGTCTGTCCCCGGCCCCCCAGCGCTGTGCTCACTGTTGCTGGGGTGGAATTGTGCAGGGACTGACCTGGCAACACGATCACCTCCACTTCATCACTCCAATCTAACTGGAGCCTTCCTGTTCGCATCCCACAGCGGTAGATTCCCGCATCCTCCTCTGTCAGATCCTCCACAGTCACTGTGAACACCAGGTGTGTGCGGTTATCCCGGATGGAGAATCGGCCCTTCTGCACCACGGGCTGTGACTCCGAAGTGATGACGATGTCCTCAGCACAGGTATAAACCGTTCCCGGTTTGCAGCAGAACTTCGGGTTCATCTCCAGGCCGGGCTGGTACTCGCAGGTGACCGAGAGGGACTCCCCCATGCGTCCCCGCACGGTTCTGCGCCAGCCCATCGCCCCACAGCCTGTGGAGACAAACGGAGCCATGGGAGAGCTGCCACCGCACCTACACCTCCCGCCCCATCGGATGATCCAGTGTGAGTCTCTGGCCCCAAGGATCCCCTCAGCCCTACCTGGCAGCAGCAGCCAGACAAGCAACAGCAGGAGCCACATGGACAGGGTAGCCTGGGCCACAGCTGGGGCAGCCCTACTGCTCCTTCTATGTTGCGTCTCTAGGGCTTTGCTTCCTCTTCTGCCTGGGATACCAACTCAGTTACTGCTGGGCGTTCAGCAAAAGTGTAGGGTTTCCTGTCAGCTGCCTTCCTGCCTTGCCTGGTCACTGAGAGCACTTGTTGTGCCCCCATGGCAGGACACAGTTCTGCCTCTTACCGCCACACTGCCCAGCCTCTCTCACCAGGCACAGCACCTGATGGGGGACCTGCCTCTCAAGGGATGGCTCAGCACTGCACAGGGACCCCCTGAGCCCCATATAAGTCTCCAGGCTGGGGCAGTGCTCCTGCATGGCCACCCTGTCCTTCCCATGGGAATGCATATGAGGAGCCCCCGCCTCCTGCTCCAGTACAGCTGGAGATGGGCGCTTGTCCCCGCTGCCCTTGCCAGCACATCCCCACAGACTGTTCCCAGCACAGCCCCTCTGTGGCTCAGGATCCTATGCCCTGATTAGGTCCTCTCAGGCCTCCCCCTGTGTCCCCATCCCCTGTAGGTGCTGTAGTGGTGGGGACACTTGTGGAAGGACACTCGTCCCCAGCTCTTGCTCAGCTGGAGCATTTGGTGGCATCAGACAGAGTTGGCAGGCTTGAGGCTCCTGGGGCTGAGGGCTCCTTTCCTTGTGCCAGGGCTTAGCTGGGTGATGGGGAATCAGGTGCCAGCATTGCCCCTGTGATCCTGTATCTCCCCCAACCACAAGGCAGTGTGTCCCCACACAGTGTGTGCATCAGCACTGACAGCCACGGGCACCCCAGGCTGTGCTGGCAGCTGAAGGAGGGAGCAGGTGGACAGACAGACAGGCAGACAGGCACCTGCAGGATACCACGGCTTTATTGCAAAATTGTCTTCGTTTGGCAGCTGCAGCTCAGCAGACACAGGCTCTCTGCACTCCAAACCCCCCTCTCTCCAGCACTGGGGCTGCCAGGAGGGGCCAGGGCTTCACAGGGGGGGAGAATCACCGGGAGCCAAGCACCTCCTGGCACAGGGCGGCTGTGGTGGGCGGCACGGCCCCAGCAGGGTGGGGGGAGAGGGGGCAGGAGGGTGTCCCTGGGGCTCCAAGGTGGCTGGGAGAGGAGGTGGGCAGCCTGGTGTCCTGGTGCTGCTGGAGGCCTCAAAGAGCTGTTGGTTTTCCTGGTTGCAGCTCCTATGCCGGCTCCTCATCCAGGCTGCCCCACACACCAGGGCCAGGGCTATGAGAAATTTCAAGCTGAGGAGGACCAGCAGGTGGGTGACACTGAGCTGGGACCTGTATGGAGAAAGGAGATTATGCTAGAGCCTGTGTAGGGTCTGTGCAATGAGGATGAGGACTGGGACGCTGGCATGTCTGCCAGCTGCCCTGCTTGCCCCTGGGATGCTCCTTGGAGCTGCTGCAATGGAGGGACACACAGCTGGGAGATGCATGCAGTGAAAAATGTGGTTTTGGCCAGGGGATGCTGCTGGGGGCTTGCCCGGATCCCAAGCTCTTACTCACAGCACTGGAGGCTCCCCACGGCCACTGGAGCCCACATCGCTGCCTTCGGTTGTGGTTGAAGCAGCTGTGAAGGAAACAGAGTCAGAGCAAAGTGGAGACCCACCCCACACACACCCCTGTCCTGCCCCCTGCACAGGGGTCTCTGCCCTGACACTTCGGCCACGGAGGTGCAGGAGGTGGAGATGGGGGTATCCAGCAATGCCATGGGCACTGTGGGGGAGGAAGAAGAAGGAGGTTACTGCCAGCTTTGCTTCCAGCCCAGTTTTACCTGCAGAGACCATCACCCTGGTGGTGTGGGATGTGCTGAACCACAGTTTCCTCTTCACCCCGCAGGAGTACCGGCCTGCATCCCCCAACGTGACTCCACTCTGTGTCACCATGAACGAGTGTGCTGTGTGGTTGTCCCTGATGGACACCCTGCCCTGTGTCACCGTCACCTCTGAGCCACTGGTCTGGATGATGTTGGTGCAGCAAAACCAGAGGAAGCTCTGGCGGCACCAGTACTTGGAATTGAGCTCATAGCCTGGCTCATAGCTGCAGGACACTGCCAGCAAGCTGCCTTGGTCAGCTGTCACCTGCTTGGGGCCTTTCACTGCCCAGACACCTGTGGGGGACACAAAGAGGTGCTGCAAACATGTCCTGGCATTGCCTTGGGGAACCAAGAAGGATCTGAGCCCAGGATTCTTGGTGGCACCCAGCCCCGAGGGAGGCTGTGTCTGTACACCCGCTGTGCCAGGGAGCAGTGCTGAGAGGAGATGTCCCCATTCAGGAAAAAAGAGCCCCCATCAAGGGTGTGTGTTATTAAAAGAGCAAAAAGCCTTATTCCCAGGGTTCACATGACAGCAGTAGAAGCACATCTCAGAGATCACCCCCCGTAACTGCCACAGGAAAAGGTCGGGATCAGCTGGGCTCTTGCCATGACCATGGTGAGTTTCCTGGTCTGGCTTGGCCCCAACCTCTCCACAGCTCTGCCAGAACCCCTGAGATGGAATTGCCTGACCTGTGTTCCGGGCTCTCACCTGGGGAAAGGATCCAAACCAAGAAAATCCTCATTTTCCAGCTTCTTGCTCCCAGAGTGGATTTTTCTCTGTGGTTAGTCATGAAGAACCTTGCAGGAGGGAGCCAGGTCCACATTCACTTGGGTGTCCCGGGAGTTTTCCAAGCCTTATTCTCCTGTCCCTTCTTTGGGCAGTGCTTACCCACAGATGACCCTGGATGTCTTTTTTTAAGTTACTTGTTTCCTCCCCTTCACCCGGGCCCATGACTCACCCTGGGGTGTTTCGTGAGAGAGACTCTGCTTTTCCTCTGAAATAGTCACTGAGTTCCCAGTAAAATACCAAAATGCAGCAGCTTCCTCTGCTGCAATGCCCATCCCAGTGGGGAGCACAGCCTCTTCCCCTACGCAGAGCCCAAAGGACTTTGGGGAACTTTGCAGGGGGGCCAGGCCAGAACAGGGATGCAGGGTCTGGGGTAGAGTGAAGGCAGGTCTGCCCCTGTGGATGGACTGGCTGGGACTGACAGAATGCTCTCCCAGTTGTGATGGACTCGGATAACAGACTGAGATGATGGACAACCATCCCCCTGCACTGCTATTCCCTGGCTCTTGAGCCAGTGTGAGCTGGGCTGCTTTTGTTTGTTTTCTGAAGCAGAAATGTCTCATTTCCTCCCCAAACCACCTTCTTCGGCACAGCCTGGGGGTTTTGAGTGACAACAGTGTTTTAAATGCTTCCACTAAAAGTTTCAGAAACCCAAACACAAAAAGCAAGGCCTCTTCCCTGGCAGCTGCCTTGCTGATGGCTTTCTTCTGATATGCCCCTTGGAAAGAGCAGAAAGCACAAACCTCTGGCATCCCCTTCCCTCTCTGTCCCTCATCATGGCAAGAGGAAGCTCTGAGTTTTCCTTTTGATCATGAAATAACCCCTTCATTTCCATCTAACTGGCTGTGAGCCAAGACTCTGCAAGTAACAGCCAAGATCTAAATTCAAAAAAGTAGCTGGAGGTGGCAAACCAGCTTTCTGCTGAGAAACTTCCCACAAAGGCTGTGCAGCTGGGGCTCCAGCCACTTTGTCTTCCTTGGGCATGCATCCCTGCCACTGCTTGGCAAAGCACAGTGAGTCCTTCCCACCCTTCCCTCAGAGCAGGAGGACTGTGAGAAGCGGCTCAGAGGTAGAGGCTCCAGATGGAATGTGCACAGAGAAGGTACCTCCATTCTTTACTGCATGAGGATTTCGAGGACAGCTCAGTTACCCGAAAGCAGCCAGAAGCACTTTTCAAAGAACCACTTTGGTAGAGTTCCTGGGAAACTTTTCAAGTCACATCCATGCTGCGTCATCTCCGTCACATCACTGTCACTTCACCATCAGATGTGAGGTGTCATTTCCCCTTCCCGTTCTCTGTTCCATGTTTGGTTCTGGGCAGGATGAGCAGCTGCCCAGCCCAGTGCAGGGGCTGGACCCTCAGCACAGACCAGGGCCACTTCCTCCCCATCACAGCAGTTCCCAGGACTGTGTTACCCCACTGACTCCATTTCAGTGACTGAAGGCAGGTCTCCTTCTTGCCTCTGAGGATACTGCAGTGATTACAGCCCCCCAGCATCAACACTGCAACTCTCATGTGGGGTTTTACTCTGATATTTCTCCTCTCAGCTGCTGGGTGAAGGGGCCCTGGCTGAGCAGGACACTGGCCGGGGGCTGTTGGTGGGGGTTTGCAAAGGGGATGGCTCCAGCTCTGCACCTCAGCCCCAACCAACTCAGCAGCGTGGGAACATGCTCGTGGAGGGGAAGAGCAAGATGGGAGTAGGCAGGAGTGAGAAACCCCAGAGTGCTGACACAGGAGTGTCTGTCACATGAAGGGCTGTGATATTTATTCCAATTAAAATGAAACCAGAGAGGGAGTAGAGCAATCCAGGCAGAAACCAGTGCAGCAGAGCATGATGAGGAGTCACACTGCCTAAAATGGGGAGAGCCCTGCAGAGAGCCCTCCCAACACCCTCCAGCGAGGGCATGGGTGCTGGGGTGCTCCAGATAGCCTGGGGGGAATGAATTAACACAGCCACCTGCAGAGGACAGGGAAAGGTACCCTACTCTGCACCAGCACCTCTGGGGGGCTGTGTCAGGGTCCTGCCAGCCAAGACCTCTCCCTTTTGGCAGCAAGTGGCCCGGGAAGCACAAGGCGAGGCTATTCTGTGGGAGAGGAAGCATTGCTGAAGCACTTCTCAGGAATCCCACTGATGCATCCTGACAGGAGCACATCAGTTTGTCTTTTCGTCTCGGCCACACGCGGGGCGGGATTGAGCACTTGGGCGGGGCTCAGTGGCCGTGCCAGCGAGAAAAGCGTGTCACTCAAAGAGCTCCTGGGACAGGCAGTAATCGAGTCAATCAGTGAGGGCCCAGTACCAACTTGTGGGTCCCTTCCAATCCAGAATATTCTGTGATTCTGTAAGGTTTTCCTCAGCTCCCATCCCACCGTATTACCCACCACCAAGACTGAGCCTTTCCAGAGTCCTCTCTGCTCTGTTCTTCAATGACATTTCCAAATCCTGATTCTGTTATTTAATCCAGGGCCCTTGAAAAATAATCAAGTAGTGTCAGTCTGTTCTTTCGTGGGCAGATTCAGCAAGTTTGGTGAAATTGTCCTTAGGAGATAAGGCTGAGGATGATAATTGCTAATGTAGCTCCTTTAGTGCTGGCTGATCGAGCAGGCACTGTCTGATCTCTCCCTTCCGCTGCCATCTCAGATAACCAAGATAAGTTCAGATCATTCCCAGATCTCTTGATTTAGCAAAGCCAGTAAAAGTGGCAAAAAATACTTACAGACTTTGTGGTCGTGGAGGATTTACTCTGGACTGTGTCTGAGGCTGGACTCAGCCAGAAACGGCTAAAGCAGGGGTTACTTATTGCAAGGAAATTAAGAATTCATACTGTGTGGGTTCAGAGGGTGAAATTCTGATTTTTCCCTAGCTCAAGGGGAGGGAATGACTTCAGCAGGGCTGATCCTCCTCAAAAAGTGTTGTACAGGGATTCCAGGGAGATACTACAGCAGCTTAATGGGATCGGGCAGCAGAGAACAGCAGGAGCAAGCAAGTACAGTGAAGCAGAAACTCCTGAGCTGGATTTAAATCTTTCACTGTTAGACCTGCATTTCTCAAGGCAAATACACAAATAATTAAGCTATCAGAGATACAGTCTACCAGCAAACAGAACAAACAATGGAGCTAAATTGCAGGTTCATTTGGAATCGCTCCTGCCGTTTGCAGGTCATTTCCTCTCATTTGGTTGCTCTGCATTGATTTCAGCTAGTCAGAGCTTGCTCAGGGCTGCAAACTGTTCACTGGCTCTCAGAGTCTGGGATAAGCTGGGAGAGTAAATGGTTTGCTCTGCATGGTGGGGGAAATGCATTCTTCGGTGTGTGAGGGGAGGCGGTGATGTCGGGCTGCTGGGCTCTGATAAAGCTGCTGATAGCACTTATCTGCCATGGGTCAGGTCCTCCAGCGCCATAAAGTGGGATAAAGCCCTTGGAGCAGCGCCAGGCTGTGCTGCTGCCTGTCTTTGCCAGCAATCTATGTCGTCTCATTAGGCTGTATTACACTTGATGATATCATGATAGATGGGAGAACTGTCTTCCTCCTGAGTGCGATTAAACCTGCAGGGCCAAGTGTGTCTCTGGTGCAATGCCAGTGCCTGCAGAGGGACTGGACAGCTTGGCTCTGTGAGGCGCTTCTCGCCCGGCAGCAGCTCCTCCCCGCTCTCCTTTGTGACTCAGAAAAGGAAACAAATGTTGCTGGAGCTGAGAAGGGTCAGAGGATGCTCTCTGAGCCCCAGAACCTCTCCTGCAGCAGGGACCTGCCAGAAATTTCCATCCAGGGATAAGCAGGTCTGGAGCCTCAGACCCGATGGGCCTTTGGGGGGGTTACTCTCTTCTTCCCTGGGGGTTAAGTTCGTCTCAGCTTCTGGGAGAGATTTGTCTGAGTACCAGCACAGCCTGGGTGCCCCGGTCAGAGCCACACGGTACATGCAGCAGATCTGAGTCTCTGGGGTCTCTGTGGCCCATGGAAAGGATTGTGCTGACATTCATGAGAGTTTTAGCACGGTCTTGATGTGTTTAAGAGAACAGAGTTGCCCTGGCTTTGTTGAAGACACCCTGAGGTTTGCTGCTCTCATCTTCCTGGACCTACTTGTTGTGGAGTGTGTGCATTATGTTGAACTACAATGTTGGCTGCACCACTTGTCAATTATCTGATCCAGACACCAGGGCTCATGATATCATTTATTTTTATGCTATTGATTGTTTTCCAGAGCATGAGGCCAATGGGTGGTCTGGTTACACGATGGTCTGTGTCATGTTGGGTTGGTTATCTCAGCTTCAGGTGAGTCTAAAACACCCCATCCCTCTGGGTTGTTTTTCACTTTTTCTGGCTGTTGTTTGCCAAGTCTGATGATCTGACCCAGCAGAACCGTCTCTGCAGTCAGAGGAAATAATGGGCAGATATAATTAGCAATGTCAGGCCCAGGCAGTCAAACAGCAATCGGACAGGTGCAGATGGCTCTTGGAAGCATGGTCTGTTCCTCTGGCTTAGGGCCATCTGCTGATCTGGAAGGAGGGAACAGGAGACTGAATTTCTCTTAATAAACTTCTCAGTAAAGATTAGTTTATTTCCAGTGCAATCAACAACATCAGATTGCTCTAAAGGGAGTTGTAAAGAAGAGATCTCAATGAGGTATCAGCTGTCACCTGCAGGTTTAGGCACAGATTCTTCCTGTTTCTAAATACTATTTGTTTTTCACTCCAAGCAGGGCCCTAACCAGGCTCTGTAAATGCAACGGGATTCCAAAGGGGACCTGCCGGGGTAATCAGGCTCAACACCAGTTTGGCAAAGAAGCTGCAGTCACCTGGCTAGCACGATCTGCTGCCCCTCCTTGGGGTGACACCCCAGTGACCAAGCAGCTCTGTGCTTCACCCCTGCCCATGGACACCCAACGTCTGTGTGGGCTGGCAGCTGGAGGGGTGTCAGCCGGCACAGCCCCGATGCGGGCATAGGGCTCCCTAACGCGAGTGCCAACGAGCCGGGGCTGGAGCAGTGCAGAGGACTTGGCCCCGCGCTCTCAGCTCGGCGGCTGATCGGAGCCGGTGCAGGGCTGACCGTGCCCCGTGGGCGCCTCCTGCAGCGGAGGGAGGAAAGGCGGCGATTCCCGGTGGCGAGGACGGAGCCTCGGGCTCTGTAGAGCCGGGGGGGCTCCATCACGGCTGTCGGAGATGGGGAGGGGGAGAGGGACCGGCGGGCTCTGCCGGAGTGGGGGGAGCTCCCTCCGCCTCCCCGCCCCCGGGCGGGACCGGCCTCCCCCCCGCACCTCCCCACCGCCTCCTCCGGGCGGGGGGAACCCTGCGAGCGGCGGCGAGGAGCACCGGCACCGCTGCGCTGTCCTGCGGGACGAGCGGGGCCGGGCGGTGCCGAACCGGGCCGGGACAGCGGGGCCGAGCCGGGCCGGTCCGTCCCGAGCGGGCGGCGCTGCCCGCGGTGCTGAGCGGGCCGGGCGCTGTCCGCGGTGCTGCAGGGGCGGCCCTGCCGGTGCCCCCCGATCCCCCCGGCCATGGGTCCTACGCCGCCGGCCCGGGGGGGACGGATACAACGAGGCGCTGCTGCACAAGGTACGGCTGGGGATGGGGATGGAAATGGGGGGGACCGGGGATGGGGTTGCAGAGCGCACGGGATTGGGGGCATACAGGGCAGGGAGACTAATTGCACTTGCTGACAAATTGCATCCCTCTCCCCTTCTCGCTCCTCGTCCCCCGATGAAGTCCGTCCGACACCCCCCATCCCGGCGCGGCCGTGGGGGGATGCGGTTGCAGCTCTCTCCCCTTCCCGGTGCTGGACAGCCTGCAGGGGTTGGCCCCGGTCCCAGCCACCTCCTGGGTGACGGTGGGCAGGGGGGTGACAGGATTCGGAGTGTTGGGGAAGCCAGGAGCGCTGGAATGGGGCCAGCCCCGCGGCACAGCCCGCAGCCGCCCTTCAGCCGCTCCCGCTGTCCTGTGCGCGCTCAGGGCGGGTCGGGGGGAGCGGAGCCCCGGGGCTCTGTTTGCCAGAGGCAGCCTAGGGAGTCGAGACTTCCCTGCTATGAAATAGCTGTGTTCCAAGAGACATCCATTCCTGCCCTCCTTCCTTTGAAATCCTCTTCTGCGGGGTTCCTGGGACTGTGTTTTGTAACTCCACTTGCACGGAGGGTGGTCAGGGCTGCTGCTGTCCCTGCAAGACCTGGGGAGCTCAGGCTCTGCTGCGGGGACAGCAGGCTTTTGCTCCCTGCAGTCAGACGCTGCCCTGCAACTCCTGGAGTCATGGAAGAGACACTGATCTCTGTCAGATCCACCCATCCGTTCTGCTTGCTGTCCTCACGGTGCTTTGCTGCAGTCCCCAGTGACTGTGCAGGGACAGGCACCCCCCCGGGGAGCAGGGAAAAAACAGGGATGGGGCAAGGCAGAGGAAAGGGCTGGGGCTGTGTGGATCACTCTTTACAAACACCAGTCTGTTCTGTATCCTGCTGTACTCAGGGCAATGTGCCCAACCCTTGATTAGCAGAAAAATATCAATTACTATCAGCTCTCATTTCTGTTGTACATGGAGTACGTAGGACATGCCTCCAGGGATGACTGGAGAAACTTGGATTCTTTGCAGAGCCTTAACTCTCTCTTCTCCAGCAATGAGCTGCTGTTAAGGAATGACATTGGTGGAAATGAGTCTCTGGGCAGAAGAGCTGCCCAGGCAAATAACCATCCCAGTCCCTTGTTCCCTGCTGTTTCCCTTGGTATTTTTCCTGGCTGGTTGCTAATCTTGCAAAATCAAGCCTGCTCTCACTCCAGGGGTGTGAGGCAGCAAATACCTCACTAGATCTTGTGTCTGCACAAGGAATCACATTTCAGATGTGCTGAGAAACCCCAGAGAGCTTTGCAGTCTGGACACAAAGGTTAAGTGGTTTCTGGTTGGTGGCTAGACCCAGGCCTGGGGAGGAAACGGGCCAGGAGCAAACCAAAGAAGGAACAGGAGAGGTTTGTTCTGGGCTGTTCCAGAAGAGTTTCACCTGACACAAAATGCTGAGTTCTGCTTGCAGGTGGTTTGACCCATTGCCAAATCATTCTTCCTTTTGTGGAATTCCTGGACCTATTTACCTGGAACAAGCCTCAGTGGCAGAGGATGTGTTTCTTGGCTGTTGTTGATCCAAGGTGTTAGCAGGGGGTTTGCAAACAGGGATCTCCTGTGTGATCTGAGCCAGCTTTTGTTTGATACACAGCTCTAGAGCTCATGTCTGCAGGGCTGAAATACAGCCTCTGCCAGGGCAAGGGCCCAGCTGAGCTGGCAGAGGGCCCTGGGCTCTGTGTCAAGTCAGTGTTAGGGTCTTGGCCATGGTGAAATAGTGCCTGGGCAGGTGGGGACAGCCCTGGAGTATTCCTGTGGCACAGAAAGGCTTCAAGCAGCACCCAGCAGCAACCAAGTTACCCTGGAGCATTGCTTGGAGAAGGGAAGAGACAGTACAATTTTGTTATATAGAGGAGGTAAAAATAAGTCACAGAAATGCACCTCTGAGAGTCCCTGAGAGTGAGGGGCTGAAAGCAGCCACAGATTTGCTGTCAGACCTCTCCCAGGGCCATGTCCCAGCTGAGCTCTGCAGGCAGCTGTGCTGGGTTGCACGTACACCTTTGCCACAACTCATTGTGATAAATCCTGCTCACCTGAGCACAAACCTTTATGTTTGGGCCTTCAGCCACTCTCTGAGAGCAACAGCAGAGCCTGTGGAGGGCAGTTCCACCCTCCCAGCATCCCCCTGACTGGGGCTTTATCCTGTCAGGCCTCCACTAACTACATTTAGCTCAGGTCCAGGTACCACATGCTAAAGCTCAGAAATGAACTGGGAAGACAACCTAAACCCACACGCTCTGTCCCAGATCTCCTCCTGCCTGGCTGGCACTAGAAATGTAGCAGTCACCTCCCTGTGCTGCCCTGACAGCCGTGTAAACCCATCTTCCCTCAGCAGGTTAGGCCAAAATACCACCTTTGCTTGCTGGCTGCCAGCACAGGTAGGGGAAGTTTGAATAGGTTTGCCCTGACCACTCCATTGCTTTGCCTTGTCCCTACAGACTATGCTGAGCCAGCAATGATTTTGACTGGATGTGATTCATCCAGGTCTGATTTAGCCACAAAACTACTAATTTAAGGTGTGGGGAGAGATGTTTTCTCTTTTCCTGAGGCAGAGCAGGCAGACAGGTCTTTTCAGGAAGGTTTCCCTCCGTGCCTTGCCCAACCCTGGAAAAGCACTGCTCCATCCCCACATCCCCATGCAGAGAGGAATGACAGAACCAAAAGGAATCTTGCAACATTTTGCCAAAGTTTTCTAGACAGAGAAAAAAACTGGGAAAACCTGGGTGGCTGCGGGGGTGCAGAGGAGGCCAGGCTGTGGCTGAGGATGAGGGCAAGAGGTAGGACAGGTACAGAACTTTGTCAGTGGGAGACTTTTTGCTGTCATGACTCGGGCATATCCAGCCTGAGGTTTCAAGAGCTGGCCACATCCTCTCCACAGTGGGGTTTCTATTCTTATGTTATGTTTATTTGGTAGCCAGGAGGGTCACAGTGATTTCCACTGTGCAGTCCCTCCATGGAGCCCATGAGCTTTTCCTAAAGTCGTTAGGAGTATCTCTTGGCTAATCCAGGCCAATTTTTACTATTATGATTAAGTCATGAAGCAATTCATGAGTTGTCTCTATTATAAATCCCATTTAAATTATTAATAGGGGAATCTGCCTTTTATACATGTTCTCTGTAAACCTTGGGCTCTGGAGGCTTTCTGGTGCTCATTCCAGCCAGCTCTCCTCCCTCCATAATTAATGCTGTTCTCTGCATTAACTGCTCCCAAAGACAGCGCTGCAGGGTGCATCAGTCTTGTTGCACCTCCCAGGACCAGTATTTTGCCTGGAAATAGTGTGTAGCACAAAAAAAATGCAGGACTGGAGTGCAGGAGTAATGAATTCTTGGGGTGTTTTCCTGTGAGGCTGCTCCCATCCATATTATGATCTCTGCACAGGGAAAGGTTCTGGGCCCGAAGGGCAAAGCCAAAGGGGACCTGGGCAGGGAAATTTTCCTCAGGGAAAGGGATGACCCAGCTCCTCTAGCCCACGTGCCAGGGCTTCACCCAGACATTTCTGCCTCTGAACATCCCCCCAGCTCCTGTGCAGGCTCCCAGCTCACGAGGCTGCTCTGAATGTACAAGTGACCTGCAAACAGCCTAGTTAGGGAGGAGGGAGAAATCTCCGGCTGCGGATCTGGACGCAGGTTGCTGCCTCTCAGCACTCAGGTCTGTGCAGCAGCGTGCGTCTGGCAGAGGTGCAAGGCTCCCTCCTGCCAACAGCTCCACCCGTCAGGTCATGCTTTTCCCAGGAGATGTTTGGTGTTTGGGATGTTTTTTCCATGGTAAAGCGCTGATTCACCACAGTGAGCGTTCACTGAAGCGTGTCGTGGTGAACAGGCTCCAGGCAGGTTGTGGGGCAGCGCTTTATGCAAGGCAGGATGATGGTCTCCTGCCAGACCACGCTCCTGCGTTGCTTGTGCTCCTCAAGCTCCTTGGATTTTGGCTTCAGGTCACTTCCTCGGGGTCTGTGGGATGGCAGGAAGCACAGTGCTGGGTGCTGTGGTATGTGCCTGCTGTCTGGAACCTGCATGGCCTCCCAGGGCATGCAATCAGGCCTTGATCTGCCGGGGCTGTTTGTGCACCTGATTAAACACATTCCTTCACGCTCATCCTGCACTTCACAAGGGGGACACACAGTGTCTGAAGTGGTGCCAGGGTAGGTTACACCCCAGGGAGCCTCAGGGCAGGGGAGGTGATGCAAGAACAGGATCAGCCATGTGCGTAGACTCCTCTGGATATTGGGAAGATGCTGAAGCACCTTCCAGGGTGGGGACAAAGGGCTGAGGCGTCCAAGGATGGAGAAGGGCTGCTGGAGCTGCATTGAACTAAACACAAATCAAGGGGGGAAACAACATATACAGCCAAGTGCATCAGAGGTGGATGCAGAGAGTGGGGAGGTTCCACCCCAGCACCTCGTTGGCTCAGCCCTGCAGCCTCAGGGGTGACAGCAGCCCCATGACAGAGGGGACACTCAGTGTTTTCCAGAACTGCATCTACAGGAACACCCATGTCCTGAAAGACAGAGCCAAATCCACTTCTGAGCAAGAAGCCTGTTAACAGAGTGTTTATTTTAACTTATGTCCCTGTAAAAGGGTTGAAAGTGCCTCGGTTTCCTGAAAGGATGGGAGTGTTTGCTCCAGTGGCTCTGTGAACAAAACCCAGACACCAACAGAGGAGAGGGAGGGTGTTGCATTTGCGCTGCAGGTCTCACTTAGGTCAAGGATTTGGAGGGACAGGAGCAGAAGGGAAGATTGGCTCCTCAGGGGTGCAATGTGGGTACCAGGACTATGGGCTGGCAGCTCTCAGGAGGTGACAGAACCACCTCAGCTCTGACACCCGCACAGCTCCCTCATCCCTCCTGCTCAGGGACAAGCAAGCCTTGCTCCCCGTGGGAGAGCCCTGGGACTTCCCATGGAGGGCTGGAGAGGCGGAGGGGTGCCATGAGTTTAAACCCAGCAGCCTTCTGGGGGGAGTGCTGTGGGCTCACAGCAGTAAAGTAGCACAAAGGCTGCCCAGTGACCCAGCAAGGCTGCGTGGCTGTGACTACAGCTGTGTGCAGCAGCTGCAGGAGATGCTCACTTTACTAAACAGTTTTGGACCTAATCCAGTGACCCCAGAGTCCTCCCAAAGAGGTTTCCCAACAAGCCCTCCCCAAATATCTGGCCCCCGGCTGCTCACTGTGCCTGCAGGCTCCAGCATTGCCTGCACCTCTGCTGACACATCTTTACATGGTCCTTGCAGACAATCCTGGTTGGAGACAGCGGCGTGGGGAAGACATCTCTGCTGGTCCAGTTTGACCAGGGCAAGTTCATTCCTGGCTCCTTCTCCGCCACTGTGGGCATTGGGTTTACGGTAAGAGCCCAATCCCTGGTCCCTGGGTTGTGCACCAATCATGAGGAGCAGCTTTACTTGGGAATCAGAATCTATGAATCTGTGATTCTGATTATTTTAAGCACAAAGAATTGGATAATTTGCTTTGGTGCTGCTGGATCAGGGGCCCAGTTTGGCTGTGTGCTTGTTGGCGTGCTTTGGACTGCTTAGAGGGATGGGTGGACAAAGTTCCACATCCCAAAAGACTCAGTGGGGCCGTGTTTGAGTGCAGCCTCTTGCATCACACATGGAAAGCTGCTTTTGGAGTAGCCCTGCTCTGCCAGGGAGATGCCAGCCTGTGTCCTGCCTGTGTCCAGCCCAGGGCCCTCACAAAAAGTCAGGCAGATGGTGACAGTGCCTGGGAAAAGCACTCGGCTGCCATCCAGAGCTATTTGCAGAGCTGCCACAGGGTCTCCAGTGGCTCTGATGTGTATGTCCCCTCTCCTAAGGGAGGTCAGGACAGGGACAGTGCTTGGGACGGAGAAATTGTCATCCCTTCAGCATCGTGGCAAGGCTGGGGCTCAGCAAGGGGCTGTTACCCATGGGGATGCTATTACCCACAGGGATTTTCTCTCTTGTCCAGGCCAAGGAAGCAGGGAAACATGTGGTACCGGTGTGGGGAGTCTGGGGCCAAGCAGCCCAGGGGCTGTCAGCCAAGGGCACCCCTGTGGGCAGGCAGAGGAAGCTCAGCCACACTACTGATCTCTGCCGGCTCCTGGCTGCCTTGCTCCTCCTGCAGCAAATGCCAGCGTGTGGAAGTGATGCTCGGCCAGGCGTCTTTCCTGCCCAGGCAACTCCACGAGCTCCAGCATGGTTTGCCATATCCTTCCAGCCCCTTCCCCAGCGAGCTGCAGGAAAGCTCAGCCACTTCCAGGAGCTCCGAGTGCCTCCAGCCTCCAGCTCTGGGCACTTTCCTGGCCAAAGAGCATATATAAACTATAAATCCCCCAGCTGGGTCTGAGTGCAGTTACAGGACTGGAAATACAGGTTCTGTTTCCTGAGGGGCAGAGGAAGGCTTGGCTGGAGCAGGGGCCGGTGTCCCGGAGAGGTGCAGAGGCGGGTGCCATCACAGAGGGCATCTCTGACATCGGCCCTCCCGCAGCCACCCGTGGCTTTCACCCGCAGAACAGTGAGGGGCACGGCTCTGCACTGGAGCCCTGCACCCCTGGATCCCAGTGGCATGAGCAGGGATGGGGGTTGCCCCGAGATTAGCCCAGGCATGGGAGAGATGGGCTGCGTATCCCAGGGAAAATAGATGAGAGGGAGCTCAAGGCTCCTGTCCGTGGAGTGGTGCCCGTAAGGCTGAAGACCTTGGGCAGCTGCAGTGCGTGGACATGGATGGGGTTTTACAGAGTTAGTTTTTGGATAACGCGACATCCCTGTCTCTCTCCAGGGGCTTCTCCTGCATTCCCATGCTTGGGCTTTTCCCAAGCGAAGTGTGCTATGAGCCGAGCCCCAGTGGCTGGTGTAGGATGCGGGGGGCTGTGAGCAGCCGGGGCAGCGGGAGGTCTGGCAGCCGTCCGGCCGAGAATTGCAGGAACCGGCTC
>NW_021939798.1:6388412-6395450 GCF_001715985.3 Manacus vitellinus | reverse complement strand
GCGGGGTCAACTCTGGCTGTTGTAACCTTGTGCTTTGAAAGGGCTGAAATGGGCTGCTGAGCAGTTGTTAAGGTCACCAAATCCTGCTCAATCTCCCGTGCTGCTCTCTGCTCACCAAATTTCAGTGGCAGGGTCTCTGGAGGTGTTCAGGGAGGCAGAGCTGTTTGCAGCACAGGGCAGAGCAGCATTTCAGCAGGCTGGAAGTCATGGGGGTGTCCCCAGGCAGGGCTCTGCCTGCAACATCCGACACGTGTGGAACGCGGTTGCTGCTTCCTCTGCCCCCACAGCTGCAGCTGCTCTGGTTTCCCGCCTTGTGGTGGAACTGGGGGCTTGGTGAGCAGGGCCTGGGGGACAGAGAGGGCTATGGGTTTGCTTTGGAGGGGTTATGAGGCCTGTCCTTCTGATAAAGTCATGAAAGAGGTAAAATCTCCTGTGTTCCTCTGCTGGGCTCCGCACTGGTGTCCCTGAAGGTGTTGCCAGCCCTTGGGTACCTGCCCTGCGTCGTGCAAGCATCTCCTCCAGCAGCTCACAGCTCGCTGCTGGTAGGAAATCTCCAGAGTCTCCTAGGGCACGTTTTTATTTTATCCAGCCCATTTGTTCAAGTTTTGTCATCTCCACAGGGGCTGAATTTCCACTTCAAACAATTGCAGGCAACCAAATTATTTATAGGGGTCTTCTCTTTTCAGACTCATCCCTCCAAGTATGATTCTTTAAGAGTCTTAAAAATAGCTTTTCAGTAACTTCTGCGTTTCTTTCTTCTGGTCTCTGGAGAGAAGTCCCTGCACTTCCAAGTTGAGTAGAGCTGTTGCTTAAGCCCTGACAGCTGCCTTTCCTGCTCACATGGAAGTGCCTCTTCCCCTTCCCAGTCCCAGCCCAGTTGCCTGACTGCAAACCGTCGTGACCCAGGAGATTTCCTCCTGCCACACTGGATAAAGTTGCGTGCTACATGCAACCCCCTAACTCAGTGTTTGCAACCACATTTAAGGACCAAGCAAGGCTCCCACCATCAAGGATACCTGAGCAGGACACCCAAATCATCCACTGAGTGTCCTCAGGAAGCTTGTAGCACCCAAAGCCCTTAAATTGCTGTAAATAACCCAAATTTTTAGCACAGAGCTGGCTCCTCCAGCACACGGAGCAGAGGAATCCTGACAGAAAGGTCAGGGCTTTTTGATGGGCAAACTTTATAAAAGCACACCAAGGTGTTATTAATAAATGCACATTTGTGTGTGGTTCATCCAGACCTCCCCACTTCCCCAGCTCTGCCCAACTTCCCTGGCCAGGCAGACAGGAACTGCTGCAATCCTGGAGCTTCCCGGCAGGAGTCAGAGTGGGTCGGTGTCCCCGGGATTTGCAGGACAGCTGGCATCATTAACTGGCTTGTTAGGGGACCCAGGAACCACAGGACAGGGTGCTGGCTGTAGGAGATGAGCGACACACCGGACCCAAAGCAGGCTGGGATCTTGCTGTCCTGTCTCCACTGGTTCTGCTCTTTTCCATCCTGGAGAGAGGGACTGCTGCTCTGGGATGTCCCTGTAGCTGCCAAGCAAGCAGGATCAGGGTTTGTAGCAATGAGGCTGCAACATCCAGCCCCACGGGCAGCCTGGCTTCATCCCACCGGCTGTGGGAGAGCAGCTGAGGGGCTGGGGAGTGCCAGCTCTGCACCAGGGCTGGCTGGCACATGTGCCAAGACATTTATCAGGGCTGGCTGATAAATGTGCTCTCCTTCTCTTCTGCAGAACAAAGTGGTGGCCGTGGATGGTGTGAAGGTGAAGTTGCAGGTGAGTTCTGGGCAGGGGGAAGCAATTCCCAGCCACATTGCTGGAAACCTCCCCCAGGCTGAGCGTCGTGGGCCGTTGGGGCACGGAGCCACAGAGGTATCCTCAGCTGGGAGGGTGTTTCCCCTCCCTGATCTCACCAGGGTGGCTTCTTGGCAGATCTGGGACACGGCAGGACAGGAGCGGTTCCGCAGCGTCACCCACGCCTACTACAGGGATGCCCAAGGTGGGTTTGGGGTCTGCCATGGATGGGGGAACTGCCTGAAATGCATCCCTGCAGCGTGACAATGCCTCTGCCTCTTCCCCCCCAGCCCTGCTCCTGCTCTACGATATCACCAGCAAGATGTCCTTTGACAACATCCGCGTGAGTCCCCCCGTGGGTCAGGGGTGTGTTCCTCCCCAGGGACTGGGGTCGTGGGTGCCCTGCTTGGCTGGATGGGTGTTTAGGGCAGTTGGAAACCTGTTTTACAAATAAGTGCTGGCTGGTTTGGCCAGACTCAGCCAGTCTGGAGCTCGTCCCAGGGCACCTGGCTGGGTCCTGCATGGCTGGGTGAGTTTTGTCCAGGGACATGGAGAATGCCTGGAGGGAGAAAACGCTGTTTGGGAAGGATGTGAACTACTCGTAGGCTTGGGCTGTAGCCAGGAGACGGGGCTGTTCGGCTTTGATGCTGGAATAGTTCCCGTGCCAACAAAATAGTCATTATCCCTGTCCTCGTGGGGTGGTGTGAGGGCTGAGGGGAGGGGCAGGATTACCAAGAGGATGTGAGGGCTGAGGAGGGAGGAACAGGGGTACCATGGGGGATGTAAGGGCTGAGGCAGGAGGGACGGGGGTACCGCTCATCCCGACACAGCCCCACTTCCCTGCAGGCCTGGCTGACGGAGATCCACGAGTACGCACAGAAGGATGTGGTCATCATGCTGCTGGGCAACAAGGTGCATGCAGGGTCCCCTGGCCCTGTGCTTTGCCATGTGGTGCTGTGCCATGCCCTGGCCATCCCCATGGCTGTGCAGGGATGGGCTCGGTGGGCTCTGCCTGCCAGCTGTGTGCACCCTGCCTGCACCCTCCGCTGGGTTCTGCTCCTTTCTGGGCTCGGCCAGGCCCAGAGGTGACCCCAAAGGTTTGGAGGGGGCAGGGGTGTGGGCAGGGTTCCCTACAGCCATTGGGGGGCAGCACGAGGCTGAGGCTCCCAGTACGGGATGCTCCCTGCATGGGATGCTGCTGGGTATGGGATGCCCACTCTGGCCTGGATGCACCCCTGAATCCCAAGTTACTCCAAGCCCCAGATGCCCAACCAGGCCCCAGATCCTCTCCAGGGGTCCTAGGTGCTACGGGGTGCCCAGTGCCCAACTGGGTACTGGATTTTCCCCTGAAACTGGATGCCTCTGGATCCTGGATGATGCTGGGTATTTGATGCCCAGAAGGGTACCAGAGCCTCCCTGGGTCCTGGATGCCTGCAGATACTGGATGCTGCCCCACATCCCCCATGTCCCCAAAATCCTGGATGCCCCCTGATATCCTCAATGCCACCAGGTCCCAGATGTTCCATAGATCCCAGATTCTCTGGGCACTGGATGCTCCTGGATCCCCCATGACCCTCATTCCTGTCAGCCCTGTGAGCACCCCACACTGCCTGCTTGCCAGATGCCCCAGGGTGCCAGCTGGCCTGGTGTGTGGTGACATTTTCCTTCCCTTGGCAGGCTGATGTGAGCAGCGAGAGGGCTGTGAGGACAGAGGATGGAGCATCGCTGGCCAGGGTGAGCTGTGCCAGGGTCTAACCCAACTTCATCTCCCCAGTCAGTTGCCTGTCACTCAGGGTCCCCATACAGCTGTGCCATCCCCTCTGATGGGTGCCCAGACCCACCTGGCTCTTGGGCAGTCACTTAGACAAAAAACCTGGGGCAAGGCAGGGAGGGGATGGCCCCCAAGCCTTGGCCAGGCAATGGGTGATTCAGAGGGGCAGGAGAGCATTCTGGGGATAGCCACTGATGGGGTCGTGCTGCCTTGCAGGAATATGGGGTGCCTTTCATGGAGACGAGCGCCAAGACAGGCATGAACGTGGAGCTGGCCTTCCTGGCCATTGCCAAGTGAGTACCTGGGGCCAGGGGACTGAGCAAGGGAGGTGTCCCCTGCAGCCCCACCACCTCCCACACTGATGCTGGAGTGTGTGTGTGTGGGTAACACGGCCCCACCGCTGCAGGGAGCTGAAGCAGCGCGCGATGCAGCCGCTGGACGAGCCCCGGTTCCAGATCCACGATTATATCGAGTCACAGAAGAAGAAATCCAGCTGCTGTGTCTTCTCCTGAGGGCGGCCGGGAGGAGCCAGCAGCCCTGGGGGCACAGGCAGGAGACAGAGAGGGGCCTGATCCTGCCCTCGAGTGCCTGAGGGAACCAGGCTCTGACAAGCCAAGGTGGACGGGACAATACAGCGGAGCAGAGAGTGCACGAGGAGGGCCCTCGCCCCAGTTCCAGGATCCAGGGGCCAGATCCTTCTGCCCCGTGAAGCAACGCCTGGAGCTTGCTGTGTGCCACTGTGGGAATCACTGCGGTGTGGTGACTGCCAGCCTGGCCAGTGAGCCACGCGATGCTCCATCTACCCAGGACCACAGCCAACACACCTTCACTAGGACACCTGGAGCGGCTGGAGGGGCAGTGTGTGTGCCATGGATGAGCCCCCCCGCAGCCCCCAGCCCTCTCCTCCCTTGCAACCATCCCTGCTCTCGGTTCTGCTCTTGTCTGACTGGAAGGGCCTGATCCAGCCCCTGTGTCCCTAGTTGCTGCCAGGCTCTGGCTTCCCTCCAAGGATCCTCAGCTCTGCCCCCCGGGCTGCCCCACGCCCCAACGCTCACATTGGGCTGTGGCTCCTCTCTGCTGCAGTTGCTGCCATTGGCTTTTATCCTCATGCCACCATGAGGGCAGTGATATCCTCATTGTATCCTGGCTCTGCTTGAGGGAAGGGCTGGGATGGGGAAGGGTCCAGCCAAACCTGCTCCCTGCCCATACAACTGTCATAAGAAATAAAACTCCCCTGGGAGCACCCAAACGATGTTTGGGGCATTTCTAGTACACACAGCAATTTAGAAACAAGTTTATTTTTCCCCATCTTGTAGTCACGGGAATTAGAGGAATTCTTTTTTTTTTTTAAGAAAAGCCTTTTTATTTTCAATCCCTCCAGACTAAACCATCTCCAGCCTCATGCAGGAGATGCTCACTGTGGCCTGGGGTGATGCTCCAGCCCTGCTGGCTCCCAGGCCAGGCTGGGTTTCTCTCCCATCGCTGCCCATGGAACACAACTATTCCTTCCTGCTGCTGGCAAACAGCAGCTGGAACCTACTCACTGGAGACCAGATGCCTGAGATCCTCCAGCCAGCAAATGCTGCTCTGTTGGGCATCAGCAGGGCACAGGGGCAAGGCTTGACCTCCGTGTTGCTGCACATCCCTGGTGCTCAGCCCAGCACTGCTGACCCCTCCAGCACACTGCCTGCTCCCCTGAGCACTACCCAGGGCAGTCAGATGGTGAATATTTGGTTCTGCAGCTGAAGCGCTCATGTGAAGAGCAGCTGTGGAGGGCATGGCACTGCTGCACGTAGGAGTTGGGGACTGTCCTGCACATCTGTCCCCGTCAGCATCTTCCCTGGCCCTGCGCCCGAGTTGCTCGCCTCTCACCTGCCCCAGTGCCTCCTTTGCCTCTGCACTGCTCCTGGGTCTGTCTTTGCAAGTTTACAGATTAAAGCTGGATATTTTTGAAGCTTTGCATCTGTCTGGTTGTTTATTGCATGAGAAATCCCTGCCCTGGGTCTGCAACGTGGGAGGCTGCTGCACACAGGCGTTGAGGAGCCGCGGGGCCGGGGGGCCGTGGGAGCAGCCATGGGGAGGGGGAAGCACCCACAGCCCCTTCCTCCCCACTGGGGCTTTCGTTGCACATTTCAGACAGTCCAAAGGTGAGAGGGGAAGAGTAAACATGGCCTGTTAAATTAAAACCAACCTCCTCCCCTGCTGTTCTCATGGTGCGGAGTCCAGCATTCCCCAAATAACTCCATCTTCCCACCAATGGCATTGCTGCTGCCGCTTGGCTGATGTCTGCAAAAAATGCTGGATGGCTTGAACACAAACAGACGTTGGCTCTTTTCTCTTTTCCCCCCTCCAGCTTGAGCTCCGTTAACGTCACGCCAAGATGCAAAGGGCAGGAGGCAGCTGGGGCGCAACGGTGCTGCCTGTGCCCTGCCATCCTGCGGGCACTGCCGGACCCAAAAGCAACCCCAGCTGTTTCCTCTGCTGCTGCCTTTGCTCCTTATCACGGTCCCATGCTCAAACCAGCCCTGCTGGAGCTGGGTTTTGTTTCCTGACTTAGGGTAGTGTACCTCCATCTCCCCCTGAACGTGCACACTCGGGGCTGTGCTGCTCACAACCCCCTTGCCAAGGGGAGGGCTGTGACACGGGTGATAGATCCCCCCATCCTGGGGCCGTACCACAACACGCTTGCCCTGGTTTTCCTCTCTGCAGGCATCTGCCTCTGGCCGCCGTGGGATTCCTCTCCGCCGTGTTTCTCAGGGCTGAGCGGCCGCGGGCAAATGCTCAGCCGAGTGGAGGAAACAAATGAGCCCACCCTCGGCTCCCAGCTGGGTCCCACGGAGCTGGAGCACGGCCACCCTGAGCACATGAGGGGTTCCTCAGCCACTGAGGTCCCTTCAGCAGGAGGTTCGAGTGGAGTCTCCTATGAGGGACGTGTCCCATGGCACGCAGCCGTCCCCTCCTTGCTTGCCTGGCTGCAGCTCGGTGAAACACGATCCCAGCTGCCCTGAGGACCTTTGGCCAGGTGGAACTTCAGCCAGCCCTGGCAGTGGGAGACACCGACTTACCTCTGTGCCACCCTCCCTGGGACAATTCCAGGAGCCAGCTCTGCCTGGCACCAGCACTCCTGCTGCAGTGCTGGAGCAGCCCAGGCTTGCTGCTGCCTTGCTCTGCCCTGGCTGACCCCAAACCCCAGGATCTCACACGCTCATAACCCACTGCAGCCACTTCTGCTTCCCAACCCACAAGCAGAGAATGTGGAGCCAGGGCAGTGCAAACCCCCTGGGGTTTCCTCTATCTTCCCACTTTCCTGCTCCCTGCTCCAGGGTGCCAAGGGGGAGTCAGAGACTGCTGGGGGAGCAGGGCTGCTCCATTTCCACCGCAGAGTCGGTTACCGGAGTTACCGGCCAGCACGGCCTCCCCGGCCGCGTTCACACGCGGTTTCGGTTTGGGGTTTTTATCTCACTCTGA
>NW_021939798.1:6378757-6386737 GCF_001715985.3 Manacus vitellinus | reverse complement strand
CACCGGGCTGGTTGGACCCGTAACCGAGCAGCCTGTTGTGTCCTGGAGCCCTTCGGCCCGTCCTGATGCTGCAGGGCCGGTAAAATGGGGTGAGGAAAGTGACAGGGCGAGCTTTGACGTGTAGCTGAGCCCAGGGCTGGGCTGAGGGTGGCTGGCACTAACCCACGCCAAAATACAACAAAAAACCTGTGGCAGAGCATGTTTTTGCGGGCTGTGACTGCAGGTGTTGGCGGCAGTCACTCCTGCCCTGAGCGTGTTCGGTCTCTGCTGTGGAGTGGAGGTAGTGGAGCCCTTCCCGGGCTGGAGGACTCATCCTGACAGTCAGACCCCATGTACAGATACTCAGGAATGCTGGCCTTCAGTGTGTGTGGGAGTTAGCAGTTGCACAAACAAAGTGATGTAGAAAGGTGAGGAATTGAGAAATAGCTGACCTTTCCTGCTCAGAGTGGTTCCTAAGAAACACTCTGGGCAGCGGGAGATAATACTGCTTTTTATTTACCCAGCAAAGACTTGTTTGTTGTGACAACAGAGATGTGGATGGTCTTCCTGGGAAGCAGCCTCCTGGTGTCCCCAGGGTGGGGAATGTTCTGGGGAAATCTTGTGACCCGTTCCCAGAGAGACTGGTGCAAGGGAGCCCTCCCAGTGTAGACACTGAGCCCCAGGCAGACCTTGGTGCCTCGCTGAGCTGTTGTCACACAGGGTTTTGCTTAGGACCAGGTGGTTTTGAGTTGTGTCTCCTGCTGGACTTCAGCCTTGTGCCAGCTGCCTGTTGCCCCTGGTCAGGCCGATCCACTGCAGGCACAATTCTCATCCCTGCCTGGCTAAAGCACTGCTCCAGCACCTCCTCGATGGGCTTGTTCAGGTGGGAACATCCAGGCTCTGCCCTTGTGCTGCCCCTCTTGCTCGCTGTCCCCTGTGTCATCCCATGTCCCCCAGGTCTGGCCCCGTGCCGGGCCGTGGTGCTGCCCCACGCGGGGGGAGCGTGCCCGTTCTCCCGTATGTCACAGTGCCAGCGCTGCCTCGGGGCCCGCGAGACCGTCTGTGCTCTGCTTCCCACTCCCAGATCTCTCCACAGGCTGGGAAAGACAAAAAGAATGTACTTAATGCAGCTCGGGTGAGCCCCCTGCCAGGCTTGGCGGGCTGAGGACATGGGGAACAGAGCCCTGCCATGTTGTGGGGTGGCTGCCTGCTCGCTGTGTTGGCTGGAGTGATGGAAAGGGCATGGGAAGCTGGAGATGCCCCATAAGCTCTTGGGGGACAGCCCCGTCTGGAGATGCCTCACAGGCTTTGGGGGGACAGCCTTGGTTGGAGATTCCCCACAGACTGTTGGGGGACAGTCTTAGCTGGAGATTCCCCACAGACTGTTGGGGGACAGTCTTAGCTGGAGATTGCTCACAGGCGTGGGGAGCAGGCTCGGGGCACAGCCCGTGCACAGTTACTACCGGCGGTTTCTCTGTTCACAAGAGCAGGAAGCGGGTGACGTGGGGTGACATGGGGTGACATTACCGCAAGGCCCCAGGACAGTTTCTCAACAGGTATCAGCAGGAAATCTTGCGGCTGGGGACAGGGCCTGGTGGAAAAGGCAAGTGGGTTTGGAGACATCGCCCCGGCTGGGCACCCACCAAGCAGGGTGGGAAGATGCCGGGCGGGATGGGAGCCAAGCCGGAACAGGCAGAAAGGGATTTCTCTCTGGCAAGCCAGGAACACAGTGTCGTGCCTGTTCTCCGGACACTGGCGGACAGCCGGTGCTGGCCACCCCATCCCCCTGCAGCCCCAGCACTCTGGGTGGGTGGGATTCCCCGGGATCACTGGGGAAGCGGGAGATTTGCATGTGTCAGAGTCTTGTTTGTTTTGTTGGGCTGGACTTGCCTTTATTTGCTTAACAAGCCTGGAGACACTTGAGAGCTGTGAGAGCTGCCTGTGGCAAGTGATCGTTTAACGTCTCCCACTTTCCAGCAGAATCCATCCTCTCTCCAAACCCTGCTGGGTCTTGCATGACTGGGACCCCCCTGTGCTAGGGGGTCAGGCACACCCCCAGCTCTCAGTGCTGGGCGTGGGCTGAGGAGATTTTGAGAGGCTCATCGTGGGTTCCCTTTTCATTCCCATAAAACCTTAGACATTCAAATCCCCCTGATGCTGAGATGGAGGTTTTGAGCCTCCCTGGGGAGCTGATCCTTGCACCCCTGTCTGTGGTGCTGAGCCAGCACAGTGATAGTTTTACATCCCTGAGGCCAACCCCGCTTCCTGGGGCCCTGTGCTGTGTGAGTGTCCCCAGCGAGAGCTCTTACAGTTCATCCCCCCCTCCTTGTGTTTCCGGAGGCTTCAACTGCTCAGGAGTATCTTGAGAAAGTTTCATGCAAACCACACTGTGTTCACGGGGCAGCACCAGGTGCTGCAAGCCCAGCACCTTGGCATGGGCTGGGGCTGCTTGTACCAGGGCAGGGTGTTTCCTACCAGCCCCGGGCCTCCCTCTTGCAAATTTAGTGCTAAATTAGAGCCCTCCCTGCCAGCAAGGCTCATCCCTCCTTGTAAAATCTGGGTGAGCCTCCCAGGGCTGGGTTTTGGGGCATAACGGGGAGCATTTCCCCCCTTATTTGGGAGCACTGCACTGGGGGGTAGCTGATGTTTAATTAGGAAATGAATTAAATTTCCTCTCAAGGCAGCTGCATGAAAAGCAGCTCCAGTCGAACAGGACGTGACAGGGATGCTGCAAGGAGGCTGCTTTGCATCCCCTTTGTATGAAGGCAGAATGTGTGCGCCAGATTTCGGGACCCGTGTGAATTTGCTGGCCCAGGCGTTCTCGAGCTGTTGTGTTTCTCTTTGAGTAACTGGAAATGCTGCTGCTGCCGATGGGCTTGATGCTGCTTGTAGGGCTGGGAGGTGGGGAGCGGGTCCTGATGCCTGTTTACTTGGGGTTCCCGTGATCCTGGGATTGCTGGTCCTGCCAGGGGGCTGAAGGTGCTGTGGAGGGTTGGTCCAGCAGCTCCTGGAGGGAGAAGCATATGCCCCAAATCCTGTTCCAGGATAGGAATAGGGATGCATTGCTGCAAAGCTCCCCATGTCAGGCGGGTATCTCTGCAGACAGGTGTCTGTCCCTCTGCCGCCCCTGGGTGTGGAGGAGAGGGGTGGCACGGGATGCCCGTGCGGGGGGGCTGAGTCCGGCTTCCCCCCGCCTCCCTCCCCGCCGGAGGTTGTAATTGCTCCTAAGGAGGCTCTGCCGGCTAATCCGTGTCCCAGCACGGCGGGAGGGCTGCTGGCCTTGGAGGAGAGGATGCAGCAGCTTAGAGAAATTAGGGGCATTTCCGCTGTCCTGCTGCCCAGCTCCATAGCCACGGGGTTTCTCTGCATCCCGGGTGTTGGCCCCAAACCCTCTCTCCTCGCGTTGTTAAGCCCGAGGGGGGTTTTGGGGCTGGAAGGATGACCTACCACAGGGTGCTTGACTCGTGGATGGGCAGGATATAGCTGCCGGAGGATTGGATGCATGTTTTCCTCTCCGAGAGACAGAATGGTGGCTGCCCACGGGGTTTCTGCTGGCACTGGGGATTTGGGGAGGGCACAGGCAGCCTGGCACGCTGGGCTGGAGGAGCTGCCAGCCACTGGTGGGGGGGTGCTGGGGGGGCGGGTCATGGCCCGGCCGGGCTGCCCTCACACCGAGTGCTCCTGCCTTGGCCAGCTGCCTTTGAGGGATCAGTGCCTCCCTCTATCATGACCTGTCCCCCTGTCCTGAGGCATCTGTCCACCCTGCAGGGCTTCCCACCCCCTCCCAACGCCCCCCAAAATTCATGGCACCAGTGCCTCAGGGAGCCCAGGCTGCCAGGGCTTTGTTGGTATGGGTGGGAGCGAAGTCCTCCCTCCTCCCATTCTCTCCCGGGAGCACTGCCAGCACCGCTTGCCGGGTGCTCCCTCCGGCTTTGTCCCGAGCTATCGGCGTGGAGCAACCCCACAGTGCTGCCAAGGGCACCGGGAGCGTGGGTGCTCCGGAGCCTGACCCCCCTGCTCGAGGTCAGGCCAGGGCAGGGCCCCAGGGAGGTGCTGCCTTCCTCTAGGCTGCACCAGGCTCCTGCCTTTTGTCCTTATTTTGGGTATTGTCTGTCCCTGTCCAGTTGCTGCGTGGGTGGACGATGCTGTCGCACCCTGTGAACCTGCTGCCACCAGGCACGGGGGGACCGAAGGGCAGCCGGGGCAAAGTTGAGGGTCACAATCCTCCACCCAGCTGGGGAATCCACATTGGGCATTGCCTGTGGAGCTGAGCCAAGTGGGGAGCAGGTCCTGTGTGCCAGCGCTGAGGCATCCCGGGATCACCTTCACTCCTGGCAGACGCGCTGGGTGCTGCCTGCACCTCCCTTCCCGGGGCGTTGGCAAATGGTGCTGGGGTGGTAGCTGGCCTTGACCATGGAGGAAGGCGTTGTGCAAGAAGATGAGGCTTTATCAGGGCCTTATCACAGCATTTGGCTCAGCAATTGCAAATGCGTCACCCCGGCCCGTGTGGGACCCTGTGCCACTTCAGTGCTCTCAGATGTGGGGTGTCAGCACTCCAGGACCCAGGTTTTCCTGGCTGGGAGCAAAGGGAATTTCATGGCAAGGAAGCACACGTGC
Organism: Manacus vitellinus; assembly: GCF_001715985.3. Taxonomy (NCBI): domain Eukaryota; kingdom Metazoa; phylum Chordata; class Aves; order Passeriformes; family Pipridae; genus Manacus; species Manacus vitellinus. The sequence continues at coordinate 6,382,141 of NW_021939798.1, read as the reverse complement.
TGTGCAGGGGATAAAGGGCAGCACGGTGCAGGTGTGGGAGGGGAAATTCCTGCAGTGCCTCTTCCAAGTGATGCTATGGGTACCAAAGGAGAAAAAATTATCTCAGAAGAAAGATTAGATACAAAACCTCTTGGCAAGGAATATTCCAGCAGTTTGAGCAAGGCTTGGCTGCTGGGAGAGCCCAACCAAAGCCCAGGGGCTGGTGGTCAAGGCGGGATCGAACCATTTTATCTATAAATGTGTGGAAGTGGTGTTGGGTGCTGGGGTCAGAGCAGTTCTGATGGTGCCACGTGCAGGTGGCTGGTTTGTGTCGCCTGCTTCCTCTGATGCTTCCCGGGCATCCCACTCCCCACTGGGTGAGCAAAGGCAGTTCCTGTGTGCCGGGCTCCCGGGGGTGCTCCTGCTTCTTTCTGCTGCTCACAGGGTGGGGAGCTTAAAGGGCTCTCTGCGGGCCGGGTACATGTGGCTGCCCCTGCAGGGTTCCCTGGCGCCAGGTGCTGGTGGATCCACAGGTCAAGGTGAAACCAGGTGCAGATGAGCTGGGTGTTGCCTCCTGGAGAGTTGAACATCCCATGTCGTGCTGCCCCGGTGGAGCTGGTTTCTGTTTTGCAATCCCGGAGGGGTCATGCCGGGGCATTGAGGCACCTCGGCATCGCAGCTGCTCCAGCGGGATCCCAGCTGCCTGCCCAAGCCCTTTGTGCCCCTTCCCTGCCAGCAGTGGCTGTGGGGTGGGGGATCTCACTGGTCCCATGGCTGGGTTTGCTGTGGAGGGGGGCTGCAGCTGGCAAGGGCGTGATGGAAGGGACCTGCTCTGGTGGTTGAGATCTCTCTGGTAGCCAAAGCTTCCCGAGTGGGATGGGATGGGGTGGGGGTGCTTCCCAGCAACATGGACTGTGTTTCCTCCTCCACCTTCATGGCAGTTGCAATCCTGATCCCAAAAGGAAGAGCGTGGTCTGGGGACACACATAATAACATGTTTCTTCAACGTTTCGCTGCAATTAGTGTGCCCTGCACCTAATTCATTAATTAATGCCTGGGATCATGGGGTGTTTGGCACGCTGCTCCCCAGCTCGAGGTACCAGTGTTTGCAGGTGGCCACACAGGGATGGTGTCCCGGGGAGATGTCCGAGGGTCCTGGTGCTTTCCCTGGGTGTTGGGGGGGGGTCTGAGAGCAGTTTACCCACGGGCTGTCCCCGTTGCAGGAGGAGCTGCGACCTCGGCTGTGCCACATGAAGAAGGGCCCCGATGGTTATGGCTTCAACCTGCACAGTGACAAGAGCCGCCCGGGGCAGTACGTGCGCGCCGTCGACCCCAACTCGCCGGCCGAGGCAGCAGGGCTGGCCCCCCAGGACCGCATCATCGAGGTATGCTGGGGTGGGCAGGGTTCTGGGGGGGTCTCCCAAAAAACCTTGGTGCTCCCTCACATCCCGGTGGCTGGGAGGCAGCTGCCCTTTGCCGGGAAGGTGTGTGGTGTCCTTGACGCTGGTGGTGACTCACAGTGCAGACACCCAACCTGCACCAGCCTGCCGGTCCCACCCAGGGGTGCAGCACTGTGGAGGGTTGGGGCTGAGCACTAATTAGCTGGCTGTGGGTTAATTAGCAGTAGCACTGTCCCTGGGATGCCCCTGGGGTGTGGCAGGCTGGGGACAAGGTGCATGGTGGCCCCGAGTTCTGCTGCCAGACATGACCAGGGTGGGGATGGGGACTGGGTTTGTGCCAGGTGGGATGATGACCCATGAGAGCAAGGACAAACCGAGCCCCAACCCTGCTGCTCACTGGGGCGTGGGGCTGCTGCCTCGTTTGGGCTGAAGTTTTGGGGTCTCTGGGGACCATGAGGGCTTTGTCTCTTGCCCGTGCTGCCCATCTCCTGTGCCCGCCCCGGGTCTGTACCCTGCCAGGCACTCCTTGCCAGCTTTGCCCGTTCGATCCCGTGCTAATCACTCAGAGGAAAATCTGCTTTTAATGAGGTTTTCCTGGCTCCGCCACTAATCCTGTGAGGCTGTAAATGCCTGCAGGGGCTGTGGGGTGGCTGTGCTGGGGTTGTGACTGGTACCAAGGCAGTACCCGGCCCCTCTGTGGAGCTCTCAAGGGATGGATGAGCCCTGGCTCCAGGAGTGATGTGGTGCCTTGCCTGCAGGTGAACGGTGTGTGCATGGAGGGCAAGCAGCACAGTGACGTGGTGGCAGCCATCAAGGCAGGCGGTGATGAGACCAGGCTGCTGGTGGTGGATGTCCTCACGGATGAGTTCTTCAAGAAGTGCAAGGTGGTGCCCTCGGAGCAGCACCTGACAGGTGGGCTGGGGCTGTGCTGCGGGGATGGGGGTTTGTGTCATCTCTGTCAGCTTTGTGTCACCTTGTCACCAAACCTGGGGTGCTGGGGTGCTCCCTGAGCCCTGGGAGGTGGAGGTTTATCACCCTAGGGCCAAGCAGAGGTGTCTCCCTGCCTGTTTGGGGGCCCTGTGCTGGGGTGGTGGTTTATGGCCCTGGGTTGCACTTTGTCAGGGTTTATGGCCTGGGGAGTGAAGAGGCATCAGCTGCCCTTTGCTCTGCTCCATGGGCCCCTCCCTGCTGTCACGGTGGTCCCCAGGAGGATGGAGAGGGGTTCTTACTGGGCTCCACATCACTGCTGCCATCATGGGGATGTGCCTGGCAGCATCTCCCCGTGCTGTGGAGTTGGCTCCAGGGGCTGGTTAGAAAACTCAGGACCTGGCCAGATCCTGGGCAGTGTTGTGTGAGCACTGGCCATGTGCAGCCTTTGATTGCCCCACATTGGTGAGGGGACAAAGCAAATACATCCTCACTTGGTGCCCATGTCCTTGTCCCACAGGTCCCTTGCCAGAACCAGTTGCCAATGGCGATATAGAGAAGGTAAGAGCCTCGTCTTGCTTCTAACCCCGTCCATGCCCATCTCCAGGCAGGGACCCTCCTGTTCAGGTGTCCCCATGGACAGAATGATGCCACCAGGGACTGCAGTGCTCCCAGGCTGCCACACAAGAGCTGGTGCCACTGGGAAGGGGACTGGGAACTGGTGTCCCCCAGGAAGGGAGTTGCTTGTGGTGCTGAGTGTAACAGAGATGGCTGCAATTGCCTGTGCCTCCTCTCCTTTTGCCTCCTGATGCTCCAGGGCTAGGAGCCCTTGTGCTGCTGCAGGGAAGTAGCATCCAGCCCTGCAGCCACCCTCCTCCTCCTGCTCCTGCTAAAGCCAGGGCAGTCGGCCGGGGTTTAATCCCTCCCCGCCCCAGATGGGCAGCGCTGGAGTATTTATGTGCCTGGAGCTTGCAGGGGATTACGTGTGGGGAAGGACGGATTTCGTGGACCCCCGGGTGGGACTTGCAACTCCAGCGGCTGTTCTCAAGCTGCAGGGGCTGGAGCTCTCATTCCCTCC